>NW_020175536.1:5823179-5957230 GCF_003031525.2 Neophocaena asiaeorientalis asiaeorientalis | reverse complement strand
TAGTTGGACCTATACTCCAATGGTTTGCATTAATTAACTAGGGTAAGTTCACTAATAATTTACCCATTCCCAATAAATATTACCTTATTGGATTAAGTCATTATACAACTTGAGGTTCACCAGAAGAACAAAAAATAAAGTGTGGTTTTTAAAAACTTTTTCTAAATATGATGTAAGGACAGGGAAATAAAGTTGGAAACCAGAACAATGTAAAGAATTGAGGTGTGAGTCTATTAGAACAAAATTTAGTAAACAATGCCTAAGGTATTTTGGTGCTGAGCCTGTAAGTTCCTAACTTGCCTGGTTGAGACTATAGATAAGCATGGAAAATTGCACTGCCTGAAAATGCATTATGTTAGTAAATAGGAAGGTTAGATCTCCATCTAAGACAGATGTGACGGGTTTAAGGACTAGACAGTTGCAGGAAAATGTGTAGGTGTGTTTTAGGAGGTGATACATGTTCCTGATTTTACAGAATCTCTACTTCCTCTGTAAAATATGAAGCAATGCCATTTGAGCATTTGAGAGAGGTGGTAGCAGGAAGCTGCAGAGGACTTGAAGAAAACTGAATATTTGGAATAACTGTTGAGAAGAATGGAGAATAAAGTCTTCCTTGTAAAATAATAATAACTAAAGTTATGAATTATTATACTTAAAATAAAAATAATCAGTAAAATTGAGGGTATATCCAAGATTGAATACCATAAATGTATACTGTAAGCTATTCTTCCTGATATCTCTTTTTCCTTCAAGAGTGCTGAGTAACCCAAGTTTAACTCAGAGGACACTGTTTTGTCATATCGATGCAGTGGTAATGAATTTCTGAACAAGCAAAGAGACTGAAGTTAAAGGTAACAAATCAATTGAGGCTATGTTAGCTCAGTTTAGAAAAGGTCTAAATAAGGTAAGGAATTTGTGACATTCATATGGAGAGAATAAGACAGAGTAAGAACTTCAAATGACCTATAAACGTTTAAAAAATTAATTTTTTCACTTTAGTTTTAGTATGAAGTGATGAAATATGCAATTAGCTCATGGTATGTATGTATTCTAATGACCTATTAACCTAAATATTCAATCAACCAGATCATTGTACTCCCTGACCGGTCTAGTTTAGCAGGAGTTTGATTTATGCCTCTGCTCAGATACATAGTTTAGAAACCATTCAAATCCAGATCAAATCCTAAGTTTCTTTCCATAATATGAGTCACTGGAACTCTTGAGATTTATAATACTTTATACATACAAGAGGGCAATTAGTGAGAAGTCAAAGTAATTGAAAGATGATCTACATTGAAATAACAAATACAATTACTGCTGAATTCTGTTTGAATTTATTCCATTAATTATCAGAGTCACTATGCCTCCTCTTTCAAATATTTTCTAATTCAAGGTTATTACTCTCATAAAGGTGAGTTTGATGAGATCTTACCAGGTTATAGATAGGCCAATCTTTCATGAGAATGACTGGTTTTATATATTGTTCCATCTCATGTTACTCTCTTCTCTATAATAATAATACTAACATTTATTAAGTAGTTGGTATGTGCCAGATACAGTGCCAAGCATGTAGTAAGTATTTTATCTAATTTAAACATCACATAAGAATTATTATTAAATATTTTTACATGAAGAAACTAAAGTCTAGGAGAGATTAAATAACTTGCCATGAATCATGCAGCTGATAATCACTTCCCTTATCTAAACAGTTCTGTCTGATTCTAGAATCCAAGATTTAAAAATTCTGCAATTCCACTCACATCTCACTCCTTCCACATATGCTTCACTGTCTCCACTGGCACTTGCCCTGTAAGCCAAACTATAGATTCTAAACCATAAATTTCAGAGACTGATTCTCCCAAAATTATGCAGGACAATGCTCCACATATATTGTCTGCTAGACTGGTGACATTTTGCACCCATTTCCTGTTTATCAACTTCATCCTTCCCTTCTAGATTTGGCATGCAGAACTTTAAGTCCTTTTAAAAGACTGAGCCAATCCCACCACTATTCCAGAGAGGATATTTTGAATTTTTTTTTGTCCTTTAAAACCTAATCTGTTTTACCAGTTTCTCCAGTCAAGTCCACTTCATTTCCTTAAGTCCAGAAACTAAGGATAAACTAAAAAAATAATAACAAATTTAATCTAAAATTTCAGTGGTTTAATGTAACAGATTTGTTTTGTACTCACCCTATGTATCTGGTGATGGTTTGACAATTACCCTATATGTCCAGTGATGGTCTGATCCACATGGTCAAGTACTCAGGCTGATAGGATTTTACCATCTCCATGTCAAGAAATAGAGGCTAACGAATTATAACAGAATTGTTTTTTACTCTCTCGTCCTAGAAGTAAAATACACAGAATGCAGTATTTATGAGAATTATAGTCTTTGTGATATATGTGTATAGTGTTTGTGATATATGTATATATTTATAAATCAGATAGATTAATCTCATTTCATATACAAAAGGATTTTATGAAAATTACGAAACTAGGAAATCTAGTAAATGGTGGAGCCAACACTGAAGCCCAACTCTTCTTTCTTCTCTTATCGTCTCTTTCCAATACATCACATTGTGTCAGCAGGTTAAGACTTGCAAATATACTCTTAACGTGTCAACTTTCTGGTTTTCATTACAATTATAAAGATCTTTAAGGAATATCGTTGGTTACAGTGAAGATATTCATTCAAGAAACAAAATTGGGGCTTCCCTGGTGGCGCAGTGGTTGAGAGTCCGCCTGCCGATGCAGGGGACACGGGTTCGTGCCCCAGTCCGGGAGGATCCCACATGCTACAGAGCGGCTAAGCCCGTGAGCCATGGCCACTGGGCCTGTGCATCCAGAGCCTGTGCTCCACAACGGGAGAGGCCACAACAGTGAGAGGCCCACATACTGCAAAAAAATAAAAGAAAAAGAAAAAAAAATTACTTCTGCTTTCTAATCATGCTCTTCCCATTTGATTTGTTCCAATATTTATCACATTATAGTTATCCCCATAGTGATAAACTGTGATATTACAAACACTAACGAAATCAGGCTGCAGGGAAAAGATGATTATGGAAAAAAGGGCTCTTTGTGTATACATAAATAGCCTTGTAATCATAGATTATGAGAACTATTATTAGATAGTTCCTTCTCATAGTTTCCTTCTCATAGATTATGAGAAGGAAAATAAAAGCACACTATAAAGGGGAGTCTAATAATCATACATGACATAAAAAGAAGAGGAAATTGATAATTTAATTTTCCAAAGGTCCTAGGTATAATAAACTGAACAATCAGCTCTCACTGTAGAAAACCACCATCTTTCAGGCTATTGGCAGTGCTGCAGAGATAAAAGCAGTATCATTTTTATAAGATAAGAAAAATGATATACTCCTGAGACCCTCCAAAAAATGTACCAAAAATTATAAATAAAAAAAATTATTTTAGCTTTCCTGTCTTAAACACCACAAGATTTACTTTGTAACACTGCTTTATTTGATGGTATAAAGAAAATTCACGAGCATGTTCGTGCACACTGCAGGATGTGTCATTATTGGGAAACATGCCCCTTTCTTTATGAAGTTTACTGCATTTCTGTTACTTGCAGCAGAATCCCATATGCAAAAAAATTAAAATGTATTGTACCATATGTTAACGGATGAATGTTCTATATGCCTTATTTCTTCTCGGAGAGTATTGTGAGTGACCTTGCCAAAGAGGTCAACTTTGGACAAACTTCCCGATCCCATTAATAGAGAAGACTTGTTTAATCATCTGGTGCCAGTCTCCATTCCAGTATGTTAAAAAAACCTGAAAATTATGTATTTATTCATCTATTAAATGAATATTTGCTGAGTTTTTGATGTGCAAAAGCACAAGTCTGGTTTTTATCTTTTATTATTTTTTCCAGACATAAACCCTTACATTTACTGTCAATCGATTTTTTTAAATACAGCTTTATTGGAGTATAATTGCTTCACTATACTGTGTTAATTTCTGTTGTACACCAAGGTGAGTCAACCATATGCATGCATATGTTCCCATATACCCTCCTTCTTGAGCCTCCCTCACATCCTCCCTATCCCACCCTTCTAGGTCATCACAAAGCACCGAGCTGATCTCCCTGCTGCTTTCCACTAGCTAACTATTTTACATTCAGTAGTGAATATATGTCAATGCTACTCTCACTTATCCCCAGCTTCCCCCTCCCACCCTGTGGCCTCAAGTCCATTCTCTATGTCTACATCTTTATTCCTGCCTTGCAACTATATTCATCAGTACCATTTTTTTTTGATTCCATATATATGCATTAAAATAAGGTATTTGTTTTTCTCTTTCTGACTTAACTTCAGTCTGTATGACAGTCTCTAGGTCCATCCACCTCACTACAAATATCTCAATTTCGTTTCTTTTTATGGCTGAGTAATGTTCCATTGTATATATGTGTCACATTTTCTTTATCCATTCATCTGTCAATGGACATTTAGGTTTGTTTCATGTCCTGGCTATTGTAATAGAACTGCAATGAACATTGTGGTACATAACTCTTTTTGAATTATGGTTTTCTCAGGGTGCATCCCCACTAGTGGGTTGCTGGGTCATATGGTAGTTCTATTTTTAGTTTTTAAGGAACCTCCATACTGTTCTCCATAGTGGTTGTATCAATTTACATTCCTACCAACAGTGCAGGAGGGTTTTCTTTTCACCACAACCTTTCCACAATTTATTGTTTCTAGATTTTTTGATAATGGCCCTTGTGACTGACGTGAGGTGATACGTCATTGTAGTTTTGATTTGCATTTCTCTAATCATTAGTGATGTTGAGTATATTTTCATGTGCCTCTTGGCCACCAGTATCCCCTCCTTGGTGAAATGTCTCCTTAGGTCTTCTGCTCATTTTTTAATTGGATTGTTTGCTTTTTTGATATTGAGCTCCATGAGCTTTTTGTATATTTTGAAGATCAATCCTTTGTCTGTTGTTTCATTTGAAAATATTTTCTCCCATTCTGAGGGTTGTCTTTTTGTTTTGTTTACAGTTTCCTTTGCTGTGCAAAAGCTTTTAAGTTTAATTAACTCCCATTTGTTTATTATTGTTTTTTATTTCCATTACTCTAGCAGGTGGGTCAAAAAAGATCTTGCTGTGGTTTATGTCAAAGAGTGTTTTTCCTCTAGAGCTTTGTAGTGTCTCATCTTACATTTAGATCTTTAATCCATTTTGAGCTTATTTTTGTGTATAGTGTTAGGTAGTGTTCTAATTTCATTCTTTTATGTGTAGTTGTCCAGTTTTCCCAACACCATTTATCGAAGAGGCTGTCTTTTCTCCATTTTATATTCTTGCCTCCTTTATTGTAAATTAGGTGACCATATGTGTGTGGGTTTCTCTGGGCATTCTACCTTGTACCATTGACCTATATTTTTGTTTTGATGTCAGTACCATACTCTCTTGATTTCTTTAGCTTTGTGCTATAGTTTGAAGTCAGGGAGCCTGATTTCTCCAACTCCATTTTTCTTTCTCAAGATTGCCTTGGCTATTCGGGATCTTTTGCGTTTCAATACGAATTGTAAAATTTTTTGTTCTAATTCTGTGAAGAATGCCATTGGAAGTTTGATAGGGATTGCATTTAATCTGTAGATTGCTTTGGGTAGTATAGTCATTTTCACAATGTTGATTCTTCCAATCCAAGAACATGGTATACTTCTCCATCTGTTTATGTCACCTTTGATTTCTTTCATGAGTGTTTTATAGATTTCTGAGTACAGGTCTTTTACTCCTTAGATAGGTTTATTCCTAGGTATATTATTCTTTTTCTGTAATGTTTAATGGGATTGTTTCCTTAGTTTCTCTTTCTGATCTTTCACTGTTGGTGTATAGGCATGCCAGAGATTTCTGTGCATTAATTTTGTTTTCTGTAACCTTACCAAATTCACCTATTAGTTCTAGTAGTTTTCTGGTGGCATCTTTAGGATTTTCTATGTATAGTATCATGTCATCAGTAAATAGTGACAGTTTTACTTCTTTTCCAATTTGTATTCCTTTTATTTATTTTTCTTCTCCAATTGCCATGGCTAGGACTTCCAAAATTATGTTGAATAATAGTGGCAAGAGTGGACATCCTTGTCGCCTTCCTGATCTTAGTGAAAATGCTTTCAGTTTTCACCACTGAGTATGATGTTTGCTCTGGGTTTGTCATTTATGGTCTTTTTTATGTTGAGGTAGATTCCCTGTATGCCCATTTTCTGGAGAGTTCTACCATAAATACGTGCTGGATTTTGTTGAAAGCTTTTTCTGCATCCATTGAGATGATCATATTATTCTTATTCCTTAATTTGTTAATGTGGTGTATCACATCAATTGATTTGCATATATTGAAGAATCCTTGCATACCTGGGATAAATCTCACTTGATCATGGAGTATGATCCTTTTAATGTGTTGCTGGATTCTGTTTGGTAGTATTTTGTTCAGGATTTTTGCATCTATGTTCACAGTGATATTGGTCTATAATTTTGTCTTTCTGTGATATCTTTTCCTGGTTTTGGTTTCAGGGTGACAGTGGCTTCATAGAATGAATTTGGGAGAGTTTCACCTTCTGCAAGTTTTTGGAAGAGTTTGAGAAGGATCAGTGTTAGATCTTCTCTAGATGTTTGATAGAATTTGCCTGTGAAGACATCTGTTCCTGGACTTTTGTTTGTTGGAAGATTTTTAATAATGGTTTCAATTTCATTACTTGTGATACATCTGTTTATATTTTATAGTTCTTCCTGGTTCAGTCTTGGAAAATTGTACCTTTCCAAGAATTTGTCCATTTCTTTGTGGTTGTCCATTTTATTGGTATATAGTTGTTTGTAGTAGTCTCTTATAATCCTTTGTATTTCTGCAGTGTCAGTTGTTACTTCTTCTTTTTCATTTCGAATTTTATTGATTTGCGTCATTTCGAATTTTATTGATTTTATTGATCTGGCTAAGAGTTTATCAATTTTGTTTATCTTCTCAAAGAATCAGCTTTTAGTTTATTGATCTTTGCTATTGTTTTCTTCATTTCTATTTAATTTATTTCTGCTCTGATTTTTATGATTTCTTTCCTTCTACTGACTTTGGGTCTTCTTTGTTCTTCTTTCTCTAGTTGTTTTTCGTGTAGTGTTAGATTGCTTATTTGAGATTTTTCTTGTTTCTTGAGATGAGATTGAATTGCTATAAACTTCCCTCTTAGAACTGCTTTTGCTGTATCCCATAATTATTGGATCATTGTGTTTTCATTATCATTTGTTTCTATGTATTTTTTTAATATTTTCTTTGATTTCTTCATTGATCTCTTGGTTATTTTGTAGCACACGGTTTAGCCTCCATATATTTGTGTCTTTTACAGTTTTTTTTCCTGTAATTGATTTCCAATCTTATAACATTGTGGTCAGAAAAGATGCTTTATATGATTTCAATTTTCTTAAATTTTCCAAGGCTTGATTTGTGACCCAAGATGTGATCTATCCTGGAGGATATTCTGTGTGCACCTTAGAAGAAAGTGTAATCTGTTGTTCTGGATGTAATCTCCTATAAATATTAATTAAATCTATCTGGTCTTTTGTGACATTTAAAGCTTGTGTTTCCTTATTTATTTTCAGTTTGGATGATCTGTCCATTGGTGTAGGTGGCATGTTAAAGTCCCCTACTACTATTGTGTTACTGTCAATTTCTCCTATCATGATTGTTAGCATTTGCCTTGTATATTGAGCTGTCCGATGTTGCATGCATAAAGGTTTATAATTGTTATATCTACTTCTTGGGTTGATCCTTTGATCATTATGTAATGTCCCTCCTTATCTCTTGTAACAGCCTTTATTTTAAAATCTATTTTATTGGATACGAGTACTGCTACTCCAGCTTTCTTTTGTTTTCCATTTGCATGGAATATCTTTTTCCATCCCTTCACCTTCAGTCTGTATGTGTCCCTAGGTCTGCAGTGGGTCTCTTGTAGATAGCGTATAGATGGGTCTTGTTTTTGTATCCATTCAGCCAGTCTGTGTATTTTGGTTGGGGCATTTAATCCATTTACATTTAAGGTTATTATCGATATGCATGTTCTTATTACAATTTTCTTAATTATTTTAGGTTTGTTTTTGTGGGTCTTTTCCTTCTCTCATGTTTCCTGCCTAGAGAAGTTTCTTTAGCATTTGTTGTAAAGCTGGTTTTGTGGTGCTGAATTCTTTTTGCTTTTGTTTGTCTGAAAAGCTTTTGATTTCTCTGTCAAATCTGAATAAGATCCTTGCTGGATAGTGTAATCTTGGTTGTAGGTTTTGCTCTTTCATCACTTTAAGTATATCCTGCCACTTCCTTCTGACCTGCAGAGTTTCTGCTGAATAATCAGCTGATAACCTTATGGGGATTCCTTTGTATGTTATTTTTGTCTTTCCCTTGTTGCTTTTAATATTTTTTCTTTGAATTTAATTTTTGTTAGTTTGATTAATATGAGTCTTTATGTGTTTTTCCTAGGGTTTATCCTGTATGGGAGTCTTTGTGCTTCCTGGACTTGAGTGACTATTTCCTTTCCCATGTTAGATAAGTGTTTGACTATATTCTCTTCAAATATTTTCTCAGACCCTTTCTTTTCCTCTTCTTCTTCTGGGACCACTATAATTCGACTGTTAGTGTGTTTAGTGTTGTCCCAGAGGTCTCTGAGATTGTCTTCATTTATTTTTATTCTTGTTTCTTTATTTTGCTCCTTGGCAGTTATTTCCATCATTTTTTCTTTCAGCTCACTTATTGATTCTTCTGCCTCTGTTATTCTGTTGTTGATTCCTTCTAGTGTATTTTTCATTTCAGTTATTATGTTGTTCATCTCTGTTTGTTTCTTCTTCAGTTCTTCTAGATCTTTGTTAAACATTTCTTGTATTTTCTCAATTTGTGCCTCCGTTATATTTCAAGATTCTGGATCATCTTTACTATCGTTACTATGAATTCTTTTTCAGATAGATTGACTATTTCCTGTTCATTTATTTGGTCTTGTAAGTTTTTACCTTGCTCCTTCATCTGTGACATATTTTTTTGCTGTCTCATTTTTTTTTTTTTTAATGAGTGGGATTGTGTTCCTGTCTTACTGGTTGTTTGGCCTGAGGCTTCTAACACTGGAATTTGTAGGCTGTTGTGTATATCTGGGTGTTGGTGCTGATATGAGGACCACTGTGTGACCTCACCTTACCCTGATATTCACTGGGGTCTGAGTTTCTCTCTTAGTCCTGTGGTTCTGACAAGAACTCCCACCGCAGGAGCTTTGGCCTGTTCTCTGGCTGGTGAAGCAAGATCCCACAAGCCACATGGGTGGTAAAAACAATAAAATAAAAGAGAGTACTATAACACAGTAAAAAATATTAGACTTGGAAACTAACAGATATGTTAGAAAGAATATAAAAATATAAATATAAATATAGATGAATCAACAACTGGAAAGTACAACAATACCACAATAGTAAGAAAGAGGAGGAGGGAAAAGAGGAAAAAAAAAAAAAGTGGGAAAAGGCCTTGGATGTGGAGGGTGGGGCATAAGCAAAGGCAAGGTTTGGGTGGTGGGCAGGGCCTATGCTTAGGACCCACAGGGCTGGAAAAGGTCTTGGGGGCTGTGGAGGGTGGGGCTTAGGCTCAAGGAACAGAAGGGGCTCAGGCGTGTCCCCCACCCCTGGTCTCAAAGGGTAAGGGACATCACCTGGGAGCCCAGCAGGCTTCCTGGGCTTGAGTGGCCAGGGAAAACGTCCTCCTCTCCTCTCTTGCTCTTCTGTCCCAGAGGGCCCCTCCCACCTGCCTCTCCTGTTCTCCCCTCGGTCTCCTTCTTATGCCCCCAGGACCAATGCATTCCCAGGGTGGGGGGCCTTGGAGGGCAGGGGCCAGCCTTGGAGCTCAGCAGGTTCCCTGGCCTGAGTGGGCAGGACAAACGCCCTCCATTCCTCTCCTGCTCCTCCTGGATGGCTCCTCCTGCCTGCTTCTCCTGATCTTCCTGGCCTCCCTCCTATGCCCCCAAGGACCCATGTGGCCTGGAGGGGGCTTTGGAGGGCAAGGGACTTGCCTGGGAGCTCAGCAGGCTCCCCATGCCCTATTGGGTAGGGCGATTGCCCTGCACACCTCTGCTTCTCCTCCTGGATGGCTCCTCCCACCTGCCTCTCCTGAACTCCCTTCAGCCTCCTGCCTATGCCCCAGGATCAATGCAGCCAGTGGGAGGGGTTCCTTTGAGGGCAGGGGACAAGCCTGGGAGCTCAGCAGGCTCCCTGGGACCAAGTGGGTGGGACAAAAACCCTCCTTCCTCTCCCACTCCTCCCAGATGGCTCCTCCCACCTACCTCTCCTGATCTCCCCAACTTAGGGATGCATATCCTGTCTGACCACACTTCTCCTCCCCCTCTGTCCCCCCGTGTCCTACTGGTTCACTTGGGGGTTCTTCCTGTCTCCTTGGGCATCAGGGTCCCCAACCAGTGGCCAGCAAGCACCCTAGCTGTGGGGAAACGCTAACTCAGTGTCCCCCACACCGCCATCTTTGTCAATCAAGTCTGGTTTTTATAGCCCATAGTTTTAGAAGAGTCAATAAGTTTTTATTTATTTATTTAAAATGTTAAATACTTATACAATTTTAAAGGTTACTTTTCATTTATAGTTATTACAAAATATTATCTATGTTCCCCACCTTATACAATATATCTTTGAGCCTGTCTTGCAACAACTGTTTGCACTTCCCACTCCCCAACACTACGTTGCCTGCCCGTAGCCCCCACTGGTAACCACTGGTTTGTTCTCTGTATCTATGATTCTGCCTCTGTTTTGCTACATTCACTAACTTGTTGAATTTTTTAGATTCTACATATAAGTTATATCATACTGTATTTGTCTTTCTCTGACTTATTTCACTTAGCATAATGCCCTCCAAGTCCATCCATGTTGCTGCAAATGCCAAAATTTCATTCTTTTTTATTGCTGAGTTTTATTCCTCTGTACATGTATACCGCTTCCTCTTTATCCATTCACCCATTGATGAACACTTAGGTTGCTTCCATATCTTGGCAATTGTAAATAATGCTGCTATGAACATTGAGGTGTATGTATCTTTTCAAATTAATGTTTTTGGTTTTTTGAGATATATACCCAAGAGTGGAATTCCTGGGTCATATGGTAGCTGTATTTTTAGTTTTTTGAGAAATCTCCATGCTGTTTTCCACAGTGGCTATACCAATTTACATTCCCATGAACAGTGTACAATGTGACAGTCCCCCTTCACATCTCCCAGCCCACCACTATTGCTCAGCCCACCACTATCGCTCACATGTCCTTGTGCAACCTCTGGTGAAGGGGGAACACAGACAGGCCAAGTCAGTACCCACAAGAGGCAGTGAGGATACCACAAAGAGGGGGCACCTGGCCCCAGGAGAGGGACACTTGTGTGTCCTTTACCATCTAGACCTCCCCAAGAGAGGTGCTCACCGAAGCACCACCACAGTGGGGACTGAAGGGGCTCACTGGGAACAGTAAACAATGCCACCTGTTCAGCCTGGGCACCTGAGGCATGCCCTGGAGTGCTCCAGGGGCATCGCAGAGAGCCTGTGAAACATGCTCTCACACTGGCCCGTGGGCACAGCACCAGGTGCCCCACCCCCATCTCCACCTCAGGGAGGGCCGCTTGTGAGACACAGGCTGAAAGGTGAAGTGAGTGTCTGCTGTCTCAGAGGACCTGGTCCTGCTGACACCTTGAGGCGGGGGTGGGAAACCAAGTGTCAGGCCAGGTTCCACACCCCTGCCTTCCACACACCACCAATGGTGGGGAGGAGAGGTGAGGGGCCGCCAACAGAAGGAGAAGAGCAGCCCCACTGCTGTGAATGTCAGTTCCTCATCTCGTAAGGCTTAGGTCCCACCTGGGAGAGCATGACATCACCACATCAATGGATCCAGGTATGGTCATTGTTTTCATTCTTCCAATCTAAGAACATGGTAGATCTTTCCATCTTTTTGTGTTTTCAATTTCTTTCATCAGTTTCTTATAGTTTTTGGAGTATAGGTCTTTTGCCTCCTTACAAATATATTTTCACATATTATATTTTCTCTCTGTAAATACATGCTCACACAAGAATATGCAATCACACCCTGGAACCACATTTTAGAGCCATTAGATACTCTGAAATGATATTAGATCAGAAGATAAATTATAGCAAATCATTTCCAAATTATGGGAAATTTCAAAACAGTAAAAAAGTGAGTCCAGAATATTATTGTCCATGATTTATCTTATCAATTAATAATGTCAAAGAAAAAACTATTATCTATTCTCAGTACTATTTTGTGTGTATGTGTGTGTGTATACACTAAAGAGAGAGAATAAATAAATTTTAGAATAAAGGCCAGTCCTTTAATGGAATAAATTTATTTTTATGAAACATCAAAAACCAACACTAGTCTATACACTGACATCTGTAAAACACTGATATAAAGGTTGGAATCTCAGGTCTTTTAGTTAAACAAACATTTTTTCTTCCAGTCTTATTAAGATATAATTGATATATGGCACTGTATAAGTTCAAGCTATGCCGCATAGTGATATGATTTACATACAGCATGAAGTGATTATCACAATGAATTTAGTAAAAGTGAACATCTCTCGGGCTTCCCTGGTGGCGCAGTGTTTGAGAGTCCGCCTGCCGATGCAGGGGACACGGGTTTGTGTCCCGGTCCGGGAGGATCCCACATGCCGTGGAGTGGCTGGGTCCGTTGGCCATGGCCATTGAGCCTGCGCATCCAGAGCCTGTGCTCCGCAATGGGAGAGGCCACAACAATGAGAGGCCCACATATCGAAAAAAAAAAAAAAAAAAAAAGTAAACATCTCTCATCTAATATAGGTCAAGAAATAAAAAAATAATAATAATGCAATTTTTTTTACATCAGTTTTGTTTTTGACATCATGTTTTACATCTGTTTGTTTTGTGTATCCCTTAACTGCTCATTTTGGATATAGATGATTTTACTACTTTTGTGTTTTAACCTTCTGACTAGCTTTATATGTGGTTGGTTTACTACTTTCACTGTATGTTTGCCTTTACCAATGAGCTTTTTCCTTTTTTATTTTCATGTTTCTAGTTGTGGCCTTCTCTTTTTCACTTAGAGATGCCCTTTAAAATTTCTTGTAAAGCTGGTTTAGTGACACTGAACTCTTTTAGCTTTTGCTTGTCTGCAAAATTTTTGATCTCTCCATGATACCTAGATGAAAGTCCTGTTGGGTTGAATATTCTAACTTGTAGTTTTTTTCCCCCTTCATCACTTTAAATATATCATACCTCTTCTTTCTGGCCATCAGTTTAAATATATCATACCACTCCTTCCTCTGTGCTGAAAAGTCAGCTTGTAGCATTCTGGGGGAATTTTTTTTTTTTTTTTTTTTTTTTTTTTTGCGGTACGCGGGTCTCCCACTGCCACAGCCTCTCCTGCCACGGAGCACAGGCTCTGGACGTGCAGGACCAGCGGCCACGCCCACAAGCCCAGCCGCTCCGCGGCATGCGGGACCCACCCCAGACTGGGGCACGAACCTGCGCCCCCCACATCAGCAGGTAGACTCCCAACCACTGCGTCACCAGGGAAGCCCTCCCCCGTGGCTTTTAATATTCTCTCTTTACCTTTAATTTTTGCCATTTTAATTATACGTGTCTTGGTGTGATCCTCTTTGGATTGATCCTGTCTGGGACTCTGCTTCC
Organism: Neophocaena asiaeorientalis asiaeorientalis; assembly: GCF_003031525.2. Classification (NCBI taxonomy): domain Eukaryota; kingdom Metazoa; phylum Chordata; class Mammalia; order Artiodactyla; family Phocoenidae; genus Neophocaena; species Neophocaena asiaeorientalis. The sequence goes on along the minus strand of NW_020175536.1, from coordinate 5,943,533 downwards.
TGGACCTGGGTGTCTATTTTCTTATCCAGGTTAGGGAAGTTTTCAGCTATGATGCCTTCAAATATGTTATCTGCACCCCTCTCTTTCTTTTCTCCTTCTGGGACCCCTATAATAAGAATGTTAGTACACCTGATGTTGTCTCAGAGATCTCTTAAACTGTCCTCATTTATTTTATTCTTTTTTTTTTTCTGTTCAGCTTCCATGATTTCCACTACTCTGTCTTCCAGCTCACTGATCTCTTCCTCTGTATCATCCAATCTACTGTTGATTCCTTCTAGTGTATTTTTCATTTCAGTTATTGTATTCTTCAGCTGTGTTTGGTTCTTCTTTATACTTTCTCTTTGTTAAAACCTTCTAACCTCTAGCTCTGTTCATTTACTTTTCTCCTGAGATCTTTTTTTTTTTTTGCGTTATGCAGGCCTCTCACCATTGTGGCCTCTCCCATTGCGGAGCATAGGCTCCGGACGCGCAGGCTCAGCAGCCATGGCTCACAGGCCCAGCCGTTCCACGGCAATGTGGGATCTTCCCAGACCGGGGCATGAACCCATGTCCCCTGCATCGGCAGGCGGACTCTCAACCACTGTGCCACCAGGGAAGCCCTCTCCTGAGATCTTTGATTGTCTTTATGATCATTACCTTGAGCTCTTTATTGGGTAGATTGCTTTTCTCCACTTAGTTCATCTTCTGGTGTTTTATCTTATTCCTTCCTTTGGAACATGTTCTTTTGTTGCCTCATTTTGCCTAATTTGCTGTTTTTATTTCTATGTATCAGGCAAGTTGGTTACAGTTCATAGCCTTGGAGAAGTTATCTTTTGTAAGAGACATCCTGTGTGTCCCAACAGCACACTCCCCTCTGGCCACCAGAGCTATATGCTATAGGGATGCTCCCTATATGGGTTGCCTGGGTCTCTCTGTTGTGGTCGACTGACTACTGTGGGTGGTCTGGTAGGCATGGCTGGCCCCTGGTCTGGTTGGTTGCAAGGCCCTAGGGGGTCTTGGGGCTAGTGCTGGCCCACTGGTGTGCAGAGCTGGGCTCTGGAGTGGGTAATTGTAGGGCTGTGGTTCCCAGACCTAGTGTTGTTCTGCGGGTTGGTGGGGCCAGTTCCTTACATGGTTGACTATGGGTTCTGGCACATCCCAAAGCTGGTGCTGGCCCACTGGTGAGAGGGGCTGCAGCCCAGGGTGGCTGGCTGAGGGGTTCAAGGTGTCTTAGAACTGGTTTTGGCCTGCTGGTGGGTGGGGCCTGGGTCCAGGGTGTTCCTGGAGCTAGTACTGACTCACTGATGGGAGGTTCCAGGTCTTGGGGTCTCTGGCTGCAGGGCACTGGGGTTCCTGAAGCTGGTGTCAGCCTGCTAGTTGGTGGGGCTGGATTCCAGGGCTAAGGGGCTCATGGTGTCCTAGAGATGGTATTAGCCTGCTGGAGGGCAGGGCCATGTATAACATATATGTAAATGTCTTAGTTTTGATAAATACAATATCAGTGTGTAATATGTTAATATGAGAGGAAGCTTGATGAATTGGGTATGAGAATTCTCTGTATTACCTTTGGACGTGTTCTAAAATTATTTCAAAACAAAACGCTGTATATGGGCCGTGTGTGTGTGTGTGTGTGTGTGTGTGTGTGTGTGTAGCCTGAACATTGAATTGTTGTAATGAAGATCTACTATTTATAAATTAGACACACAAACAACCACAGAGGTGACTGAGGCTCAACCAAATTATTTTAAAGGAATACCAAGCTAGCAACCATTACTGTGGCAGCATGTCACATCTCAGGTAGAATGAAAGGATTGATAAAACCTATGCTTGCTTTTCTATTCCTTCCTTATTTTCTGGAATCATTCAAAATAAATTTTTCCTTATAGATTGTGTGTATTCTAATATTCTTTTTCTTGACTGAATCCTTCCCATAGGTATTTAGAAATTCCTAAATGCCTCCCCTCTTAAGTATACAAACAAATCAATCCCATTTTTATTTCAAATCTCCTATCTACTTCCATACATTTCCTCCTCTTCATCAGTACACTTAGAGAAGGAATTTTCCATATTTAATACCTTAATTTGTCCATTTCTCATTTACTTTAAAAACCCATTCAAACCTGGTCCCACTGTTTCCCCAAAGTGGCTCTCAATACAGTCACCAATGATCTCCATATTGTTCAATCCAACAGACATATTTTAGTACTTGCTTTACACAGGTCTTCCTTATTTAAAGAGATACTTTTCTGTTGGCCTTTAAAGTAATATGTTCTCTTGACTTTCCGCCCTCTATGTCTGTTACTTCTCCATCTCTGTGGCAGATTTATGAGTGTTGGCGTTACTCAACCCTCAATCTTAGAATGAAAAGTATAGAATACTTTTTGTTCTATACATAAATAATTCACAATCTAGTATTTTTAACTCAAAGCTTTCTATGAGTCCCTGATCTATATTTTTAAGTATCTTCTGAACTTCGATGGTTCACGTGTACCTCAAACTCAATACTGTCATCTCAGCGTTTATTACCTATTATTATTTTAGGCCTTCTTATCTCAGTCAGTGAAAGACACCTTCATTCATCCAAATAGTAAACCAGAGGCCTAAAACTCTTCTTTAAGACTTCTCTTTACCTTTACTCAATATATTAAAACTATCTCCAATTCCTATTGATTTTATTCTCGTCTTAAAATTCAATTTCTAATCTCTGTCTTTTTAACGCCAAATCCCCTAGTCCAAGTTGCCAATAATCCTTGCCTAGGGTTCAGCAAGAAAACATTAGGTAGTCTTCTTCCATCCATTCTAACTTCCTTTCCAATATGTTCGCCATAATGCTGTTAGAGTATTCTGTTCAAACAGAAAATTATTTATATCACACTCTTGTTTAAAATTATTTTGTATTATTTTAAGAAAAATGAAAATCTATAACTTTAGTTTGTGAAATGAAGCCTACCTCCTTTCCAGCAACAGCATACACTACATTCCACCTTACTTTCTCCAAATTAACCTTCTTTGACTTTCCTTAAATCTGTCATGTTTCTTCTCTGTTTCACGTCTTTGGAAATTTATGCCATGGGTGATTGTGAACATAGAAGAGCATGAATAAAAGCATGGTGTCAAAGAACAGAGATGTATATGTGAATCTCTGATTTATTTATTTGTTCCCCTATTTAAAGGAACTTCCCTATCACTTTTAAGCTTAACTTTCTTCATCATTAAAATGGAGTTGGTAGTAATATTTGCCTTACAGACTTCCCAAGTGCATTAAATAAAATGAAATAGAGTAACTAGCTAAATTCCAAAATGTAAGTCATTGCCTTTGTGTCTTTTGATAAGTCACTTATCATCTTTAGACATTATTCTCCACATAAGAAAAAGAGTATGTTGGACTGTATATATTATATAGTGCATGTATAGTTTTTTTTGTTTGTTTTTTTGTTTTTTTGTAGTACACGGGCCTCTCACTGTTGTGGCCTCTCCTGCTGTGGAGCACAGGCTCCGGACACACAAGCTCAGTGGCCATGGCTCACGGGCCCAGCCGCTCTGCCGCATGTGGGATCCTCCCACACTGGGGCACGAACCCGTGTCCCCTGTATCGGCAGGCAGACTCTCAACCACTGCACCACCAGGGAAGCCCATGTATAATGTTGATATTAACTGTTTAGTAATGTTGAAAATATGGGACTAATAATAGGAAATAATCATTTTCCTTTTTGATTTATGGTTTTGGGTAAAAAGTTATTTTTGAATAATACAATTAACCAAATATTATAAATGTTCTGTATCTAAATACTAAATATTCTTTATATTATGAATACTGAAAATTCAAAATTTCTGCACTTTAGTTTTATCAGTGTTCCATAAACTTAATATGCATGTGAATCACCTGGGGGTCTTTTAAAGGTACAAAAGCTGATTCAGTTAGGTCTGGAATGATTTCCAAAATTATGCATTTCTAATAACCTCCCAGGTGATGCTGGGATTCCCACTTTTAATTTGCCTTTTAGCTATATAAGAATGGATGGATAGAGGACACTATCATCAGCATAAATCAACCTAACAATGCTAATTTGAGCACTCTATATTTTTAAGTTGTACTATGAACTATGAAAGAAAGAATTATGTATATGTCTTCCCATCATGGCAATTGAAAAGTGAGGTTAGCTTTTCAATAGAGGAATAATGGAAGCTCTATTAAACCAATTTAAATGGTGCTGGCTGATACAAAACAAATGGGAAGTTAGAGCATGTTGTATGCATTATAGATGTATAATAAATAATTAAAATAAGAACTCAATGGATGAGCAGATTGTTACTTGCAGAAATAATTGGGTATGATTAGGAAAAATAAAAGATTTGAATCAGGATTTGAAGATTAAATAGACATTAGATTCTTGGCACAAAGAAGAAGGAGTTTTTAGGATGGAAAAGTGACATTGATCAAAGTCACAGAAACAGGAGTATGTATCACAGAAATTGTACACATACAGTGACAAGTGAAGTTCATTTGGACTTATATGACTTGGAAAAGTTAGACTCTGAGCAACAGCATTTGACATGCTGGTAAGTCTGAGTTTGTTATGTGCAATTTGTCAGTAATAAGATTTTAAGTACCCAATATTCATGTTGTATAAATTATAGTAAAGTCAGTATTCAATATTATTTGTATAATAACAATATTCAGTTACATCTTAATGTTATTCCTTGAATGCCAGAGAAAAATGGAGCAACAGCTGACATTTCATGGTACTGCCTATTGGATGTATGTCTCATAGGTGAATGTCATCTCTTATGTACATCACAGCAGTATAAAAGTTGAGAATCTCTGTGCCAAAGACGAGTGCCTGACACATAGTAGGTACTCAAGAAAATACTTGCTCTTTGACCAAAAGGATACCTGATCAATTAGCAGGGGTGTTACTTGATTACAGAATCCTTTGTGCTTAAACAGATTATTTAGTGGTAACAATTTTTATCTGAAGAAAGCTAAACATAATATTGCCTTATTGTATCAAAGACAGTAGAAAGAACCATAAATATTTATTAAAAATTCAGTTTTATTATTATCTGCATTTAACAATCAGAAGACTGAGATAACTAAGCAGATAAATTGATAATTTCAGAGGGAGCATCCTTGTTTGAAGTCCTTATATGTCTAACATAAAGGAGCCACATATTTTAACAATAACTTCTCAAATACTGGAGGTCACAAATCATTTGAGAGATGATAATGTACAACAGTTCATTTAAAGAAATACTATTATTTAGGAGGGCTCCAGATTCCATGAATGTAATCTTTCAATGACTTTTCCTGATTTGAAATACAGGGATTTATATTCTCTTATGCTTTTACTCAGCTGTTGTCCCAAGTACCAATGTGATGCTGTTCAAATTAAATTAGTGTTCCAATATTGCAAACTTTAAGTTCTAATGCCACTCTTAAACTAGCAATGTAATTATATACATTACCTCCTGGTATTTATTATTAATAGGAAGATAATAAAGTGGGTGATTAAGCATTTGCTAGTTACTCTTGTAATCACTGGACCAGCCTCCTAAGGAAGCCAGGTTCAATACTATGTCACCAAAACGATAAAAATCTTAATGAATCATTAACTAGCTGTGGAATTGTCAGGCACAGAGGAGAGTTATTTTTTGATCATAAGAAAGGACATTGAGGCTAAGAAAAAGATGTAATAATTTGGGTCACATTTATTAGGACAAATTAATACATATATCCTAATGCTGGGTTTTCTAGTTTGTCAATTTCAGATGCTCTGAAACATAGGTAAATTATTTTTTCCTTTATCCTGAGACATAGGTAAATTATTTTTTCCTTTATCCTGAAATACATTATGTAAGAGTTATTTAAGTAAAACACTTGCAAGCCTCCTAGTACCTTTGGATCTGCATAAATAAGTTCTTATTAATTCAAAAGTCATCTTATCTTACAATTCTCTAGTTTCAAAGTTATGCTTAGTTTTCTGTCTTTTGTTGCCATGTAGATGGACAACCACAGGTAATATACACTTCTCTTTTTATTTCCTCTAATTATATTTATATATTTATTTATTTATTTATCAAGATGGTTAACATAGTGTAGACACTGTTGGAACCTCTACAACTCAAGCAAACTGAGTTACTGAAAGATGAACTCCCAGATGGCATGAGGGATACAGCTTGTGTTCTTGTGGCACATAGTTATGTGATAGAACTGTAGGAGAACCCCTGAGACACAACTAGTCTTTCATGTAGTCAGCCAACCCTGCAATGAGGTTTATAAAACCAACCTTAGTTGCAAGCTGGAGGTTTTAATTGATTCTGAGTAGAGGAGGGAAAAAGTAATCTCAATCAGTTGGGCTGCCATGTTGTTTGAGAAATGTTTCTAGGTCCCAGGGAAGATTATCATAGAAAGAATTTGAAGAGTGCCATGATAGCAGATTTTAAGTATTTCATCTGAGAGACTTCACTTGTAAGAAAGAATAATGAAATTAAGACCACTGAATGGGTATTGATGAGGGTCATTATTTAGCTTAAGGAATAACTGTCTTAATTTGAAAAGATACATGAACCTCAAGGTTCATTGCAGCACTATTTACAATAGCCAAGATATGGAAGCAACCTAAGTATCCATAAACAGATGAATGGCTAAAGAAGATGTGGTATATCTAGATACAATGGAATATTACTCAGCCATAAAAAAGAATGAAAATTTGTCATTTGCAACAACATGGATGGACCTGAAAAGTATTATGCTTAGTGAAATAAGTCAGAGAAAGACAATACTGTATGTTATCATTTGTACATGGAATCTAAAAAATAAAACAAATGAATATAACAAAACAGAAACATTCACAGATATAGAGAACAAACTAGTGGTTACCAGTGGGCAGAGGGAAGAGGGGAGGGGCAAGATAGGGGTAGGGGATTAAGAGTTATAAGTTATTATGTGTAAAATAAATAAGCTACAATGATATATGGTAATGCATGGGAAATATAACCAATATTTTATAATGACTATAAATGGAGTATAACCTTTAAAAATTGTGAATCACTATATTGTACATCTGAAACATATAATATTTTAAATCAACTACATCTCAATTAAAATATGTAAAAAAATAATTGTCTTAGGAGAAAACAAATGGTGTAGGTTCATTGACATTGTTCTTGGTAATTATTTTTTGGACTTGACACAAAAAACAAACAACAAAAGCAAAAATTAAAAAGTGGGACAACATCAAATTAAAAAGCTTCTGCACAGCAAAAGAAACCACTAACAAAATGGAAAGGGAATGTACAGAATGGGAGAAAATATTTGCAAAGCATATATCTGAAAAGGAGTTGCCGAAGTTAGAGTAGCATCAACATATATCCACTATCAAATGTAAAATTGACAGCTAGTGGGAGGCAGCAGCATAGCACAGGGAGATCAGCTTGGTGCTTTGTGACCACCTAGAGGATTGGGATAGGGAGGGTGGGAGGGAAATGCAAGAAGTAGGGGATATGGGATATATGTATGCATAGGACTGATTCACTTTGTTGTACAACAGAGACTAAAATCATTGTAAATCAATTATATTCCAGTAAATATGTATAAAAAAATAATATCCAAAATATATACAAAACATATAACACCATAGCAAGAAAATAAAAATAATAACAACAAACAATCTGATTTGAAAATGGGCAGAGGTACCTAATAGAAATTTTTTTCCAGTGAAGCCATCCAAATGGCCAACAGGTACATGAAAGTGTGCTCAACATTGCTAATCATCAGAGAAATGCAAATCAAAACTACAACAACTTATCTCATACTGATTAAAATGTTATCATCAAAAAGACAAGAGATAACAAGGGTTGTCAAGGATATGGAGAAAAGGGAACATTTGTGTACTCTTGATGGGAATGTAAATTGATAGAGTAATAATGGGAAATAGAATGGTTGTTCCTCAAAATATTACAAATAGAATTACCATATAATCCAGCAATTCCACTTCTGGATATTTATCCAAAGGAAGGAAAATCACTGTCTGAAAGAGATATCTTCTGCAGCCCCATGTTCATTTTAGCATTATTCACAATAGCCAAAACATAGAAACAACCTAAATGTCCATCAATGGGATGAGTGGACAAAAATAATTTGGTATGTAGATACAATGGAATATTATTCAGCAATAAAAATGAAATCCTCCCATTTGCAACAACATGGGTGGTCCTTGAGGGCTTTTCTAAGTTAAATAAGTCAGAGACACAAATACTGCATGATCTAATTTCTATGTGGAATCTAAAAAAAAACAAACTCATAGAAAGAGAAAACAGATTGGTGGTTGCCAGAATTGGGGGTGGGGGAGGGTTGGGGAAAATAAGTGAAGGTGATCAAAAGGTACAAATTTCCATTTTTAAGATAAATAATTTCTGGGGATACAATGTACAGCATGGTGACTATAGTTAAGAATGTTGTATTGTGTATTTGAAAGTTGCTAAGAGGTTAAATCTTAAAAGTTATCATCACAAGAAAAACAATTTTTACTATGAGTGGTGCTGGATGTTAACTCATTGTGATAATCATTTGTAAATATTACATATAATACATATGCATCACATAATTATATTTTACACCTTAAACTAACACAGTGTTATATGTCAATTATATTTCAATAAAACTAGGAAAAAGAGAAAGAAATGGATTCAGTGTTAAAAAAGTTAACAGTCTACTATGTGAGGTAGTGGGCTTCCCTCCTTTTTTTTTTAAGCATGAACGATTACCTATTAGAGATGTAATAAGTGAGATTTCTGAATTTTTTATATTAAATATCTTATATTTCTATATGATTATTATGGTTATTACATTATTTAATTCATGCAAATCACATAGAATAATCTCTGCCCTATAGTAAGTGCTTAACAACCGCTAGTTATCATGTTTATTATCAGTAATGTCTTTATTATGTCTTATTATCTTATGTTGCCCTACTTTTTACATTGTATCTTCCATCCAATTGAATTGTGTGTCTTAAATAACAACATTTGACAGGTTCTTTCCTGTTGTAAAGACCAATTAGTCTCTAACCTTTAAGGTATGTCCAACATCTGCCCAGTTAAGGTGGAGAGTATCAATCTCAGTTCACAAATATGTTAATATGTATGTCTGAAATTGGAAAGGTATTCAAGAAAAATTAGAGATTTGGCAACACTGAGAAGAACACCATCCTAAAAGTTAACCTCTTTTAATTTGAAGTGTTTCATATTGGTAAGGAAGTCATCAAGTTAAGTATGTGTCCTTAGCTGATCTTTTCATTAACCGAAGGTATAAAACTAGGGTTTGAAACCTTATCATTTTCACCAAGATTTTGTAATGACTGGATTGCTCATACAGAATTATTGTAAAAAGTTTTGCCTATTGATGGAGGGATCTTTAGAAATATTAGACCATGACATATCTCTGTAATAGAGACTGCTATATGTTCCCCATGTCCATTCTCTACTTCTTCTTGTAGGGGTAGAACTTTTGCTAAACGTATACTATATAGTTGTCCAATCAGATTACATTTTCCAGCCTTCTTTGCAGTTAGAAATGACTATATGACTAAGCTTTTGCCAATAGGATGTGAGCAGAAATGATGTATGAAACTCCTGAGTCTCTTTTATATCAGGAGGCTGCTTACTCTACTTTTTTCATCTGGAGAAATGTGGGCCAGAATGAAAGCCAGTATTGACTATACAGGTAAGAGGAACATGCTAATGAATGCAGAGCAAGACAAAAGGAACATAGGCGCTTAGATGACCTTGTGGAACAGAGAATCCCTTTTACTGATGTCCTCAACCCTGGCTTCTGACAAGTTTCCCTTTATCTGCTCCCTGCATGTGCTTCACTGCTTTACCACATGCATGTCTTTTGCTCAGGCTTCCTGTTGTTACCCTAGTTATTTGAGAGAGAAATTTCTATCTTGTTTGACCCACAATATTTGTTGTCCCCTATTTCTTAAGAAGCTTAGCCTATACCACAACTAATAAATTTTCTAATGTATTTTAAATGAGGCTGGGATGATTACTCTTTCTTTCTTTTACAGATTGTCTGATTGGTTGTTGTGGATTTTTCTCAAAATAAATGTGAATCTTTTCAAGGCCCTTTGCTCACAAATAAGATATATGCTGAAAAAAATCTCTCGGTCTCATGGAACTAAATCTGTCCTCGTGGATAGATTTAAAATTGACTTTAAAGGTTTCAAATTTAATAAATCTGACTTATAGTTAAATAAATAAATAAACAAATAAATAAAAATGAGGAGGTTTTCAATTGAATACTGCCTACTTAACCATAGATGTCTATAGAAAGGTCAGCTATGGAGTTGAGGCATGAAATCTGTCTGAGTAGATCAAGAAAGCCAGGAAATGAAAGAGTCATCACTTAGAGAATAACTTATTTTGTAATTTAAAAGTGGTTACTCTTTGCCTGAGGGAATATAGGGGAAGATTTTATATATACTTTGTTTTGACTATATGTGTACACTCATATAGGTTTAGATACTTTGATTTGGAACTCATTTTTTTAAAAGAACCCTGTTTCTAAAATGAGTTGAATACAGTGGGGTTGCAGAACAGTTTAACATCCACAGGAAAATTCTATATAGATTTTTTTTTTGATAAATAAAAATTGTCCTGCTCTCTGCCATTGTCTTATTTCTCCCAGTAGAAATTCCATGAAAGCTCAAGTAACAGTCATATTGTAGAGATAACGTGTCTATATCCGGAAGGATAGGAATGAAAATCATAGAAAATCCTAGTAGTTGGGTCTACATGCTAAACATAAAATGCAGATCAATTACTTCATTCCTTCATTGATAGTTTGAGCTGGAAGCAATCTCAGCTCTATTTCCTTGACTCATAAATAAGAAATTAGAGGCCAGAATAGTTAGACAAAGTAACAAGATTAATCAAAGTCACAAAGTTAATTGAGGTTAGAGTCAAGATTAGAACACTGGTTTCCTGCTTTCCAGTCTTACGTTCTTCCCACTAAGCCATATCATCCTTAGGGCTCTGTTTAAAAATAATCTGGTTGAAAATATGGTGAAAGGAAAGAGGCAAGTCTCTCCAGGTAGCTCAACCAAATGCACAATTCCTGAAGGTTCACTCACATAAAGCATACCTGGCTAGAGCACCAGTATCTTGTTATAGCAGCACATATTAAATCAAAGAAATTGGAGTCTGAACATGCCTGGGAGGGGCTGCAAAGTGTAACACTCTGGGCAGTGGGATTCAGGCCATATTTTGAACTGCTTGAAAGAGAGGGGAAGATTTAAGCCCAAATGGGGCTTAAATGAAGAATAAATCTGTTAGCAGAGCAATTACTCACGTACTCTGTAAACTGCCTCCTTTAAGGATTAGCAGATAAATCTAGGCCTAGGCATTAGAGTTTTCTTGGCACATCTTCCTCCTTCTCCGTGTCAATAACAATGTATTTACCCAATTACCAGATAATCCCACTTAAATTGATCAATTGATAGCTTCCCAGTCCTTTCAAAGCACTGCTTTGTTTTCTTTGGCCTCAAACACCTAAAATTATTTCTAGGGGTCAGGAAAGTACAAATTGCAAATTTATTATTCTTGGAGTTGCAGGATGACATTTAACCCTGTGTTTCTGAACCCTGCATGGTGCCTTGGAAAAGTGATTTCCATTAAAGTAAATAGGAGTCCTAAGGCAAAAGGCTGAAGGGAGCTTTGAGACTTAACCCCTTCACATACTTAGCCCACACTGAGAAGAGGAATTTTTAATGACAAATGGTACTTGCCATTTTTAAGTCACTTCACTCTGAAAAGGCTGAGTTTTTTTTTCTTTTCTTTTCTTTTTTGTTTTATTTTTTCCCTTGCCTTTGCAACTAAACAAAAGCATGTACAAATTGGTAAAAGTGATAACTGCTATGGAGAAAATAATTTTTCCTTCATACAGTAGACATATAAACACTAGATGGGTTTAATTTAAACAAGAACAGCATAGATTCTCAACTTCTCATTTGAAATCTTTAGAACTAACAAAAAAGGACTGCTCAGAGTCCAATTTCCTTCATAGTTCTAGGAGGAGTTAAGAGATTTACCAAGTAAAAACATAGACTATCCAGTTAAATTAGAATTTCTGATAAACAATGGATAATTTTTTTAGTTTTATTGTGTAGTAAATATTTCATGAGACATATTATATGAAAAATATCTCCATTGTTTATAATATTTTGGGCATTCTGTAGTCTGGCATTTTGTCTGGCAATAGAATAATGAGAGACCCTAACATTTCAGTTATTGATGGTGTAGTGGTTGCCAAACAACAAGAGGAAGGCAGCTGCTGAGGCACAATATAATTTAGGACTGACTGGGTTCAGAACGTGCTACCGCCAAAAATATGGCACCTTGGCGGATTGAATATTTGAAGCTGAAAGATTTTGAGGAAATGGCAGAAGCAGGAGGGTCTCTGACCTTCCCCTTTCTTTCTCCTTCGAATCAGGTCGTAAGACCCTCCTATGAGAGGTGGCCTCCCTATACCTTTATCATGAAAGCAGCTCTTTATGCCTTTCCTGTTTGCCATTTCCTGTTCCCCTCTAACCTTAAAATAACCTAATTATAGGAATGAGATCACTAGGCAATTTAACCTAACTCCTGACTTATGCTCCACTGAATGCACACAGTGCCTTGCCTAGCCTGTTGAGTTTTTCCTAGATTAAAAGAAGTAAGAATGAAGAATTAAGTAGTTAAAGAATGACTAGCTCTCTACCTCCAGCAGCCTTCACAGCAATCATCCAGGCAGACCTCGTGGGCAAGACAGCATCTGAAGAAAAAGCATGAAGAGTCAGCCAGTCTGCACACAATGGAAAAGGACACAGAACCCTACCTCCTGCCTTGATAATTCACAGAGATTCTTTCCCCCCTTTTTCCCTTTAAAGCCTTTCATGGCTGAGCAGAATCTTTGGAGTTGGTTTGGGACATCAGTCTGACTTCTCCCCAGGCTGCTGGCGCCCTGAATAAAGTGACCTTTCCTTTCTACCAACACTTGCCTCTCAAGTATTGGCTTCTGAGTGGAGAGCAGCTGAACTTAAGTTCATTAACAATCAGGAGGAAAGAACATCCTTATAACAGGCCTTGCTGTTTCCCCAGTTTACCACACTCAGCTCATAGTCTTTGTCTTATTACATCTTTCCATGACTGTCCATTCTACATCAAACAGCACAATAGCACTCAGGTTTAATTGTTTCTTTGGGTCTTTATTTCTTCATGAAGGCTCCCTTGTCATGTAAAATTTATATCAAATGAATTTGTATGCTTTTCCCCTGTTAATTTGTCTTTAACAGTTTAATTTTCAGACCCAGTCAGGGGCCATAAGAGGGTCAAGGAAACATTTTTTTCTTCCTCTTCAGGACACATTCTGCCATATATCACTTTCACTAATAATTAACAGAACAAAGGATTTCAGCAAGGTTTATGATGGAAAAAAATTTTTTCTTCATCAACACCACTTTTACAGTTTGCCTCCTGCTTTCATTTTCAGCTGCATCTCTCAGCCTTCTCTCATCTCATATTCCTCCCAGACTAGTTTCCTTTTCCTGCCCCAAGAATGCACTTGGCTATTACCCACATTCCCCAATGTATTTTGATCACATTGTTCTCCCATCTGGTACACAGTTTTCCCATCTGTATCTTCTCTATCATTTAATATCAGTCACCATTTAAATCCTATTGCCTTTATGAAATTTCCCTTGTTATGCAATGGCCCTCCTCCCCATCTTGAAACATCTGAGAATATTCTAGATCCTTTATTTGGCACTAACATTTCAGTGTGGTTCTTTAAGTTATTAATTCTCTCTCTCTCTCTCTCTCTCTCTCACACACACACACACACACATGCATACACATACACAAACACATACAATCCTCTTGGCTTTTTAGTTAAAGGGTGATGAAGGTAGATGGATGAAGGTAGATGGATTTATTTAGCTGTATTTATCTTCCAATGATAATAAATGTACCAATTATGTATCTGATCTGTGTTAATTGTTTCAATATTCAGTCAATCTTCTAACCTGAAATCATTCTCTCTTTGAATTAATGTTCATTCAATAATATTTATCGGGCACCTATTGTGTGCCAGATGTTTCCTAAGCTTTCAGATCACTAAAATCTAAATCACATAAGAGCAGAGATTGTGTTTGTATTGTATGGCTAAATCTTTAGAAACTGGAAAATGCCTGGCACAAAATAGGTGCTCAATGGATTTTGATTGAAGCAATAAAATAGGACCTACTATCTGTTTGTTGTCTTAAATTCAACCTTTCTTTCTTCCTGAAAATTTACCTCCCTTTCTCTGTCTCTTTTAAACAATTACATCAGTGTCTGTAATTGTTACAGTGCCTTCAATTTTTTTTTTTTTTTTTTTTTTGGCCTTCAATCTTTAACTTACTGATTACTATGCAGGTTGCTGCTAGGATTATAACCCCCAGTCAATTCTAATAGCTTTAATTCTCAGCTTATGCACCTTCTATGATGTCCTGTTACATAAAAGATAAGGACCACGTTCTTGAATGACACGTTTAACCCTTCACAACCTGGACTAACCTTAGTTTCCAGATTTAGCTATTTATTCTCTACCTCACTCTTATGATTCAACCAAATCCACCTAATTCCCCTTTGATGAGGCTGTTAAGAGCTAGAGTTTTCTGGGGTCAGATGTTTAGTAAAAGGAGGGTTGGGGGGGTCACTAAACAATCTCACTTTTAAACTCACTAGCCATTTTCTATATAATTCTTTGCATATGTTGTTACAGATAGTAAGGTTTTCTCCAGATAGAAAATTTTCTTGTTTTTCTTTGCTTGAAAATCCCTAGGCTTCTGTTCCAAGTCTTATGCATAAATGTCTATGTGATTCCTGTCCACCTGCCTGATTTAAAAAGAGAAGTTCCATCCTGTGCTATTATAATACTTTGCTTTGTCTGTATCTCTGCCAGGGTGAGCATGTTAAGTTGTAACTTGACTAGTTTCTGAGCTCCTTGAAAGCAGAGACCTTGTCTTGACCATCTCTATGCATATCAGATACCTAACATGTGTTAAATAGAACATGAATTATTTGATATGGTAATTACACTTGTGTAGGGTGTTTCTCTTTTCTTGACTGTCATTGTATGAATATATCCCCACCTTCATTCTGGTCCTCCTTTTGCTGCCCTTCTTTTACATTTGACTGAACCTCAGAGTGACTGGTGAGTACAGATGGTACTCAACTTACAATGGTTTCACTTATGATTTTTTGACTTTATGGTGGTGTGAAAACAATATGCATTCAGTAGAAACCATATTTTAGATTTTGAATTTTGATCTCTCCCTGGGCTAGTGATATGCTACA
The DNA here is from genome assembly GCF_003031525.2 of Neophocaena asiaeorientalis asiaeorientalis. NCBI lineage: Eukaryota > Metazoa > Chordata > Mammalia > Artiodactyla > Phocoenidae > Neophocaena > Neophocaena asiaeorientalis. Next base: position 5,928,176 of record NW_020175536.1, on the reverse strand, counting down.
TGATACTCTCATGATGCTGGGCAGCTTCCAGTCAGTCACAAAATCACAAGGGTAAACAACAAATATACTTAAACCATTTTGTACTCATACGACCATTCTGTTTCTCACTTTCAGTAAAGTATTCAATAAATTACTTGAGATATTCAATGCTTTATTATAAAATAGGCTTTGTGTTAGATAATTTTGCCCAATTGTAAGCTAATGTAAGTGTTCTGAGTACGTTTAAGGTAGGCTAGGCTTAACTATGGTGTTTGGTAGGTTAGGTGTATTAAATGTATTTTCTACTTAGGACATTTTCAACTTATGATGGGTTCTTTGGGGGTTTAATGCCATCATAGGTAAAGGAAAATTTGTAGTCCTTCCTACAAGTATGCAAAGGCAAGAGAGATAGCTAGCACCCTCATACAGATTTCTGTAGGTAGGTTACCATTTCAGTGATCTCTAGATCTGCCAGTGTTGTGACTTTAGGATTACAAATATCAATCCAAAACCTCCTTGTAAACTTGTGAGATACCTCACAGAAGCCCCGTTTAACACTTACAAACTCCAGGAGAGGAGGAATTTTTATCTCTTTTGTTTATCTTTCTATCCCCAGCACCTGTTATTGTGCTAGCAGTATAATATTCACTAAGTAAATACTGTTGGTTAAAAACCACGTGTCTGAAGCCATGCAGTTGGTAAATGTCGGAATTATAACCGAAAATCAGAACAGTTTGGTTCCAAAAATCATTTTTTTAATAGTTTGCTACCTCTTAGATGACAATTATTTAATATAAACTCAAGCTCTAGAGCTCAAAGTCTAGAGCCTTTGCCACCTACTCCATCTAATCTATTTATTCAGACTTGATCTTCTGGTGCTAAGTGCCTTGTCATTCTTTCTTATGAAAATAGTTAACATTTATTGATCTAACATTATTAATAGGCACCATGGTAGGCATTTTACATTTATAAACATAATTAATCAACACAAAAAGCTTATTAACACAATTTCAAAAATGGTGAAATGTGATACAGTGTGGTTAAGTAGTATGTGCAAGGTCAAATATTAGTAGCTTATTTTGGAGCCTGTCTAGCTTCACATACTAGATCCTTGATCTCTATGTGCCAGAAGAGTCATATTAATCAGTCTAAAACTGGATATCAGCAAAGGAAGAACTATTAGCTGAGTGTAGCACACCAGCTTCTGAAAGTGTACCAGTGTCATCAGAGTAACATGTGAACTCACCCCTGCCATGCTGGTATAAAGAACGATGTGAAATGGTGTCTGCCACAGCCTCCTTATGTCACTAACAGCAACAGTTCACAAACCCCTCCACTTGACCATCAACAGGTGTTACATCTGTGAAAGCAAGCAGAGAAATAGCATAACCACAGGACCTGAAATCACTTGCCTCGGTATTAGAAATATAAAAATGCATATTGAAGTGTAATTAATGGTTAAAATATTGAAAACATGCGTTTCAAAAATCATTTATTGCTTTTTAAAATAAGGAATATTTTATTTTTAATTGAATTAAAGTGACTTTTTTTAACCACTTAGTTGTTGCAGAGACAGCTGGAGCATAGCTGTTAGGGGAAAAAAGAGTGAAGTCAGAAAAGCTTTAGATTAGGTAAATTGACTTGGCAGATTTTTATTATGTTATTGGGGAATATGGAAATTATATGTAGTATTAAAAATACACTCAAACATACAAACATGAAATAGTACAAATACAAGAATAGGAAGTGTGTATATCTCTCCGTATTTATAAATATAAATAGAATACTCTTTAATGTGTAGTATTCCTAATCCAATGCATATCCCTAAACTCTCCTTTTGGCTTAAAATTGATTATGGTATGTTGAGGATATCTTATCTTTGGGAGTGAAGTAAGCTGAAACCTATTAACTCAGAAAAAAGGAGCCATTTAATTAGGAGGATTGAAATGGTTCCTGTTTTCCTCTCATGTTCTATCTATGCCTCAATACAAAACAAAGTCATTCTCTTCCTTTCAATCCGTTAAAGTCTTCAAAGTTTTCTTCCAGATAAGCTATCTGTATTTGTGTTTACTCCTTCTTTTGTTGATTTCTTTTGTATTTATTTTTTAGGCATTTTTATGCATTAAACATTTTTTTATTCTCTATTTTTTTAAATTTTTTTACATTTTTATTGGAGTATAATTGCTTTACAATGGTGTGTTAGTTTCTGCTTTATAACAAAGTGAATCAGTTATATATATACATATGTTCCCATATCTCTTCCGTCTTGCATCTCCCTCCCTCCCACCCTCCCTATCCCACCCCTCTAGGTGGTCACAAAGCACCGAGCTGATCTCCCTGTGCTATGCGGCTGCTTCCCACTAGCTATCTATTTTACGTTTGGTAGTGTATATATGTCCATGCCACTCTCTCACTTTGTCACAGCTTACCCTTACCCCTCCCCATATCCTCAAGTCCATTCTCTAGTAGGTCTGTGTCTTTATTCCTGCCTTACCCCTAGGTTCTTCTTAACATAGAAAGGACAGCCTCTTCAATAAGTGGTGCTGGGAAAAGTGGACAGGTACATGTAAAAGTAAACAACATTTTTATTTACCACTATGTATAAAGTGTGTGTGTGTGTGTGTGTGTGTGTGTTTGTATGTATGTGTGCATCATGTAAAGTATAATATAGGAGTGTAAATATCTAAGATATAAGTATTTTCCAGAGTGTTTTAGTTATTTTAGTATGGTGATTTCTGTTTTCAGTATGTATTTGATATTTATGTAATTTATCAATCTTTCCTCCAGATATTGTGTAACATTTAGAAAGGTCTTGCCAATTTCGGAGTAGTAAAATGCATTTAATTATGTCATCTTGTACTTTTATATATTTTTTCCATTTAAACTTTTTGATTCATAGTGGAATTTATACTTTTGAAATTGTGAGAAATGGATTCAACCTTATTTTTTTCTATACGACTATCCAATTGTTTGAAAGCCATTTGTTGATTAATTCACATTATTTCCACTGACTTAAAATATCTTCTAAAAAACTAAATATCCTCATATACTTGGGTTTGTCCTAGACTTTCTCTTCAGTTCCATTTAGATACTAATTCATGAGTTTTATTCCGTATCACTTTAACCCTTTATTACTTCTTTAAATATTTGCATTTGGTTGCAGTATGGTGTTTTAAGACAGTTTCATCATCCCACTGAACATTTTCAATAAGGATCCATGGCTTGCAGGGATTTTCCAGCAGTTTTGCTCCTTTGTTTATAGCTTATTTTTGTGGACATGAGTCAAGTTTATATGACTAAGTATCTGTATAATGCAAGAACATTGAAACTCAGTAAATATATATTTTTGTTAAAAAGCCACACTTTTATTTCTTATAACTTTGTAATACATTTCAGTATCTTATAAGAATAATTCTCCATCATACTTTTTACCCCTGGCTCTTTTTGTTTATTTTTCTTCATGAACTTGCAAACCAGTTTATTTAATTAAGAAGAGAATCTCTTTATAGTTTTATTGTTGCCAGAATTTGACTCCCTTCTGGACCACAAAACTCTGCAGGTCCCTTTACTTTTCTCTTCAAGGAGAGTCATGTCTTTTTACCAGGATTGCTGAACAGTGACAAACACTACTCTGTTTTCTGTTTTTATTTTAAATTTGTTTATTGAAGTAAAGTTGATTTATAATATTATATTTGTTTCAGGTGTACAAGAAAATTGTATAGGTTACACTGCATTTAAAGTTATTATAAAATATTTGTGGTATTCCCTGTGTTGTATAATACATCCTTGTAGCTTTTTAATTTTATACATAATAGTTTGTATCTCTCAATGCCTTACCCCTATTGTGCTCCTCCCCCTTTCTCTCTTCCCACTGGTAACAACTAGTTTATTCCTTGTATTTGTGAGTCTGTTTCTGTTTTGTTATATTCATTCATTTTATTTTTTAGATCCCACATGTAAGTGATAACATACAGTATTGTCTTTCTGTGTATGACTTATTTCACTAAGCACAATATGTTTAAGGTCCATCCATCCATGTTGTTGCAAATAGCATAATTACATTATTTTTCAAGACTGAGTAATATTCTATTACATGTCACATCTTCTTTATCCATTCATCTGTTGATAGACACTTAGTTTGCTTCCATATCTTGACAATTGTAAATAATGCTGCTATGAATATTGGGGTGCATATTTTTTTTTGAATTATAGTTTTCATTTTCTTGGGATGTATACCCGGGACTGGAATTGCTGGATCATATGATAGTTCTATTTTCAGTTATATACCTGCTAAATCCAAGGGTTAGTGAGTTTTTACTGAATAAAATACTTTTGACTCTTGCATCTATAGCTGCTTTTTTTTTTTTCTATTCTTTTAAATTAATACTTCACACCAAAGGTCACTGCCAATTTAACCATGGTCTACAAATGACTGACATACTTAGCTGATTATTCAGGAATTACTTGGCTGTCACTGTGTCTTTGTCTAGTAAATTTTGTCAGGAAGTGAATGCAATTGCTTATCTGAAATACCTATACAGTCTGAGAACTTCATTATGTAGGCTGTTATAGACATTCTTTCCTAGCAAAAATCATAAGATCTATGAAATTAAAATTTTTCTATTTTCAGAAGAAAGTATGTGTGGCCTCCTGTTTTAAAATTTTCCCATATAAAATTCTAAATTATTAGCCTAAATATACCCTTCTCATTTGACAGCATGGCCTCAAGGTTAAATAATGTTAAATTAATAAATTCTCTGAACAGTGGTCAGCTCTGAGTAAGCATTTTCTGATTTGGAATTTAACAACTATTATTTGCTTTAATATTCAACTATAGCATACTAAACTCAAATAACATTTTTATTACTATTGTACCACTCAATGTCAATTTAGTACAGCTCATAAAAGCTCAATAGAAGTGATGAGAATAGATATTTAACCACTGACCTTCACCAATGGAATCTACCTAAGCAGTTCTTTTCAGCTTGGGGAAAACTCAGCCTGATTCATTTCAAGTTAGTGTTTTCTTTCTTTTTTGTAAGCCCTGTCACTCTCACTGTCACCATCCTGTACCCTCTTGAATAGTTTACCTACTATCTCTGGTTTGTTTTCTCAATGGTAAAATTTGTAATGAAAAGAATGATATTGCATTAATTTATTCAACCATATTTATTGAGTGCCTACTATGTGCTAGAAAATGTTCTAGTTCTTGGGAATACATTGGAGAAGAAATATTTTTCTCTCATGGAGCTTTAAGAAAGCTGTTGGTAGAAACAGACCACAGGTCAACATATAAGTAAAATATATTGTTTATTGGGTAGTGAAAGTGATGTGGAGGTAAACAGGATTAGATAATAAGAATAGGGAGAATTGAGGCAGTGAGATTAGCCATTACACAGGATAATTAAGAAAGGCTTCACAGACAAGATGATATCTGAACAGAGATTCAATGGAAGTTAGAAAGTGAATCTTGAGCGTATCAGGAGAAAGGGACAGTCTCTGCAAAAAGAACAAGTTCAAGTGTCCTGAGGTAAGAATTTGCTTAGTATTTTTGATGGACAGAACAGAATTAAGCAGAATAAAAATTGTAGGAGGTAAGATCACAGAAATACTGGGGATGGGAACAGATTATGAGGCCCATCGAGGCCATGGTCATTAAGGACTTTTGCTCTGAGTAAAAGGAGAAGCCACTGGGGGTTTTTGAATATAGAATTGACATGATCAGATTTTTGTTTTAAAAGGATCAATTTGGTTTGGGGTTGAAAATTAACTAATAGTGAGGGCAAGGGTTGAAGTAGGGAGACATCTTAGAAGATTATTGTCACAAAGTGTGAGATGATTTGCATCTGGATTGTATTGGTGTCGTTGAGAAGTAGATTTAGGAACTAAATATTTTAATGTTAGGATAAACAGAATTTGTTTGTAAATTGAATATGGGCTATGAGCTTGGAGTTAAGACGGACTCCAAGATTTTTGGCCTGAGTCGATAGAAAAATGGAATTGACATTTATTTAGATGTAGACAAATGTGGGAAGAGAAAGATAGTTTTGGAGGGAGACGTATTTCAGGAGCTTGGTCTCAAGGAATGTTAATTTTGAGACGTCATTTAAACATAGTTAGAGATGCCATGTATGCAATTGATCATACAAGTCAGGATTTGTTGGACTTGAGGGTAAACTAGATATTTTGGTGTATTATTATCACAGAATTGGTATTAAAGGCCACAGGACTTGATATGATGACTTAGATGATGGGTGAGAGTAAATAAGAGACGTTACTTACTACTTGATTAAAATATTTGGAGCCAATTTCTGTCTTAACTGATAAGTTCCTTTTCTGTCATTAGTACTTTTCTATATTCCAAATGATCTTAAATGGAGGATAGAGTACCCTATGAAATGAGTTCAAATATTCAGACAGAGGAAATAGTTGATTAAGAAAAATCACAATATTTATCTAATATGTAATCTTACTAGGAACAGAATGATTGGGAGGAAGGAAGCCCAAGTGTTCATTGTATTCCACAAATGGTGTGGCTGGCTTGAATCTACTATCATTAAGAGATTTAATATCATTATGGACACCAAAATATTTTTAGGACTGTAGGAACCCCAACATCAATGATAAAGCAGACGAGCAAACTTATATAGTAGAAATAGCAAAGAGTATGGAATAGAGGAAACCAGTTTGTGTCTTGGTCAACTTATTAACTCTGTTACTTTATTTTTATTTATTTATTTTTTAACATCTTTATTAGAGTATAATTGCTTTACAATGGTGTGTTAGTTTCTGCTTTATAACAAAGTGAATCAGTTATACATATACATATGTTCCCATATCTCTTCCCTTTTGCATCTCCCTCCCTCTCACCCTCCCTATCCCACCCCTCTAGTGGTCACAAAGCACCGAGCTGATCTCCCTGTGCTATGCGGCTGCTTCCCACTAGCTATCTATTTTACATTTGGTAGTGTATATATGTCCATGTCACTCTCTCACTTTGTCACAGCTTACCCTTCCCCCTCCCCATATCTTCAAGTCCATTCTCTAGTAAGTCTGTGCCTTTATTTCTGTCTTACCCGTAGGTTCTTCATGACATTTTTTTCCCTTAGATTCCATATATATGTGTTAGCATATGGTATTTGTCTTTCTCTTTCTGACTTACTTCACTCTGTATGACAGACTCTAGGTCCACCTACCTCATTACAAATAGCTCAATTTCATTTCTTTTTATGGCTGAGTAATATTTCACTGTATATATGTGCCACATCTTCTTTATCCATTCATCTGTCAGTGGATGCTTAGGTTGCTTCCATGTTCTGGCTATTGCAAATAGTGCTGTAATGAATATTGTGGTACATGTCTCTTTTTGAATTATGGTTTTCTCAGGGTATATGCCCAGTAGTGGGATTGCTGGGTCATATGATAGTTCTATTTGTAGTTTTTTAAGGAACCTCCATACTTTTCTCCATAGTGGCTGTACCAATTCACATTCCCACCAGCAGTGCAAGAGTGTTCCCTTTTCTCCACACCCTCTCCAGCTGTGTTACTTTAAACTAGTCATTGAGGTTTCCTGGGTTGGGGATCAATGTGTACATTAAAATGTATACAGTAATTTTTCCCTTGACTACCTCAGAGAACCATTTTTGAGAATCAAATAGAACATCTGTGACAGAGTTTTGTGAATTATTAGAGCCCTTAAGAGATATGAGATTTCTTGATTGATTTTAAGATCAGTAAAGTTTGGTAATCTTGGTATGAAGCAAATGGGCATTAGGAAATAAAAAAGTTGAAGCTCCTGAATATTAACAAATTAAGAGTTTTTTTTTTCTTTTTCTATACACAGCTCAAGATTAGGAAATCAACATGGTCAGTGTGTTTGAGAGGGTGCAGATCATGAGGGGCTCATTTGACAGGGCAAACAATACTTAGTTGTTGAAAATAAAAGGAGAAATAGGACTATTGATTTGAGACAGAAGTAGCATTGAACACTTCACACATTGTGATTACTTACCAGAAACTGTGGGGAGTAAGAGAATTTGGGATAGATATACAGTCAGTTTTGTGTTTTCCATACTACACCATTCTGATTGCCTACAACATTTTTTCCATAGCTATTTGTGCATGGATGTTTCCTATGTGCTTTCTGATATGGTTTTCTTAACATAATTTCTCAGTCACAGTAGCAAATGTAGGTATAGGATTCAAAATAAAAACTCCTGGAGCATAGTCTAGCAAGTAATAAAAGTAATAATAATAGTTCTTAATTGTCCAATGCCTGCAAAAGTTTAGGTTTGTAGCCAAAATTTCTATTCCTTACATTAACCTTATAAGATAGGTAATGCTATTTCTTTTATAGATGAAAACATTGAGATTCAAAATAAATAAGTAGTTTTACCACAATGACAATCCTAACCAGGATAAAAATCTAGTTCACTTAGACTCCAGAGCTTTTTTATATCCTATGAAAACTAGTATTTCTCAATTTTGCCATTTAAGTAAGTCCTACTGCAATACCACTTTTCTTGTGGGTTTGACATCTTGTATATTCAGTGGCTGTAGAATAAGCTGAAATAGGCAATCACATAAAATTAACCATATAAATTGAAGAGAAGAAAGAGTCTTAAGAAAGAGTCAAATAGGTATTTCCTTTGAATTCTTTTAGTTGTTGGAAGTGTTGTTTTCAGAATCCTGATTTCAAATCTGGATTAATAGAAAGGAGAGTCTTTGTTTATTAACAATACTTTCATAAAATAGAGAAGAAGAAATAAAGTGTACCAAGTAACTTCTAACATGTGTTTCACTTCAGCCTTAAAACAATCCATGATCTTCAAGAGTGAATCTGACTTCCTTAAATTTTACACAGTTATGAGAAAACAAACCAACCCAGCTTAAGGGACAGTCTACAAAATAACTGGCTAGGACTTTTCAAAAATACCAAGATAAAGAAATACTAGAAACTAGACTAAAAGAGAATAAAAAGCCATCACAACTAAATGCAATACCTGATTAGATTCTGGACTGGGAAAATATATTTGCAAAGAGCATCATAGAAATAATTGACAAATGTTGAATATAGTATCTGGAATAAATACTAATAATATTGTTTTAATTTCTTAAAAATTTTTATTGGAGTATAGTTGATTTACAATGTTGTGTTAGTTTCAGGTGTGCAGTAAATTGAATCAGTTATACATATATTCACTCTTTTTTAGATTCTTTTTCCATATAGGCCTTTACAAAGTATTGAGTAGAGTTCCCTCTGCTATACAGTAGGTCCTTATTAATTATCTATTTTATTAATATATATAGTAGTGTGTATATGTCATTCCCAATCTTTCAGTTTATTCCTCCCTCCATTACACCCTGGTAACTGTAAGTTTGTTTTCTACATCTGTAACTCTAGATTTATGAATTTTAATCATTGTATAATATGGAAGAGAATGTCCTGTTCTTAGTAAATACACAATAAATTACTTAGGGGTGAAGTGGTGTAATATTCCAACTTACTCTTGAATGGCTCAGATAAAAGTTATAAATATATATGTGTGTGCATATGTCTGTGTGTGCATGTATAAAAAAAGAGAGAGAATGATAAAACAAAAATAGACAGAATATAATCAATTGGTGAATCTAGGTAAAAGGTTTAAATGTGTGTTATTTGTTTTGTTCTTACAACTTGCCTAATGTTTTAAAATACGTAAATATAAAAAATTGCAAAAGGTTTATATTTTATATAATATATATATATTTATTAATAAAAACAGCCACCACTTAAACCCACTTATCAATGTAAGCAATGTAGAACAGTCAACCATTATGTCTATTCTATAATACAAAATAAACTGTATAGAATCACCTATTAACTATTCTTGTCCAAAATGTTTAACCTGAAACTAATGAAGTCTTCAGAATTAATTCCAACTTACAGAAAGTACAGAAGATAGAGGAACAAATGAAATGACGCCATGAGAAAGCAGTCACCAAGATTCAGAAGTTGGAACTTTCTGTAGGAAAATACTGACCTAGTTTTCAACAAATCATTGTCATGAAAACTGTGGGTCTGTTTTAGATTAGTTGTGACTCAAGAAGCACAACAAAAGGCAAATCAGTTGTGATAATCTAAGGGAATTTGGAGAAATATGAGTAGGAAGTTTTAATTAAATTATAATAACTAATATTCTTTATAATTTGCATGATAATGAAAGTGTGTTTATGTAAGAAAAATTTTCAATTTTCATTACTTTTTAGGAAAATATAATAAAATATTTAAAGGTAATTATGAAGTCTAAAAGTTAATTTAAAATATTTCAGAAAAATAGACCAAAATATGGAAATGTTAATAAATTTAAGACAGATGAAGAGTATATAAATGTTAGTTAAACCCTTCTTTTAGTATAACTGAACACTTTATCAAATATTTGCTATAACAAATAGAATTGAATTAAATAGACTTGTAAATCATTGACCAAAACAGACTGGTAAACATCAACTTTAGTTGGCAGATAAGACAGAAGGAAGATATTGAGGTGTTATAACTGCAGACCAGTGAGCATGGTACACAATAATTACAGATCAGACATAAATAGCTATTGTGAAAATACAGGTATCAGGCTGATCTTGGTCAGAGACAGAGTTACAATTGTAATAAGCTCTCAAAATAAAGGAAGCCACAGTTGATGTGGATCCTAGTTGAGAAATTTGCATCTTTCCCCATCCCTGGATTTTGATAGTTAGCAAGCGAGTCAACTTGGAACAGAGAGATGGCGGCCTTTCCAATAGTGCAATTTGCATGCCTACTACATCACAGAAAAATAATTCTTAAAGCAAATTAAGAATGCCATTAAGAATCACAGCAACCCTTTTGTTGGCAGGAAGAAAAGTGAAGAAAAGTACAATGAGGCCAGAAAAGGCTGCTGTAAGTTGGAAAGAAAGAAGAAAATACAATTGAGTTCATGTTAGCCAAAAAGTTGGAATAATAAAAGGCCATTATTTTTTATTTTATTTTTAAAGATGTCTTAATGGAATAAAAAGATGTATGCTGATTCATATTTCTAGATATAGTTGAGATGTTACTACATATGATAACATCCAATTCTAAAGATGTTTTAAAATGGATCCCTGAAAACATAAAAATGAATATATTAGAGATACAGAATGAGGATGATGTGGAAACTATGACAACTATTAGCCAATAAAAATATCAATTCAGAAGGAAGACTCAAGTTTGAGGAAATTGTGAAGTTGAATTATAGGTTACCAAGAAATGAATGTGAAAGCTTGGTTTTGCTTTTGGAAATTCCTGCTATCATTGCAGCAAGAAGGTAATTCTCAGGATGCTAAAGAGTTTTAAGAATAACAAATGACAAATTAAATGCTAGTGATGATATATTTATTCATTCAAGCATCTATTAGTAATATTTTGTAGATATACTGCTAAGGCTATAAATATAAGGACAAAAAGGATTTTTGTAAAGTTAGGATCAAAAAAAAAAGATACACATAAATAATAAAATTAGAGAATTTCTATTTAATGTAATTCATTCATTTCCAGTGCTTCTGGGAAGATAGTATCATTAAAGATAATATAAACATTGTAGACTTGGAGCATTTGAAGATCCAAAAGAAAGTTTGATACTAATATATACAGCAAAAATATAGGAGATGAGCTCAGAAAGTAGGTAGGAGCTTATCTGTAGATTACTATAGTCAATGATAAGGGATTTGATTTTATTCTAAGTCATTAGCTAAAGAAAGTCACTGATAATTTTGAAGCAGACGAGTGATGTAATTGATTTTATCACTCTGTGTGCTATAAGAAAACATAGTCTAGGGAGAGCAAGAGTTGCACTGGGGAGAGCAGGATAGAGACAAATGCAGTACAGTAAAACATGCTGTAAAAGGACTTTACCTAGGAAATATAGAAACGGTTTCTCAAAGTAAATACAAATGGATTGGCTTGAAGAGTATTTCTGGGAGATACAAAGATTCTTAGTCTTATTTGTTTTTGTTTTGTGTTCTGAAAATAAATTTAGAGACAAATTTTTTAAGAGAAGTTTTAGGTTTACAATAATATCCAGAGTAAGGTACAAAGACTTCCTGTATACACCCTGCTCCCACACATGCGTAGAACTTTCCCATTATCAACATCATTCACCAGAGTCGTACTTTTTTTAAACCAAGTATAAACCTACAATAACACATCATAATCACTCAAAGTCCATAGTTTACTTTAGGATTCACTCTTGGTGTTGTACAATATATGGATTTGCACAAATAAATAATGATATATATCTGTCATTATAATATTATATAGATTATATAGAGTATTTTCAATGCCCTAAGAAATCCTCTGTGTTCTATTTATTGCTCCCTCAACCTCCCTCCTCCACAACCCCCAGCAGTTGCTATACTTTCTACTGTCTCCATTTTCCAGAATGTCATGTAGTTGAAATCTTACAGTACATAGCATTTTCATACTGGCTTCTTTCACTTAGTAACATGTGTTTGTTTCCTCCATGTCTTATTAGTGATGAATAATATTCCATGTTTTGATATACCATCATTTATTTATCCATCACCTACAAGGACTTCTTAGTTGCTTCCAAATTTTGGCAATCATGAATAAAACTGCTATAAACCTCTATGTACAGGTTTTTGTGTGGACATAAGTTTTCAACTCCTTTTGGGAAGATACCAAGGAGTACAATTGATGGATTGCATTATGAGTATGTTTAGTTTTATAAAAAAACTGACAGTCTTCCAAAGTGGCTGAACCATTTTTCACTCCCACCAGAAATGAATGAGAGTTCCTGTTGCTCCACATCTTAAGCAGCATTTGGTGTTGTCAGTATTCTGGCAACATTCTGTTAGGTGTGTATTGGTAACTTGTTCTTTTCCTTGATGTGACACATCTTTTCACATCTTTATTTGTCCTCTGTGTAACTTCTTTTTAACAGTTTTATTAAAGCACAATTGACACACATTCACATATTTAATGTACAGAATTTGATATATATTTACACCTGTGAAATTATGGCCACAGTCAGGGTAATGACCACATAACTCCTCCCAAAAGTTTCCTTGTGGCACTTTATAATCACATCCTTCCACTACCACTATTCCCAAACAACCACTTATCTGCTTTCTGGTATTAAGTATTAGTTTGCATTTTCTAGAATATTTATAAATTGAATCATACCATATGTGCTCTATGTATCTACTGTTTTAACTCAGCATATTTTAAGATTCATTAATATGGTAACATATATCAGTACTTCAATTTTTTTCATTGCTGAATAGTATTACATTGTTTGGACATACCACTTTTTGTCTATTTGTTTACTTGTTAATAGACATTTGGGTTGTTTCTTAGTTCTACTATTACAAAAAAGCTGCTTTGAGTATTCATATGTAAATCTTTTAAAGGACATATCATATTTTAATGCTCTTTAAATTGAATTATTTTTACAGTTTAATTCCTAATTGTTGCTAATATTTAGAAATAAATTTGAATTATTTATATTGTTCTAGAAACCTACCACATTGCTAAATTCACTTTTTTGTTCTAGTAAGTTCTTTTGGAGAGTTTATTGAATTTTCTATGTAGAATATAATGACATCTGTGAATAAAAACAAATTTTATTTCTTTCCACTCTGTATGCATTTTATTTCTTTCTCTTGTCTGATTGCACTGGCTAAAAACTCTAACACAATGTTGAATAAAGGTGATGAATACAGGCTTCCTTTCTTGTTCCCAGTCCTAGTAATATTCAGTCTCTTGGAACTAAGTGTGGTGTGAGATGGAGCTTTTTTATAGATGCCCTTTATCATGGTCAGGAAGTTCCCTTCTATTGTAGTTTGTTGAGAGTTTTTATAAAGCAAAAATCATGTATTTTATTAAATGCTGATTTTCTGTGTTTATTAAGAGGATCATTTTTCTTTTAAGTTTTGTATTATTAGTAAATTTTTATTGATTGTTTTTTCTAGTGTTAAATCAATCTTCCTTGAATAGACCTCACTTGACCATAATATACTGTGCTTTTTATGTATCGTTGAATTTGATTTGCATTTTTTAGGACTTTGCATATATATTTGTGAGTGGTATTGATTTGTAGTTTTCTTTTCTTGAAACGCCTTTGTCTGTTTTTGCTATCAGAGTACTGTTATTGATTAACATACAGTCCAATATTTGATTAAAGAAGAAAAACATTATGTACCTTGCCCTGTGAGAATCACTTTTCATAATCTATCTCATTTCATTTTTTTGCAACATCCTTTACGCAGTCAAAAGATCACATCTAGTGAAAGGTAAACTGCATTTTAATTTTGTGCCAGCTATCAATGTATTAGCTCTCAGTTCCAAATCTTTTCATTACCTGCTTTGTAGTAATGGACTGGGATCTTTGAGCATTTTGCCTTTGCAGCAAGTACAGTGTCAGCTGAGGTGCTGGAAAAGCTATTGTAAGAAAGAGAGTCTTCTCTGCTATCAGAGACACTGCTCCAACCATACAAACAGCCTACACAATCTCTTTGCAAGCTTGGACCACTGATCCCCCACCACTAACCACCTTATTGAAATCATCTGGAGGTGGACACTGTGCACTCCAGACCTAGTGCCATGCTGCCAATGAGTAAGCTTCTGACACATCGATCTTTCTGTGCCTGTCTCTCAGCCTCCATCTGCCTGCAACCCAGAGGCTATTTCTTAGGGCTCTCACAATGTGGACACTGTATATCCCAGGCTAGACACTACTGGCATGTATGCTCTCAATGTGCCATCTCCCTCTGCATGCTGGCTTGCAACCTTGGTCTGCCTACATTCCAGATGGGTGTTTCCTCCTTGCCTAGTGACTGTGGACTAGTTTTGGCATGGGCACCCAGTGAACCACTCCACCATCAAGTAAGGTATGATTCTCCAATGAGGTGTGATTTATAGCCTTGTAGGAGGATCCCCACCCATATTGCCCCTTCATTGGTTACACCTCCTCAGTCCTAATGTATTTTTTGAGGTTTTTAAAAAAAAATCTCTTTATAGTTACTTTACTGAGATAGTTAATATTTATTTGTATTAAACTATCCCTATTCAAATTACTCTGAAGTTTATTTCTCTGGACTGTTTACAGTTTACACAAATGTACATTTTTTTCTTCCACAAATCCATGTTAACTTCCATTGCCTGTAAACAAATACCTCTACTGTCAAGGACTCACTACCTCACCAAGGGCTATAAAAGTTAAAATTGTGTTTCTCATGAAACAACTTAATATGCTCATAATATCTAGAGGCTAAGTTGTTAACATAGTCTTACATCAAAAAATGAACATGGTCTTGTTAGCCAAACCAACACACAAGAAATAATTAAGGATAGAAAGTAGTTATTTATTGAAAACTATGCTTTATACAAAGCTAACTTTTGGAGAAGGTTAAGGAGAGGCACTTCTTGTTTATGCAGCTTGTTCCACTTGTACCTCACTTATACTTCTTGGAGACTTTCACCTTTTCTCAGAATAGAGGAGCATCTTCCTAGAGGAATGCTGATTCTTCATTATTCCCTCATAAACGTTTCTCCCTCTTTCAGCATTGGGTCCCCCCAAATAGTAGGATTTCAATTCACCTTGACCCTTTGGCCAGGTTGCAGACAATCAGTCCTGTTTCTCTTCCTGATAAAAACTAAAAGGAACTTCAGATTTCTGCTGAAGAAAGAGTATCATGATGCTGAAGGAAAATAATCCCAACTTTTTGGCATCTGGGTATAAATAAATAACGCTTGAATGTTGTTATGTTACAAAGGGTTGTATATATTTTCCTTGTTATAAATAATATTTACAATGACTCTCTCTTTAAAAATCTCTCGGTTGATGATAAGACAGAAAATTTTTAGCATCGCATGCAGAGTCAGCTTCTTCCCTCTCCAAGGAGAAGAAAGCAGCTGGGATTTTTCATCTGTTTGATCTGTAGTGAGCCAGGGAGATAGTCTGTGACTACAGCCAGCCCTAACTGTCATCTTTGTTGTCACTGGTTTAAGAAAACTAGTGTATACCAGGTTCTATTCATGCTCTGAGACAGTCAAGACAAGAGCCAGTTTTCTGAGAAGCCCCTGAAAAATTTGGAACGTTGGATGTGTGGTCCAACTTTTTGTATCCCCAGAGAGAAACTGGGATCTGGGGGATTTCCTGCTGATCATATATGATGCTGCACTGGGGGTAGGATTGTAGTGAGATGGTACTTTGAATTTCTCTGCTGGCTTCTATATGGCTGATTTTACACTTCCCCAGAGAACAAGAGCCTCTCAACTAATTTCCTGATTTCTCTCAAAGGGAATCTGATCATATTTTATTTTTGAAACAATGTCTGTTTTTAGTATTAGATGGTTTTATTTATTTATTTTTTTGCAATCATCACCTAAGATTTTTAGAAACTTACAAGGAGGAAGATAATCTATTGTGTTTATTCATATTATTGCTATTTCTAATGTTTTTCTCTTTCCTCTTGTGTCAAGATTACTTCTTTATCATTTTGTCTCTTCTTCAATGACTTCATTTTTCCAGCCTTAAAGGTTAGGTCTGATAGTGAAAAATTCATTTAATATTATCTTGCCTGAGAATGTCTTTATTTCCCTTTCTTTTCTGATAGATAGTTTTACCAGGTACAGAATTCACAAGTGCCATGTTTTTTTCTTTCATTTCTTGAAATATGCTGATCTGCTTCCTTCTGGCCTCCATTGTTTAAGATTAAAAAAATCTGTTTTCATTTGTATTATTGTGCCTTGTATGTAAGTTGTTTCTCTCTAGATGTTTTTAAGGTTTGTAAATTGTGTTTAGTGTCAGAAGTTTAATTATAAGTCTTGACATGGATTTGTTTGTTTGTTTGACCTATTTGGTGTTTTCTCAGCTTCTGGTATTTGTGTATCTCTTTTGTCAAATTTGGGAAATGTCTAAATAACATTTCTTTGAATACTCTTTCAGGCCCGCTCTCTTTTTCATCTTCTGGGACTACAATGATATGAGACTCCTTATTTGTATATTTATTTTCAGTCTACATTTTGTCTGTACTTCAGATGAGATCAACTGTATTGATTTGCTTCAAGTTTATTGATTATATACACCATCATCTCCACTCTAGAGTCCTTACAGTGAGGTTCTTCTTTTTTCCTTTCTGCTATTGTATTTATTAATTATATAATTTCTTTGGTTTATTTTTAGAACTACTTATTTGCTGAGATTTTCTTTCTGTTGTTTTTCTTTCAAGTGAATTGGTAATTGTTTGTTGCATCATTTGATGGTTGTTTAAACATCCTTGTATGGTAATTCCAACATCTGGTTTATCTTGGTGTTGATATTTTTTCTTATTCAAATTGTAATTTTCTTGATTTTTTCTTTGTATGATGGGTAACTTTCAATTGTAAGTTGACAAAATGGTCATTTTGTCTATTGTGTTGGAGAATTTGGGTATTATTTAGTTTTTTTATTTCAGCAGGTAAACACTTTATTTAGGTTTAGCATACATGTCTGTATAATTTTCTAGGTTTTTATTCCAATGGCAGTTTAAGTTTCTGAACCATTGTGGTATTTTGTTCCACTTGGTTTATATGATGCCATTTGGTTCTCACTTGTTCATTCTTTTGCTTCTTTAGGGAATAGAATGAGCTTCCACCAGCCAGAACTGTCATTCCTGTGGGAGAATTTCTGCAATATAATTATTCTCCAGTTTGTGGGTTGTCCACCCAGGGGGTATGGAATTTGATTATATTGCAAGTGCACTTCTCCTACTGTCTTGTTGTGGCTTCTTCTTTGTCTTTGGATGTAGCCTGTATCTTTTTTGGTAGGTTCCAGTCTTTTTTATCAATGGTTGTTCAGTAATTAATTGTTATTTTGGTGTTCTCATAAGAGGAGGTAAGCTCAAGGTCCTTCTATTTCACCATCTTCCATACAAGATCTTTAAACATCTGACTAAGTATAGTCTTGAATACTAGATAGTTCTGTAGGTCAGAAGGTGAACATGGGTCTCACTGGGCCAAACTCAAGTTGTCAGCCTGGCTGTGTTCCTTTCTGGTAGCTCTAGGGAAGAATGGGTTTCCTTGTTATTTTCCAGTTTTTGGAGGCCTCCTGCCTTCCTTGTCTCATTGCCTTATTCTTCCATTTCCAAAAGCCATAAATAGAAATATACAGGCCAAATAGAAATATAGATCAATGGAACAGGTAGAAGGACCAGGAATAAACCCACACATCTACATTCAATTAATCTATGACAAAGGAGGTAAGAGTATACAATGGAGAAAAAACAGTCTCTTCAATAAGTGGTGCTGGGAAAACTGGACAGCTACATGTAAAAGAATAAACTTAGAACATTTTCTAATACCATACACAAAGATAAACTCCAAATGGACTAATGATCTACATGTAAAGCTGGATACTCTAAAACTCCTAGAGGGAAACATAGGCAGCACACTCTGACATAAATAGCAGCAATATCTTTTTGGATCCATCTTCTAGAGTAATGGAAATAAAACAAAAATAAATAATTGGGACCTAATTAAGCTTAAAAGCTTTTGCACAGCAAAGGAAACCATAAACAAAATGAAAAAAACAACATTCAGAATGAGAGAAAAGATTTGCAAACAATGCGATTAACAAGGGATTAATCTCCAAATATACAAATAGCTCATACAACTCAATATCAAAAAGAAATAAACAACAACAACCCAATCAACAAAATGTGCAGAAGACCTAAATAGACATTTCTGTAAAGAAGACATAGAGATGGACAAAAGGCACATGGAAAGATGCTTAACATCTCTAATTATTAGAGAAATGAAAATCAAAACTACAATGAGGTATCACCAGTCAGAATGTCCATCATCAAAAAGTCTACAAATGCTGGAAAAGGTGAGGAGAAAAAGGAACCCTCTACACTGTTGGTGGGAATGTAAATTGGTACAGCCACTATGAACAGTATGGATGAGCCTCAAAAACTAAAAATAGAGTTACCGTATGATCCTGCAATCCCATTCCTGAGCATATATCTGGAGAAAACCATAATTTTAAAAGATACATGCACCCCAATGTTTATTGCGACACTATTTATATTATAATAGCCGAGACATGGGAGCAACCTAAATGTCCACTGATAGAAGAATGGATAAGGAAGATGTCGTATATTTGCACAATGGAATATTACTCAGCCATAAAAAGAATGAAATAATGCCATTTGCAGCAACATGGATGGACCTAGAGATTAGCATACTAAGTGAAGTAAGCCGGACAGAGAAAGAAAAATATCACATGATATTGCTTACATGTGGAATGTAAAAAAAATGATACAAATAAACTTATATACTAAATAGCAATAGACACACATATAGAAAACAAACTTATGGTTACCAAAAGGGAAAGGAGGGGAGAGGAATAAATTAGGAATTTGTGATTAACATATACACATTACTATATATAAAATAGATAACCAACAAGGACCTACTATACAGTACAGGGAACTATACTCAATATTTTGTAATAACCTGTAAGGGAAAAGAATCTGAAAAAAGAATAGATATATGTGCCTATAACTGAATCACTATATGTGCCTATAACTGAATCACTTTGCTGTACGCCTGAAACTAATGCAACATTGTAAATCAACTATACTTCAATTAAAAAAAGATCACTGATCACAGATCAATAAACAAATATAACAATAATGAAAAAAGTTAAATATTAGGAGAATTAACAAAATGTGACACAGAGAAATGAAGTAAGCAAACACTATTGGAAAAATTGTACCTATAGGTTTGTTTGGCACAGAATAACAGAAAACAATTTGTAAAAAATAAAGTATATACAAAGCACAATAAAATGAAGTATACTTGTATAGGCCTTTCAAACCAAGTGAGTAGTAGAGATAAAGAGAACTGTTAAGAATTTCAGACACAAATTTAGATTTGAGAATGTGGAGAAAAGAAACATTGTGAGCAAGGCATTACTATTTGTAATTTTTTTAATGTTAGAATAAACAACATTGTTAGTGGTATGACTTTAATCTATATTTCTTTAGTGATTGATAGTAAACATTAGCTTATTTAAAACATTTTAATATCACATTAGTAAAATACGATTTGAAATTGTTTTAGTCAAAAGTTATTTTTTAAATCCTTTTTAAAATTATATTTCTTGGAAATGCAACCAGTTTAAAATTACCACTATAGTTTATGATTTTAATGATCGAACACATAAGTGTAGTTGGTTAAATACTGCATCACTTTTCTACTGGAATAATCACAATCACTTATGCTATTAGTTCTATGTTTGGCAATTGTATTGATGTAAAATGCTAGGAAATCAGGTTGTGAAACCCTATTTGTATAGCTCTTAGAACTCTTTCAGCAGTAACAACATAACTCATTTTTGATTGTGTTATACTGTGATTACAGGTGGAGAGGTCTTTTTGTATACTAATTTTGCTTATGTTTCAGGGATAGAATTCTGAGATCTTCCTGTTGGTAAATATAGCCTACATATCTGAATGCTTTGCTTTGTGGTTTCCCTCTGAAGATGGTTTTGGTGTTAATCCCCAAAGTATTTCATCATAATATCCATGATGTAAGCTTTTGTTATTGCAGTGTATCAAGACAATAATACAGAGATGTGATATACATATAAGGATATCAGAAAACTAAACAGAGAGTTCATCAGAGAATGAACTGACAGTGAAAAAGGAATCTCTGGTCGAGACAGAAAAAGTGATGAAGCAGCGATGACCAGCAGGAGGATTCTGATTCTGCCCTGCCCTGCCCTTAGTTCCTAGAGAAGGTCACATCACCTCCACTTTCTTGTAATTTAAGGGCATATTGTGAATTAGGCTGGAAAGTCACATGCTACTGCCTGTGACTAGTCCTGTGAGGAATATATTTTACCCACAAAAACACCATGAAATTAATATAATTTGTGAAAGATTACATAGATTTCTACAGGTGTCTCTGAGAAGGCAAGGTGGAACATAAGATTACTGTTGATTAGTGTATAGCCTTGGAAAAATCAATAGTCCAAGCTTGTTTTTTAAGTCCCTTTGACTCCTGTTTCTGAAGACTTTCCCTCTAATATAATCTGCATTTTGAATATATTGTGGTATTGAGGGGGAGTCAAGGAGTGCTTAATTAGGAAGGAGATATGACTAGACATTAATCAAACCCACACACAGGATTTTTCAGCAGTAGTTTTATTAACAATGTAGTCCAGGCAATTCTTTGCTAAGGGGATTATGCATTGTAGGATGTTTAGCAACATCCCTGCCCTTTATCCACTGACTACTAGTAGCCACTTTCCCAGCCCCAGCTAATTGTGACAACAAAATTGTCCTAACCAAATTTTCCAAATGTACTCTTGGAGGCAAAATTTCCCCTGGGTGAAAACTACTGGATAAAATAATTATAGCAATTTGATTTTACTTATCAGTGATTGATTTAGGAATAATGAAACACATCTAAGTCATAATCAAGTTGCTACAAGATGCAAAATCAAGGAGGTAAAGAGGAATATAGTTTTGAGTCAAACAGAATCAGATTCAAATTATTATTCTGTGAATTTTATCAAGTTGCTTAGTTTTACAGAGGCTCAGATTTCTCAGTTGTAAGTGGAAATAATAGTATCTATGTCAGAGAATTGCTGTGGGGATTAGATAAAATGAATGTAAGCTCCTTAACAGATTACCTAGAATATAGTAAGTATTCTACTGTTAAATACTAATAGATGTAATGATGAAAACATGACCAAAGTGTGGGAATTCTAGTATGAAATGCTAGAAATACTCTTTAAAATTTTGATGGGAAAATATAGACTGCATTAAAATATAAATGTATTGAAATCTCATGAATAAAATTTATTCATATTATATTTCATATTAAATTGTTGTCAAATTCTAATAATTGTATTCATTTAAAAATTCTAATAATTTATTAGATTTTACAAGTAATATTGAATTTCTAACAAATTGAAATAATTAAATATAATGTTAATAGAAATATATTGGGGAGGGCTGTTTAAAGACTTTTATTTTTAAAATATGAGATTCAGGAAATTGTGGGCGGAATTTTTTTATATTATCATGAACTGGGATCAATAACATAAGAAATCAGCTTTATAAAGTTTTTCAATTCCACTAAAAATCAATGACAGTGTATTGCACAGGTGCACTCTTCAAATACAAGAGATATAGCAAGACTTAATGCCTTATAGTTGTACTTTATACCTTTGCATAAATGTGATTGTATTTCATACCACTGAGTAGAAAAAAAAATCCATTGAAGGTCATAGATCCATTAGAAGGGGAAAAAATCAGCTGAGGAAGATACTCATATGGAAATAAATTAACAATTAACATGTTAAATATTTGGCAGGTTCTGTACTTCTAGCTCCTCATATGTGTAAATAAAGGAAGAATTTAGTAATACAAATGAACAGTTCCTAGATTTTTACACTCTTCTATTTTTCAAGTTCAGAAAATAAAAGAATTTATTTTGTTAATATATTTATTCTTTCATCTAAAAGGTAGGAGTTTTAAAGAAAGGAAAGAGGGTTGAAATGATAAAGAATTAAAGCAACACAAATAAAACAGATGAAACTGACAGGAAGGAAAAGCAAAGACACACAGAAAGAGTGAAAAGAAGGCAGATAGGAGAAACAATCAGTAAGATGTTTTTCCATTGATTTACACTGTCATTTTGTAAATATTGCTGCTTGTGATTCATAAGATTATGTTGTGCTTTCAGAACTCTATTTACAATTGAAACATCTATGTCTTGTCACTTGATTCAGCTGCTAGATAGAAGTAAGTAGCACTTTATTCTGGCATAAATGGTGAATATAACTATGTCTGGAATTCACAAATAGGTCTTTCCTCATTGGGACTTACATACATTCTTATTCCAGCAACACTTTCTTGCAAACAAACTGTGGCAGAGACAGAGAAATGGTTAGGAGTTGTTTGCCTACAAATTCTTTTTTTACATTTTCTTTGTTCTTTTCTTATGACATCTTTGTAAGTGTAAATGTTTAATGTATAATCAGAACAAAAGGGCCTAGAAGCCACATAGAAAAGCAATGAAGATTGTTAAGTGTTCTGGTAGAACTTGGGTTATTATTAGCTGTACAGGGAATGGTTACTAGGTATTGAAGTGTTTAATCTAAAATTGCCAGAATCATTTAAGAGTCACTAACTCACATGGTAAATTTGAGATACTGAAGCTATCCTAATTTTTTTTAGCATCAGTTTAAAATCTTTATGAAAATAAATAATACATATTTAGTTAAATTTGGAGGCAACAGTTATATCAATGGACTCTACAGGTAAACAAATCACCTAGACTTGCACTCATAACTGGCAATACTTAAATCAATTCTGGTTATTATTATTAGACAGAAAATGAAAATCAAAGTCTGAGTCCTTGGTTCACAGGGCATCGTATTTTTGACTTTTTGGTAGCTTGTTTTTCCAAATATTATTCTTCTTTAAAAGTGTACATAGGCTTGGATCTTTAGGAAATTATCTCAGATTTTTCATTGAAATATTTGGTTTATTTTTGTTTTTATTTTTTTATTGAGGTATAGTTGATTTACAACATTATATTAGTTTCAAGTGTACAACATAGTGATTTTTTTATTGAGGTGTAGTTGATTTACAACATTATATTAGTTTCAAGTGTACAACATAGTGATTCAAAATTTTTATAGATTATACACCATTTAAAGATATAAAACATTGGCTATATTCCCTGTGTAGTACAATAGATCCTTGTAGCTTATTTATTTTACCCATAATAGCTTGTAACTCTTAATCCCCTACCCCTAACTTTCCTCTCCCTCTTCCCTCTACCCATTGGTAACCACTAGTTTGTTCTCTGTATCTGTGAGTCTGTTTCTGTTTTGTTATGTTCAATTCGTTGTTTTACTTTTTAGATTCCAATATAAGTGATATCATACAGTATTTGATTTATTTCACTAAGTATGACACCCTCCAGGTTCATCCATGTTGTTGTAAAAGGTATAATTCAATTCTTTTCTATGGATGAGTAATATTCCATTATATATATATATATATGCCACATCTTCTTTATCCATTCGTATGTTGATGGACACTTAGATAGCTTCTATATCTTGGCTATTGTAAATAATGCTGCTGTGAATATTGGGATGTATGCATCCTTTCAAATCAGTGGTTTGATTTTCTTGGGATATATATCCCAGAGTGGAATTGCTGGATTATATAATATTCTAGTTTAGTTTATTTAGTTTAGTCTATTTTAGTTTTTTGAGAAACCTCTCCATACTGTTTTAAATAGTGGCTGTACTAATTTACATTCCCAACAACAGTGTACAAGGGTTATCTTTTCTTCACATCCTCACCATCATTTGAATTTGCTGTCTTTTTGGTGATAGTCATTCGGACAGGTGTGAGGTGATATCTCACTGTAATTTTGACTTGTATTTCTCTGATGATTAACAATGTTGAGCATCTTTTTAATGCTTGTTGGTAATCTGTATGTTTTCTTTGGAAAACTGTCTATTCAGATACCCTGACCAGTTTTTATTTGGGTTGTTTGTTTATTTATTTATTTTATTTTAGTTGTATGAGTTCTTTGTGTATTTTGGATATTAACCCTTTATGAGATCTTTTTGGATATCATTTGCAAATAACTTCTCCAATTCAGTAAGTGGCCTTTACATATCATTGACTGTTTCCTTCTCTGTGCAAAAGGATTTTAGTTTGAGGTATCCAATTTGTTGCTCTAGTTCCCCATGCCTGAGGAGACATATCCAAAATATTACTAACACCAATGTCAAAGAGTTTACTACCTATCTTCTCTTCTAGGAGTGTTATGTTTTCTAATCTTACACATATGTTCTTGATCCATTTTAAGTTTATTTTTTTATAGGGTGTGAGAAAATGTTCTAATTACATTATTTTAATTATAGCTCTCCAGTTTTCCCAGCCTCAGTTATTGAAGAGACAAGATTTTCCACATTTTATATTCTTGCCTCTTTTGTCATAGATTAATTCACCATAAGTGTGAAGATTTACTTCTGGGCTCTCTATTCTGTTCCATTGGCCTATGTATCTGTTTTTTGGTTTTTTTTCCCCAGTATCATACTATTTTCATGACTGTAGCTTGGTATTATAGTCTGAAGTCAGGGAGTGTGATACCTTAAGTTCTATTCTTCTTTCCCAAGATTGTTTTGGCTATTCTGTGTGTTTTGTGTTTTCATAAAAAATTTAACTTATTTATTCTAGTTCCGTGAAAAATGCCACTGGTATTTTGAAAGGGATTGCATTGAATCTGTAGATTGCCAAGGGTACTGTGGTCATTTCAACAATATTAATTTTTGAAGCTAGATTTATTCTTTTTGATTGGATGGTAAATGGGATTGATTTCTTAATTTATCTTACTGATAGTTTTTTGTTAGTGTGTAGAAATGCAACAGACTTCTGTATATTAATTTTGTATTTTACAACTTTGTCAAATTCATAAATGAGCTTTAGTAGATTTTTGGTGGTGTCATTAAGATTTTTTATGTATAGTGTCATGTCATCTGCAAACAATGACAGGTTTCCTTCTTCCTTTACAATTTGGATTCCTTTTATTTCTTTTTCTTGTTGATTGCTGTGGCTAGGACTTCTAATGCTATGTTGAATAAAATTGACAAAAGTGGGCATCCTTATCTTGTTTCTTATCTTAGAGAAAATGCTTTCAGCTTTTCACCATTGAGTGTGATATCATCTGTGGACTTATATGACCTTTATTATGTTGAGGTGTGTTCCCTCTACACCCACTTTGTTGACAGTTTATATCATAAATTGATGTTGAATTTTGTAAATGATTTTTATGCATCTATTGAGATGATCATATGATTTTTATTCTTCAGTTTGTTAATGTGGTGTATCATATTGATTGATTTATGAATATTGAACCTTCCTTGCATCTCTGGGATAAACTCCACTTGATCATGGTTTATGATCCTTTTAGTGTACTGTTGAATTCGATTTGCTAATTTTTTTTTTGAGGATTTTTGCATCTATGCTTTGAAGTGATATCAGCCAGTTATTTATTTATTTATTATTTTTATTTTTTATTTTGTGATTACTTTGTCTGGTTTTGGTATCAGGGTGATTCTGGCATGACAGAGTGATTTCAGAAGTGTCCTTTCCTCTGTAATTTTTGGAATAGTTTGAGAAGGATAGGTGTTAACTCTTCTCTAAATTTGTTATAGTTCACCTGTGAAGCCATCTGGTCTTGGACTTTTGTTTGTTGGGAGTTTTTAATTACATTACTGCTTCAAGTTCATTACTGGTAATTGATCCATTTATATTTTCTATTTCTTCCTAGTCCAATCTTGGAAATTATACATTTCTAGGAATTAGTTCTGTTAGGTGTAATGTTAGATTGTTTATTTGAGATTTTACTTGTTTCCTGAGGTAGGCTTGTATCACTGTAATCTGCCCTCTTAGAACTCTTTTTGCTGAATCCCGTAGATTTTTGATCATTGTGTTTTCATTTTCATTTGTCTCCAGGTATTTTTTAATTTCTTCTTTGATTTTTCTTCAGTGATCCACTAGCTATTTAGTAGCATATTGTTCATCTTCCACATGTTTGTAGTTTTTACAGTTTTTTTTTTTTTCTTGTAGTTGATTTCTAGTCTCATAGTATTGTGGTTGGAAAAGATGCTTGATATGATTTCACTTTTCTTAAATTTACTGAGACTTGTTTTGTGGTCTAGTCTGTGATCTATCCTGGAGAATGTTTCACGTGCCCTTGAAAAGAATGTATATTCTGCTGCTTTTGGATGGAATGTTCTATATATGTATCTATAAAGTCCATTTGGTATAATGTGTCATTTCAGACCAGTGTTTTCTTATTAATTTTCTATCTCAATGATCTGTTCACTAATATAAATGGAGTGTTAACTTTCCCTATTATTGTGTTACTGTCAATTTATTTCTTTATGTCTGTTAATATTTGCTATATATTTAGGTGCTCCTATATTGGGAGCATATATATTTACAATTATTATATCTTCTTCTTGGATTAACCCCTTGATCATTATGTAATGTTCTAGTACTGGTGCCAACAAGCTGGTGGGTGGGACCAGGTCCCAGTGTTAGTAAGCTAAAAGGGACATTCCAAAATGGCACTTGCCAGTACCTGTCTCCACATGGTGGAAGGAGCTCCCAAAATGGCTGCCATAAGTGTCTATGTTCCCAGGGTGAGCTCTAGTTGCTTCCTGCCTCTGGAAGATTCTCTAAGATCAGCAGCTGTGCCTGACCTAAGTTCCTTTCAAATTATTGCTTGTTCCTTGGGTCTTGGAACTTATGAGATCTTGTGTGTGCACTTTAAGGGTGGAGGCTCTATTTCCCACAACACTCTGGCTCTTCTGAAATTTAAGACCCACTGGTCTCTAAAGCCAAACATTCTGGGAGCTCATCTTCCCTAGGCAGGACCTCCAGGCTGCTGAGCTTGATGTGGGGCTCTGACCTGTTGGTTCTTGGGGATAACATCTGCAGTTGTAATTATCTTCTCATTTGTGTGTGTCTCACCTGGGGATATGGGCCTTGATTATACAGAAACTCTGCCCCTCTTACCCGTATCCTTGTGGTTCATTCTTTATATCTTCAGTTGTGGAAGACCTTTTCTGCTAGGTTCTGGTCTTTCTCATCAATAGTTGCTCTGTAAATAATTGTAATTTTGGTATGACCCTGAGAGGAGATGGGTTTAAGGCCTTCCTACTTTGCTATCTTGGCCAAGCTCTCTACATGAAATACTATATTTTAAAAAGAAAGATTAGTAAAACCAATGTATGGATAAAAATACCTCAGTTTTACAACCATTTTAGGTCATAATCAGGGACAATTATTTTTAAAAAGAATAAGATATACTTCAATGACTATAGTTTATTTATGGTTTAATGACATCCATTATTATATAGAAATATATAGAAACATAATCCAGAGTGAGTTTTTCAGTTCTTCTATGTTACATAATTTTGTCAGTTAAAGGTGCAATTTCTATTCATTTCTACTCTTTTATTAAACTGGTGAGAGTTTCTAGAGATATTTCATCTCTAACAGATGCTAGAAAATTGTTCACATGGAAATATAATACTGCTTATATTAATATCCTAAAATTCATTAGCATTTGCTTCAGGTAAATTTCACTGACTGAAACTAGCGAAGGATATATGATTTACATGCATGTCTTGATTTTTTTTGAAAGACAGACATTCCTCTTCAGACAGGACTAAAATGTTGGTTCAGCAGGAGCAAAATGAGTGATTTTTCTAAAGGAATAGAGTGAGCAGAAGAAGAATAAATAGGAGAAAGAAAAACAAAGAAGGCAGGAAGTAGGTGGAAGAAAATAAAAAAGATTGAAGATGGGGAAGAAGGGGTGAGTAAAGAAGAAAAGGAAAGAGAAAATTTAGAAAGGGAAGAGAGAGAAAAGGGAAAGGAAGAGTGAGAAAGGAAAAAAGAAAGAGAAAATGATAACAGTAGAAGAAAAGGAAAGGAAAAACCATGAGGAAGAAGAAGGCAAGGCCACTGAAGCGGATATAGTTTTGCTGGTTGAGGGTTGTAAGTTGGAGAATTATGTTTTTAGACTGCCTTGAATCATCACTCTGGAATCTTGATCAAATTAATTTTCTCTTTAACTAGGAAAGTAGATAAATGGGAAGAAAAGCAAGGGATAGCTTTTCAAGCCAACAATCCCAAGATTACTAGCCAGTTGCCTTTGTGTTTGTGAGTTACTTCTATATTGAACTAAATGTATTTATTCCTCGTGAATATACATTCATTACTCTTCACTGTCTTTTACTTTGCTAGATTTTTTTCAAATTTTCTTAGCTAGAAGGAGAAACAATTTACTGTCTCAGATATCAATTTCATACACAATAGCCTGCTGGTTAGGTGTGGGAGATTCTATCCAGATATTGGAAATAGTGTCACCCAGTAAAGAGAACTTTGGAAGGCTAGAGAAAGCTTCAAATACAAACACATGAGCTGCTCCTATGTGGTCTGCCTGGGTATTCAAATATCAAGCCACTTCCTTACTCTTCTCTTAATTCAGCTTATTGAAGTTTTGATTATATTTAATGATATTATAGGCATAGATATAAGGATGCACAAAACATAACCCACCATCTCTCCCCACCTTGAATTATCCCATACTAAGTATACATGAAACAACAGAATGTAGATGAATTAAGTAGTCTTTTATTAATATCTGAGTTAGTATTCCAGTGTAAAGTAGATTGAGTTGAAGAGATAAAAATGGAGGCCTAAGTTGAGCCTGCTAATTCCTCTTGTATCTAAATCTTGGAATTTGTACACTCTCTGGTCAGCAGCATGAGGAAGAAAGTGGAAAACCCGGTGGATTTTGGTGGGGAAATTTGAATAAACAAGCCCTGGAATATTTCATACACTCAGACACAAGGAACTGTGGAAGGATGTTAAGCCCTCTGAGTCCAAAAGAGAGCACAGGCCCGATATACTTATTCAGATGCCTAAAGCAGAATAAAATAAACATTTATAAGAACAGAAGATAGGTTTCTGCTCCTAAGGCATAAGAACTTCATCCACTAGTAATAATTGCTCAATGAAGCATTAATAAAACAGCTAGGACCTAGAAATGGGGTAGTCAAAACCTAACTTAGCATGGAGAAATATAACTAATAATTCCCCCATTCCTACATTCCAGTGAAGTTGGGAATTCTGAGATAGTTCTTTTTGGTATAACTTATGTACAGAGGTGGAGTACTGTGGTAGTATTGAGCTGGAATCCATCTGAGGTGAAATTTGAAGTGGCTCTGGCCACTGACTTTTGGTTATTGTGACCCAAAGACATCAAATTGAACTGATATTTTTTTTTTAATTTACTAGTCTATTGATAAGCTAAATAGAAATTTGCTATTCCAAGGTGGTAAGGAATTTTTCCAAGTTGTTATAACTAATTGCTACTATTTCTAGAATATTATGTGACACAGAGTCATAGTAAACACTTAATATAATCCTCATAAGTGATGAGAAAATATAAGACATAAAAGACTTGGAGACCAGCCTCTTTGTTCATCACTAAGAACACTATCAACACATATAACAGCAGTTTGGGGTTTGTTTGTTTGTTTCAGTTTTTTGTTTTTAAGAATTATTTATTTTTTTATGCATTCAAGCAGATCTGTGTCACCTCAAGTTTTTCAGAGACCTGCCCAGAGGATTTTAATTATACATGAGAAACTACTTCAAAGGGTGGAGGTATTCTGACCCATTTCATCATCTCTCTGAGGGCAGCCATTATTTCAATTATGATATCCAAACAAATTCCATTACCTCATGTGAGAGATTATAATGGGCAAGCCCCTCTCTGTTTTTTAATAGCAACAATAGATGGCAAGCTGTTCAACAATTTTTGAACAATGATTTAAACAAATGTTTTTCTAGCAATACATGTTATATTCATTACAGTAATATGGATTTTATTTTTCTGAGAAAGATTACCACAGATTTTAGGGGAACTTACTACAGAATAACATAAATAGTCACAATTGCCCCAAGAGAAGGAAATATCATTAAATGTATGTGTATATACAGAAGGTTTCAGGCCCGTAAAGGAAAATTTGGCCAGTCTTTCTCTGAATGTGAGGTTAAATAATTTGCAGAACACAGCAGTACAAATATTTACATCCAGGACTCTATTCCTAAAGTCAGTACTCCTGAATTCTGCAAGTGCTACTGTATTGCCACATATAAAGTTTTACTAATTACATTTGTGCAGAATTTATGTATGCTTTGTCAGCATACATTGTTTATATTATAGCTAGGTTTATTTGCATTCAAACCAAATTCTGATTCAAAGTTGGGGACAATTCTTTCCTCACTACCATCACGCAAAAGAGAACAGCTGTATTCCATTGCACATTGAAGGTATTGGTGTAGATGAGATTTGTTGATGGTGCTCACTATCTCTAGAATACTCACCGCTTCAGCAAGTGTTCCTCTTCACCCTTTGCTAGAGATACAACATTGAAATATTCAATAAAAATATCTAACTTAGATAAGTACTAAGAAGAAAAATAAAGCAGAATGGAGTACGGAAGGATCAAGGACTGCAATTTTGGGCACGACCATTACATTTGAGAAGGCCTCATGAAGGAGGTGATGTTTGATAAACACCCACAAGACAAGAGAGTAAAGCATTAGAATATCTGAGGGAAAGGCATCCCATATAGATGCAAGGTCTGTGTAAGGTCTCAGGTAGAAAGATGTTTAGTGTGTTGACTCAACTGAGGGAAAGCCAATGAGGCTGGATCAATGTGAATGATGGGGAGAGTAATATGGGATCAAATCAGAAAAATTGTTGAGAACAGATGATAAGCAAGTTTTTCAGGTCATTCTAAATCTTTAGCTTTTACTCTGTTAAATGAAGAGTCACTGGAGAACTTTTACCAGAGGAATGTCAAGAAATGGCTTTCACTTAAATAACATCATCTTGGTTTCTGAACTGAGTATACTTAAGAGAGGTGGGATCAGAAGCAGGAAGATGTCTGTATCAGCAATCCAAGTGAGAAATGATGGTGGACCAAGGGAGCAGCAGTAAAAAAAACAAATGCCCAGAATATAATTATATTTTGCAGATAGTGCTGAAGGATGTATTGATACAATAGATTCAATGTGAGATACAAGGGAAGAAAGGTTTTGGCCTGAATAAGAACTTACTGGTATATTATTCTCAGATGACATGAACTTATAATACAAACAAACCAATGCCAAATCTCAAGAGTAGCTTCGATTTTGTCTACTCTAGGTAGAGCAGTTATTCTGTTGTTTAATATGGCAGGTGGTTTTCAGAATATGTTTTTAAATGTAACTGAAAGGTAAAGGATTTATAAAGGGGGAAGATGAATCTCCATCTTTCCCCCTCCCTCATTCAGTCTGATCATTTGAGCAACTTTACATTTGTAGCCTGCATATAATGTACTGATTAAATCACATTATGTGTAGCTGGGTGAATATATTATTAAACAAATTACCCTTTTCCAGAGCAATGACTGTGCATATGTAGCAAATGTTTGAACATTTTAATAAGGAGAGTGTAATTATATTGTGGTTATTGCTTTTTGCAGGATTATTGGCCTTAGTTTGGAGGTTAATATCTTCTAATGAAGATATTTATTGAAAAGGAAGGGTTTTCAAATTATAGTCAGTACTCATGACTCACTGAAAATATCCTTGCTTAAGAAATAAGGGAGCACAGGGGTGGAACTTTTAAAGATATTATTGAACTTAAAAGCAATAAATCACCAACTGGTCTTGTTTTTTTGTTTGTTTGTTTGCTTGTTTTTTCAGGAATCACTTCTTGGTGCTATCTATCTATGTCTATCTATCTACCTACCTACCTACCAATCTACTTATTTTGCATTGAAAGCAAAACAATGCAAAACAAATAAAACAAAAATTATCTGTCTTACTGTTATATGGAAAGAAAATGCTCCAGCAAGTGGAAGATTCACTTGGAATTATTTAACATTTGCTTTTCAACCAGTTGTATGCACTCAGTTCTTATCCAAGAAGAGGGCTCCAGATGAGACTTCTAATTAAGAAAAATTCAAAGGGACTTTTTTTCTGATAACTGAAAAAAATAATTTGACCACCCAAAATCTATGGCCTCACTATAACTTATAATGAGTATAAAACAAGTGTGTCAGTATCAAAGAGATTAAGTTGTGTTTCAAAGATAATTTGAAGATAAAAATAAGGAATTGCATACTGACAAGATGCTTGGGGTTTGCCTGTGTCTACATGCTTATGTTTAATGACAGTTCTTCAGTAATTCACTCAACCAAATTTGAGAAAATTGCAGTTATAACAAGGAATTATGTTTTCTGGTTTATAGGGAAAAATGTAGAAAGTCACACATTAGATCCACATCTGAATTACTGGTCAACGATACTGTCAAGTGAAAAAATAGTGAAAACAATGACAGTTTTGTTATTCAATTACCAAAATACTTTAATTAAAACTAGAATAATTAAACTAGTTTGCTCAACTTCCTTTCTCTGAGAATGTGAAGCAAGTTTTGACATCTTAGGATAGATATAGAGCAGTGACTGGTTCTCTACTAGGATTGAGCTTCACAATTCACTGAGTTGCTCTCAAACTATATTCATGTTCAGGTACCATTCCAGAATAAGTAAATGGAATCTATAAGTGATTCTATATGGGAAAGGTCCTTAATAACGTTAAAGTTCCACAAGGTGATTCCAGTGTGGAGCTATGTTTGAGTAATAATGGTGTAGTACATAGGAAATTTCTGTTCAGAACAGTCCCATGTATTCCAACAGTTGGAAAAACACTCAGTCTGAGAGGTTTCTCTTTTATAATTTACAGGGGAAGTTTGAATCTCAGTCATGATGACATAATTGTAGATTTATTTAATTAGAAAAGCGTTCCTTTAACATGTGGCAGAGTTCAACAGACTTAAGAAAAGTTCATCTTGACTGGAGTTAGATTTGGGAGGTGTGATAGTTAATTTCATGGGTCAACTTGACTAGACCACAGGGTGTCCAGATATTTGGTCAAGCATTATTCTGTGTGTTTCTGTAAGGATGTTTCTAGATGACATAGCATTTATATCAGTAGATTGAGTAAAGCAGATTTCCTTCCTTAACGTGGGTGGGCCTCATCCAACCTGTTAAAGGACTGAGTAGAACAGAAACTCTGACTGTTTCCTGACCAGGAGAAAATTCCTCCTGCCTGACAGTTTTCAGTCTGGGACAGAATTTTTCCTGCCTTGGGACTTTAACTGAAACATCAGCTTTCCCTGGTCTCAAGTCTGCTGACCTTCAAACTGAAACTAGTCTATTGACTCGTGGTTCTCAGTTCTTTGGACTCAGACTGGCACTGAACCAACAGCTTTTGTCTAGCTTGCTGACTCACCCTGAAGATCTTGGGACTTGCTAGCCTCCATAAATCTGTGAGCAAATCCTTCACAGCAAATATCTTTCTATATGTGTGTGTTTGTGTATGTGCACACACACATATGCATATATTATGACTATATTCAGAAGTGGTAAGGGAAAAAGGAAGTAAAAAGCACCTATGGCCAGAACAAGGTCTATATAATACATATACAGATATATAGATATAGCTATGCATACATCATATATGTCTATATCTATATACATGTATCTATATCTATCTATGTATCCACTGAGAGATTGAAGATTATTTTTATTTCAGTTTTCCCTCTCCCAATTCCCTACTAATATAAAATGTGTTAACAGTCATCAGCCTTATATCTCAGTATTTAAGTTACAGAATGTCAGGTATATCTAGATGTCAAGTTCACAAGTGATGAGCTGAGTCAGATTCTTCTATTATCAACTTCATTTTATTGGGAACTACATTTCCCAGAATTTTCCTTACTCTATGACTTCAAGTTAAAATTAACACATGTGGTTGTGTGAGGTTTGGCAGTTGTAAACAAAGCAGAACATTTATGTTCTGAAGGTTGTGGGTAAGAGGCATTGAGATTCAAAGGAAAAGTTTCCAGAGGATTTCAGTTTTCCCTTGCTCCTGCCCTCTCCCCATCCAGCTCTCTTTTGTAAATTCCAGCCCTGCCTATCAACAGTAATGTAAGGCCCACTACCACACACTTTGCTGAAAACTCATATGTAGTAACCATGTAAAGCCAACAGCCTGACATAAATATCAATCTCCCTTCATAGTCTCACTCTAACAGCCAGATGCACTATTCTTCCAAATTTCCTTGTAAGCTCATACTAATTTGTCTGTGTCAGAGTTGGTTAATGATTTTTCTCCAATCCTTCAAGAATTTCTTTCATGTATTTATTTCCCTAACTCTTCCTTTAATTGTTTGATTTCTAATTTCTATGATAAATTTCTTATTCCATAATATTCATGTTAGTACTGATTGAATACTAATTTATACATGGAGAGAATAAATAGACTTAAAGTCCAAAATCTGAAGAAATGAAGACTAAGAACATTAAAAAAATAAAAGAATCTTGAACTTAAGAAAAAGCACTGTAGAATTAATCAAACAAACGTGAATGAAAATCTTCAACTGACTTTAATTAAAGTATAAAAATATAACACAGAAAATATGGGTAAAGTTAAGTATATGAGCTTGGCAATGTTTCAAAATGGGGTTTACATTTCATTCCATCTAATTCAAATGTGGTTTTAAGACTTAAAGAATATAGTTTCCAGGAAAAGTTTTCAATTATCATTTAACAAGTCACAAGGACACAAACAATTCTGAAAGAATTTGTTCCATTTCTTCTACAATCTCTATTTAATCTTGAATATATTGCTTTAAAAATATTACTGTTGAACTCTTGCTAATATGTATTAAATATGTTGGGGTATTAAATTAAATTGGGGTATTAAATGTGTTGTCAAGGGAATATATGAACTGATCCATGAAATGTTTTAATATGTATATATAACTATTAAGATCTTCAAGAACATTGGATCAATCTTTTGTTATTAACACTGAGACCTTTTGTTAGATGTAGCTCAATATTTTTGACTAGGCTGAGCAGCACAATCTTTTCTCTTTTCCCCACTTGTTACTCTTTGGTCCAGAGTTCTCCTGTCAGTTTTCAAGTTTTATTGTGGGCTGTCCATTTGGTAGTATAAAGAAGAGTTCTCCAACATCATGGAAAACAGAAAGATATTATTGCAATAGAAAGATTTCCAAGAGTTCAAAGATCAATAAGACACAATTACCTTCTCTTTAGGAACTTAGATTATGCCAGGAAGGACATACAACGATGAGTAACTGAAAAAAATGCTCTAAAATACCTAGATGAAACTTTGCATATTATTTTTATAATTTTATAATGACTCTAGGATTAGAAAAAATAAAAAACACCAACAGTTACTTAGCTCAACAGCTCTTTTGTGATCTATATGAACCAAATTTGCAGTGTGGCTGGATTTTTTGTTTCTATCCATATATTCTCAAGTCTCAGCTAAAGAACTCAGAAATAATCTCCAAGTCTCATGGTGATTACTATTTCTTAAAGTATACTTGCCTTTCTGCTTCTTTTACCTTACTGGACCAGAAGAGTTAAGCTGATATGAGGAAACTTCTCATTTCAACTTGAGCTTCTCTGTATTAATTATGTATTGAAAATTTTGTTCAACATCAGGGAGCTGCTTCAATAATTAAGTAATCATTTAACAGCAGTGAACTACACTAGAAAAAAGAAACTGAGACTTTTCAAAGCACCAAGTAGTAAACAGGATTTTTTTTAACATCTTTATTGGAGTATAATTGCTTTACAATGGTGTGTTAGTTTCTGCTGTATAAAGTAAATAGGATTTTAATTGTTACTGTTTATTGTAAGGGAAAATAACATGTTTAATGGAAATTGTATTCACCATATGGAAGCATAAATGCGCAAAACGGCTTTTTCAGTTATCAGCTGTCTTAGTTTTAGTTCTGCTTTGGAATACAACCAGTCTCAGAAGAAAAATATCACTTTGTATACTAAGTTATCATGAGCATTGTCCCTAAAATATTTTTTACTCATATTCAAAGCACACATTATAATATACCTTCTGCACTTGAATGTCTCCTAACAACACACTAGTGTGCAGTATAGATTTTTAATAAAGAATGCCAAAATGGCCTTATCAAAGAAAATTTGCATCCAGAGATATCTGTGTAAAAATAGTTTTCTTTGTTAAGCTCCAATGAACCCATTTAAGAGATTCAAGTTGAAGGCAAAAAGTCTTTGTTTAAATTTAAGTATAGTTGATTTACAAGGTTGTATTAGTTTCTGGTATAGAGCAAAGTGATTCAGTTATACATATATACACATTTTTTTTTCCCATTATGGTTTATTATAGGGTATTGAATATAGTTCCCTGTGCTATACAGTAAGACCTTGTTGTTTATATATAGTAGTTTGTATCTGCTAATCTCAAACTCCTAATTTATCCCTCACCCATCCCCCTTCCCTTTTGGTAACCATAAGTTTGTTTTCTATGTCTGTGAGTCTGTGAAGGCAAACATTTTTCGTATAGTAGCTCCCTTTCCCAATAAATGCTTCCCAATATAATACTATCTTACTAATGAGCATGAATAATATATAATAATAATAAATATAATAATAATAATAAAATAGGAGTAAAATACACTCTTATGACTTGTTGATTTTTCAACTAAAAAATATACTGACCTAGCCACTGGAAATAAAAGTATGCATAAGTTAAGTTCTTTGTCTTCAAGGAGATGGAGAAGCAAGTGGTAAGTTACAAAGTGAAGGTACTAAAGTTCTAAAACGTAGCAACTTATTCTCCATGAAGAAGCTGGGGAAATTTCCCAGAAAGTATTTATCAATGCCGCAGGCACAGTGAAGAGGAAGTATACCATTTCAGGAAGAGAAAGTGTGCAAAAATATTTGTGAGAGAGATTGTTAATTGTCTTCCAGTATCTCTTCCCACTCTTTCTTGTAATAATTTTCTCCAATATTTTTATCTAGCTGGATGTGGCCAAGTGACATGTTTAGGATATTAGGAAGTAAGCAGAAGTCATGGTTGTATATTCCAGATAATATCATTAATTAATTAAGTTGCTTATCCTTTGCTTTTTCTCTTTATTAAAATGCAGGTAAAGTGAAGTTGCATCAGTTATAATAGTGAAGATGAGGGCTCTATCCTAGGAAACCGTAGAGCACCCCAATAGAAGGGACCTGGTCCTTGTCCACTCTGGATTGTCTACCTAAATTTGGACTGTTAATGGGAGAAAAATAAAATTATACTTCACCAGAGCTGCAGTATTTACTGTTCCTCTTGTAATAGTAGCTTAGTCTGTACTCTAATCAACATGTTATAAAAGCATGACATACCATAGCATGCTTGTGTTATATTCAGAAAGGCTGGAAACTCAGGTATAAAGAGATCAGAGATATAGACTAAATCTGGAAAGAAACGACATGATTAGATTTTTATTGGCACTGTATTATAGATAAAATCATGAGTCATCAGAATCTTAAGCAGGCTGGTAATATGATCAGTTTAGTGTTCATGTATTGTATTTAGGTCTTTATATTTACCTAATTTGTGGTAACAGCATCTCATTTTCCTTTGGAGGAATTTCTTCTACCTCTTATATGCAGACTCCATGGGATGGTAAGTCAAGATGAGCTAGTAGTCATCTGATAGGTATGTGACCTAATTTAGGCAGTTAGATTCTATCTGCCAGAACTTTTAATCTGATTGGACTAGTACAAGGATGGAATCATATTTATTCACTAAACATGTGTTTGTTAATTAATTAAGCCTCTACTCTGTGCCGGGCACTATTATAGATATTGAAGTCAGTATACAAAAGAGATTTTAAAAACTTACAAATATATATCCACATGTATAGAATCTTTCTAGTAATACTATCCACGTCTATTTGATTATTTCCTGTTCATGTACACTAGTATTATCCTTGTTCCTGTATTTTCTTAGACATGTTTTCCAAACTTCCTATCAATTCTGTGAGCTAATGTTACCCTAAACTTCCCTGTTTCTTCAAGAGTCAATGTCTATTGTTTGCAATCAGTAACAGCTAGTATATATTTGAGTCAAAAATAATACTTTGATTCAGTTCAGTATAATGAACATTATTACTTATCTATTGGGTAGTAGTCACTGTGCCATGTTCTGGGGAAAAATAAATAAGGCATTACACTTCCTGTGATAAATTGAATTATTGGACCAAATCTCACCTCATCCTACATCCACACCCTTATTCTAACCTTATTATTGTTAGTACACTGTCTTGTCCCTTAACTTTGTATTTGGACTTATGACTTGCTTCAGCTATCTGTGTGTGGACAGTCATATTAGAGAGAGGGCCATAGCATATGTAATTAGTTATGATATGGTCATACTGGAGTAGGTTGGGTCCCTAATCAAATATAACATATGTTCTTATCAGAAGATGATTATGTGGAGAGAGGCATTCAAGGAGAACACTATGTGATGACAAAAGCAGAGACTGGAGTGATGCAGCTGCAAACCAAGGAATGTCAAGGATTGACAGCCTCTACCAGAAGCTAGGAAGAGGAACTACCAAAAAAGATATTCTACATCCAAAGACATAAAGAAGAAACCCACGAAGCAGTAGGAGGGGGACACTCGCAATATAATCACAAAGGAAGATCTCAAATCAATAGCATAAACTTATACCTTAAGAAACTAAAAGGAAAATTATAAACTAAACCCAAAGCAAGTGGTAGGAATTAAATGATAAATATAAAGGGGGAGAAGCCAGTCTTTTTTTATCAATGGTTGTTCAGCAGTTAGTTGTGATTTTAGTGTGCTCATGAGAGGAGGTGAGCTCAAGGACCTCTACTCTACCATCTTATCTCCAATCCTGAGATCTCTTTTTTTATTCGTGTCCCCTGCATCGGCAAGCGGACTCTCAACCACTGTGCCACCAGGGAAGCCCAAGATCTTTTTTAATGTAAGCATTTATAATTATACATTTCTCTCTGAGTCCTGCTTTCACTGCATCTCATAATTATTATTATTATTTTGTGTGTGTGTGTGGTACGCGGGCCTCTCACTGTTGTGGCCTCTCCCGTTGCTGAGCACAGGCTGTGGACGGACGCGCAGGCTCAGCGGCCATGGCTCACGGGACCAGCCGCTCCGCGGCATGTGGGATCTTCCCGGACCGGGGCACGAACCCGTGTCCCCTGCATCGGCAAGCGGACTCTCAACCACTGTGCCACCAGGGAAGCCCTGTGTGTTCTTTTTTTATTTTTTTAATTGAAGTATAGTTGATTTGCAATGTTGTGCCAGTCTCTGCTGTACAGCAAAGTGACTCAGTTATGCACTTATAGATATTCTTTTTTTTTAGTATTCTTTTCCATTATGGTTTATCACAGGATATTGATTATAGTTCCCGGTACTATACAGTAGGACCTTTTAGTTTATCCATCCTATATATACTAGTTTATATCTGCTAATCCCAAACTCTCAGTCCTTCCCTTCCCCACACCCCTCCCCTTGACAACAAGTCTGTTCTCTATGTCTGTGAGTCTGTTTCTGTTTTGTAGATAGGTTCATTTGTGCCATATCTTAGATATCACTCACATATAAGTGATATCATATAGTATTTGTCCTCTTTCTTTCCTAACTTAGCATGATAATCTCTAGTTACATCTATGTTGCTGCAAATGGTACTTCAGTTTCTTTTATGGCTGAGTAGTATTCCATTGTATATATGTATCCCATCTTCTGTTTTGTTTTTTTTTTAAACATCTTTATTGGAGTATAATTGCTTTACAATGTTGTGTTAGTTTATGCTGTATAACAAAGTGAACCAGCTATACATATACACATATACCCATATCCCCTCCCTCTTGCATCTCCCTCCCACCCTCCCTATCCGACCCCTCTAGGTGGTCACAAAGTACTAGGCTAATCTCCCTGTGTTAAGCGGCGCTTCCCACTAGCTATCTACTTTACATTTGGTAGTATATATATGTCCATGCCACTCTGTCACTTTGTCCCAACTTACACTTTGCCTTCCCCTTGTCCATTGAAGTCCATTCAAGTGTGTCTTTATTCCTGTCCTGCCCCTAAGTTCAACAGACTTTTTTTTTTTTTTTAGATTCCATATACATGTGTTAGCATATGGAATTTGTCTTCCTCTTTCTGACTTACTTCACTCTGTATGACAGACTCTGGTTCCATCCACCTCATTACAAATAACTCAATTTTGTTTCTTTTCATGGCTGAGTAATATTCCATTGTATATATGTGCCACATATTCTTTATCCATTCATCTGTTGATGGACGCTTAGGTTGCTTTCATGTCCTAGCTATTGTAAACAGTGCTGCAATGAACATTGTGGTACATGACACTTTGAATTATGGTTTTCTCAGGGTATAGGCTCAGTAGTAGGACTGCTGTGTCATATGATAGTTCTATTTTTAATTTTTTAAGAAACCTCCATACTGTTCTCCCTAGTGGCTGTATCAATTACATTCTCACCAACAGTGCAAGAGGGTTCCCTTTTCTCCACACTCTCTCTAGCATTATTGATTGTAGAGTTTTTGATAATGGCCATTTTGACTGGTGTGAGGTGATACTCATTGTAGTTTTGATTTGCATTTCTCTAATGATTAGTGATGTTGAGCATCCTTTCCTGTGTTTGGTGGCAATCTCTATATCTTCTTTGGAGAAATGTCTATTTAGGTCTTTTGTCCATTTTTGGATTAGGTTGTTGTTTTTTAAATTTTGAGCTGCATGAGCTGCTTGTATATTTTGGAGCTTAATTCTTTGTCCATTGCTTCATTTACAAATATTTTCTCCCATTCTGAGGGTTGTTTTTTTGTCTTGTTTATGGTTTCCTTTGTTGTGCAAAATTTTTTCAGTTTCATTAGATTCCATTTGTTTAGTTTTGTTTTTATTTTCATTCCTCTAGGAGGTGGGTCAAAAAGGATCTTGCTGTGTTTTATGTCATAGAGTGTTCTGCCTATGTTTTCCTCTAAGAGTTTTAGTGCCCAGTCTTATATTTAAGTGTTGAATCCATTTGGAGTTTATTTTTGTGTGTGGTGGTAGGGAATGGTCTAATTTAATTCTTTTACAAGTAACTTTCAGTTTTCCCAGCACCACTTATTGAAGAGGCTATCTTTTCTCCATTGTATATTCTTCCCTCCTTCATCAAAGATAAGGTGACCAAATGTG
Organism: Neophocaena asiaeorientalis asiaeorientalis; assembly: GCF_003031525.2. Classification (NCBI taxonomy): domain Eukaryota; kingdom Metazoa; phylum Chordata; class Mammalia; order Artiodactyla; family Phocoenidae; genus Neophocaena; species Neophocaena asiaeorientalis. Next base: position 5,886,445 of record NW_020175536.1, on the reverse strand, counting down.
TGTATGTTTATCTCTGGGTCTTCTATCCTGTTCTGTTGATCTGTATTTCTGCTTCTGTGCCAATACCATACTGTCTTGATTACTCTAGCTTTGTAGTATAGTCTGAAGTCAGGGAGACTGATTCCTATAGCTCGGCTTATCTTTCTCAATATTGCTTTGGTTATTTGGGATCTTTTGTGTTTCCATACAAATTGTGAACTTTTTGGTTCTAGTTCTCTGAAAAATGCCATTGGTAGTTTGATAGGGCTTGCATTGAATCTGTCAATTGCTTTGTGTAGTAGAGTCATTTTCACAATGTTGATTCTTCCAATCCAAGAACATGGTATATCTCTCCATCTGTTGTAACATCTTTAATTTCTTTCAACAGTGTTTTATAATTATCTGCATACAAGGTTTTTGTCTCCTTAACTAGGTTTACTCATAGGTATTTTATTCTTTTGGTTGCAATAGAAAATGGGAGTTTTTCCTTCATTTCTCTTTCAGATTTTTCATCGTTGTTGTATAGAAATGTAAGAGATTTCTGTGCATTAATTTTCTATCCTGATACTTTACCAAATTCATTGATTAGGTCTAATAGTTTTCTGGTAGCATTTTCAGCATACTCTACGTAGAGTATCGTGTCATCTGCAAATAGTGACAGTTTTACTTCTTTTCTGTTTTGGATTCCATTTATTTCTTTTTCGTCTCTGATTGTTGTGGCTAAACCTTCCATAACTATGTTGAATAATAGTTGTGAGAATGGGCAACCTTGTCTTGTTCCTGATCTTATTGGAAATGGTTTCAGTTTTTCACCACTGAGAACGATGTTGGTTGTGGGTTTGTCGTATATGGCCTCTATTAGGTTGAAGTAAATTCCCTCTATGCCTACTTTCTGGAGGGTTTTTATCATAAATGGGTATTGAATTTTGTTGAAAGCCTTTTCTGCCTCTATTGAGGTGATCATATGGTTTTATGCTTCAGTTTGTTAATACGGTGTATCACATTGATAGATTTGCATATACTGAAGAATCCTTGCATTCCTGGGATAAACTCCACTTGATCATGGTGTATGATCCTTTTAATGTGCTGTTCAATTTGGTTTGCTAGTATTTTTGCATCTATATTCATCAGTGATATTGGTCTGTAGTTTTCTTTTTTGGTGATATCTTTGTCTGGTTTTGGTATCAAGGTGATGATGGTCTTGTAAAATGAGTTTGGGAGTGTTCCTCCTTCTGCTATATTTTGGAAGAGTTTAAGAAAGATAGGTATCACCCCTTCTCTAAATGTTTCATAGAATTCACCTGTGAAGCCATCTGATCCTGGGCTTAAGTTTGTTGGAAGATTTTTAATCACAGTTTCAATTTCAGTGTTTGTCTGTGAGTCTATTGGTCTGTCACTGGTCTGTTCATATTTTCTATTTATTCCTGGTTCAATATCATAAGGTTGTGCTTCTTTAAGATTTGCCAGTTTCTTACAGGTTGTCCATTTTATTGGCATATAGTTACTTGTAGTAGTCTCTCATCATCATTTGTATTTCTGCAGTGTCAATTGTTACTTCTTTTTCATTTCTAATTCTGTTGATTTTAGTCTTTTCCCTTTTTTTCTTGATGAGTCTGGCTAATGGTTTATCAGTTTTGTTTATCTTCTCAAAGAACCAGCTTTTAGTTTTATTGATCTTTGCTATCGTTTCCTTCATTTCTTTTTCATTTATTTCTGATCTGATCTTTATGATTTCTTTCCTTCTGCTAACTTTGGTTTTTTTTGTTCTTCTTTCTCTAATTGCTTTAGATGTAAGTTTAGGTTGTTTATTTGAGATTTTGTTTGTTTCTTAATGTAGGATTTTATTCCTGTAAACATCCCTCTTAGAATTGCTTTTGCTGCATCCCATAAGTTTTGGGTCATTGTTTTAATTGTCATTTTTTTCTAGGTATTTTTTGATTTCCTCTTTGATTTCTTCAGTGATCTATTGGGTGTTTAGTAGTGTACTGTTTAGCCTCTATGTGTTTGTATTTTTTACATTTTTTTCCTGTATTTGATATCTAGTCTCCTAGTGTTGTGGCTGGAAAAGATACTTGATATGATTTCAAGTTTCTTAAATTTACCACAGCTTGATTTGTGACCCAAGGTATGATCTATCCTGGAGAATGTTCCATGAGCACCTGAAAAGAAAGTATATTCTCTTGTTTTTGGATGGAATGTCCTATAAATATCAATTAAGCCCATTTTGTTTAATGTGTCATTGAAAGCTTTTTTTCCTTATTTATTTACATTTTGCATGGTCTGTCCATTGGTGAAAGTGGGATGTTAAAGTCTCCGACTATTATTGTTTTACTGTCGATTTCCCCTTTTATGGCTGTTAGCATTTGCCTTATGCATTAAGGTGCTCCTATGTTGGGTGCATAAATATTTACAATTGTTATATCTTCTTCTTGGATTGATCCCTTGATCATTATGTAGTGTCCTTCTTTGTCTCTTGAAATAGTCTTTATTTTAAAGCCTCTTTTGTCTGATATGAGAATTGCTATTCCAGTTTTCTTTTGGTTTCCATTTGCAATGAATATCTTTTTCCATCCCCACACTTCCAGTCTGTATGTGCCCCTAGGTCTGAAGTGGGTCTCTTGTAGAGAGCATATTTATGAGTCTTGTTTTTGTATCCCTCTAGCCAGTCTATGTCTTTTGGTTGGAACATTTAATCTATTTACATTTATGGTAATTATTGATATGTATGTTCCTATTACCTTTTTCTTAATTGTTTTGGGTTTGTTACTAGAGGTCTTTTTCTTCTCTTGTGTTTCCTGTCTGGAGAAGTTCCTTTGTCATTTGTTGTAAAACTGGTTTGGTGGTGCTGAATTCTCTTAGCTTATGCTTGTCTGTAAATCTTTAAAATTCTCCATCGAATCTGAATGAGATCCTTGTTGGGTACTGTAATCTTAGTTGTAAGTTTTTCCCTTCCATCACTTAAATATGTTTTGCCAGTCCTTTCTGGCTTACAGATTTTCTGCTGAAAGATCATCTGTTAATCTTATGGAGATTCCCTTGTATGTTATTTGTTGCTTTTAATATTTTTTCTTTGTATTTAATTTTTGATAGTTTGATTTATATGTGTCTTGGCGTGTTTCTTCTTGGATTTATTCTGTATGGGACTCTCTGCCCTTCCTGAACTTGATTGACTATTTCCTTCCCCATATTAGGGAAGTTTTCAACTATAATCTTTTCAAATTTTTCTCAGTCCCTTTCTTTTTCTCTTCTTCTTCTGGGATGTCTGTAATTTGGATGTTTGTGCCTTTAAGGTTGTCCCAGAGGTCTCTAAGACTGTCTTCATTTCTTTTCATTCTTTTCTCTTTATTCTGCTCTGTGGTAGTTATTTCCACTATTTTATCTTCCAGGTCACTTATCTGTTTTTCTGCCTCCAGTTATTCTGCTATTGATTCCTTCTAGAGAACTTTTCATTTCAGTTATTGTGTTGTTCATCATTGTTTTTTTGTTCTTTAGTTCTTCCATGTCCTTGTTAAACTTTCCTTGTGTTTTCTCCATTGTATTTCCAGGATTTTGGATCATCTTTACTATCATTCCTCTGAATCCTTAATCAGGTAGACTGCTTATTTCCTCTTCATTTGTTTGGTCTGTTTGGTTTTTACCTTGCTCCTTCATCTGCTGCCTATTTCTCTGTCTTCTCATTTTGCTTAACTTACTGTGTTTTGTATCTCTTTTTCACAGGCTTCAGGTTTGTAGTTCCCATTGCTTTTGGTGTCTGCCCCCAGTGGGTAAGGTTGGTTCAGTGGGTCATGTAGGCTTCCAGGTGGAGGGGCTGGTGTCTGTATTCTGGTGGATGAGGCTAGATCTTGTCTTTCTGGTGGGCAGGACTGTGTCTGGTGTGTGTTTGGGGGTGTCTGTGAACTTACTATGATTTTAGGCAGCCTCTCGGCTAATGGTTGTGTTTTTTCCTGTCTTGCTAGTTTTCTGGCATGGTGTGTCCAGTACTGGTGCTTGCTTTGCTTTGCTTGGAGCTGGGTCTTTGCATTGAGATGGAGATCTCTGGGTGAGCTCTTGTCAATTGATATTACATGGGACCAGGAGGTCTCTGGTGTTTCACATCTTTATCCATTTTTCTGTCAATGGACATTTAGGTTGTTTCCATGTTTTGGCTATTGTGAATAGTGTTTCAATGAACATAGGAGTGTATGTTATCTTTTTGAATTATAGTTTTGTCTGGGTATATGCCCAGGAGTGGAATTGCTAGATCATATGGTAATTCTATTTTTAGTTTTCCGAGGAACCTCCACACTGTTCTCCATAGGGGCTGCACCAACTTACTTTCCCACCAACAGTGTAGGAGTGTTCCCTTTCCCCCACACCCTTTCCAGCATTGTAATATATAATGGAAAAAAGTCTCTTCAGCAAGTGGTGCTGGGAAAGTTGGAGAGCTGAATGTAAATCAATGAAGTTAGAACACACCCTCACACTATGCACAAAAGTAAATACAAAATGGCTTAAAGACTTAAACATAAGACATGAAAGTATGAAACTCTTAGAAGAGAGCATAGGCAAAACATTCTCTGACATAAATTGTACTGATGTTTTCTTAGGTCCGTCTCCCAAGGCAATAAAAACAAAAACAAAAATAACCAAATGAGACTTAATCCAACTTACAAGCTTTTGCACAGCAAAGGAAACAATAAAAAAATAATAAAACAAGAGATGGAATGGGAGAAAATATTTGCAAATAATGCAAAATACAAGGGCTTAATCTCCAAACAGCCCATACAGCTCAACAACAAAATCAAAACAAACACTCCAATCTATTTGTATTCTTAAAGCTGAAATGAGTCTCTTGTAGGTAGCATATACCTACATGTTGAGTCTTTTTTAATTTTAATCCATTTAGCTACTTAAGTCTTTTGATTGGATAATTCAGTGCATTTACATTTAAAGCAATTACTTATAGGTATGGACTTATTATTGGTTTTTAGTTACTGTATTCTGGTTATCTTATAATTTCTTTGCTCCTTTCTTCCTCTCTTACTCTTTCTTTGTGATTTGATGATTTTTTGTAGTGGTATTTTGACTCCTTTATCTTTTGTGTATCTATTATAGAGTTTTGCTTTTTGGTTACCATAAGGCTTACATAAAGTATACTATAACAGCCTAGTTAGGTTAATAATAACTTTATTTCAAATGAATACAAAATCTCTCCTCCCAACATTTTGTTTTTACTATCACAATCTGTGTTTTTTTTTTTTTTTACATTGTGTAACCATTAACATATTATAGTTGTAGTTTTGAAAATACTTCCGTTTTTTAACTTTCATACTAGAGTTATAAGTGATTCACCCAAGAGCATTACAATAATTTATTCTGAATTTAACTATATATTTACTTTATCAAAGAGTTTTATATTTTTATATGTTTTCCTGTCACTAATCAGCAGCCTTTTGTTTCAGCTAGAATAACTTCCTTTAACATTTCTTTAAGGCCAGTTTAGTGGTGGTGAACTCCTTCAGCTTTTTGTTGTTGTTGTTTAGAAAACTCTTTATCTCTCCTTCACATCTGTTTGACAACTTTGCTGAGTAGAATATTCTTGTTTGGAGCCACGCTATTTTCAACTCTAACTTAACCTTTACCTCCTGCTTGTGCTGAGCTTAAAATTAGCCAAGGTTAAATGTTACTGTCTCCTCAGGTCTTCTCTGAGCATGTTTCCTGCCCTGCATATGCACATGGGCTTTCTAGTTGACCCAGTATATGCTGAAACATTTCAAAGCCCTTATTCCCCCAAATTCTCACTATCAATATTTTCTTCCCAGGCTGTGTGTCCATTATGTGCCTCAACTGTTATTTTTTCCCGTACATGGCAAGGGATTTTCATTTGTTTCTCAATGTTTTCATAGCCTCCCCTGTCTGATAGAATTCCCAGGTAGGCAAAACAAAGGGAATCCCCTTGCATTAGTGCTTTTGAAAATCTGTCAGGTCAAAGAAAACAATATTTCTTGGAAACAAGGTATGCTCTATCCATTTTAAAAATCAGATACCTGCATCTGGAATTTTTGTTGCCATCCTCAAGACCTTGGCAGTGCTAGGGAAATGGATGGAATCAGGGTCAATTAAAATGCCACAACAAATTTCTACCATGTTCAAACTGTCTTTAAGGGTTTGCTTATTTCCTCTAAACTTTTGACTATCTCTCTGAGTTCTGCTAAGATTAATTCTGACAGTTTTTACTAGAGCTTTCAGTGTTTCTGGGGAAGAACAGACCAACCTGCTCAGAGTTCCCTACTCTGCCATTTTCACTGACATTACCTACACTTGCATTTCTTAACATGACTAATTTTGTACTACCAAGTAGAGAATATATGATTCAAGTTCTTAGATTTTCTAGTATAATAGAGGTAATGTCCATTATACAGAAATGTGTTCATGTACATATAATAAGCTATAATCACTAATGAAGAAGATTAGTGGGAAGGGAACATTAAAATCAGTCAATTGAAGTGACATTTTCAATATTGCTCTGTTGTTTTTTGACTGAGAAAGGGACAGAGCCCATGTATTCTGTCTTTCAGCTCAGCACAATCCTATACACAGATCTTCATAGTAGAGAAGATTGCTGTTGAATATTCACTAGTACATATTTTGTAAATTCCAGTTCAGTTTCTTGTTGGTGACATAAAACTTAAATCAATAAAAAATACATATCATTAATCCTCAAAGCCAGCAACATTGGTCTTCATAACAGTGATTTTAAAATCCCTTTTAATATGTGACACAGAGATTCACTTTCTCTCCCTAAATGTTCTTAAATGCATGCTCTCCTTCCAGTGCTTCAAATTTGGATCTTATATTTTAGCTTTTAACGTCAATTCAAAGTGAGACCAAATGTAAAAAGCAATACATATATGTGTGTGTAAGGGGAAGGAAAAACATAAAAGCTATAGTTATCTAATGGAGCAGCTGCTTAAGAAATCTTTGTGCAAACTTAAGTTAATTTACTGCTTAATGAAATATTAGAAAATACTTCATATGAGTTTGATGAGTGAGGGATAGTTAAGCCCTTGCAATGGAGAAGGTACAAAAGCAGCAAGTACAACCTGAGAATCCTGTATGGTACCTGATATCTATGGACAATAGTCAACTGTTTTGTAAGAAAGGAACGCTCAAGAGCTAGCAAATTCTGTATTTAAATCTACAAATGTTCACAACTCTTCTGTTTTTTTTTTAATTTTTCTGTACTTTATTAGCTGTTTTCTTTGCAATTTTAATGAGAATTGTGGCTTCTGTCTCTCTCATATCCAAGTCTGATGTCACTGTGCCCAGTAATATTCAGTCAGTTTCATCCAGAGGCCAGAATTTTAAGTGTAAATGTCTTTCCTGTGCTTTGCCTTATAAAGTTTCTGGGTGATTTCTGCAGGCAAGCTTTTCAATCTGACTCAGTGCCCACCATTTTACTCTAATATAGGTTTTCAGCTGGAGACTATTTCGTGTTGGCGAGATGGTGATATATTCTTTAAAGTTTGTAAAAGGTCTACATGGGAACAAAATCTTTCCCCATACCTTAATTGCTTATAGCATACTTGAAATTTTATCTAAATATAAAATTAATCTCAAACATCAAGTTTTGTTGTTTCACAGCTTTGCTCAAGCTTGAAGTCATTAAGAAATATATTCAGAATTAACAATAGATTGTTTGAAATAAAGGCAACCATTATGAACACTTCTGCCTTTCCTGATAGTGTCTTGGGGTATAAATGCCTAAGAATTATTATTCTTAGAAGAAATATAATACTTTATTAATAAAATATGAGTCAAAAGTTTCATTTAAAGTCTTCTAGTTATTTTATTTTCTGGGAGGAAAAAAAAACATTTTGTCATTTTTTAAAATAAGGAAATATATGTATGTGTTAAGTGATTTATCCCAGGTCTGACTGAAAGACTCAGGATTAGCTTCTATTTTTTCTTATGTCTATTTCTTGCCCAATCCTTACGTGGCACTCCATGGCATAGATAGAAGAGGTGTGGCCAGATGTCCACCACATGGGTTTCTATGATGCATGTACTTTTCACTGATTAACGTACCATATTCTCTTGAGTATTATCTTTATGGCCTTTTAGGAAGAGTATTGATAAGATATTGAAAACTAAAGGTCACAATCTTTCATAATTCTCAAGATTTCAATATGACATTCCTTTGTTTGAAAATTTAAAACAAGGTATTTTGACATTACTTCATACTATGAGAGAAATTATAAATGCTGATTGATAGTAAGATTTTTTAAGTTTCCCACAAAGAAACCTAAAAAAGGGTAGACTATTTAAGGTCTAGCATGTCCAATAAAAAGAAGGATAAAAGAAGGAGAATATAAGGAGAATTGTAAAGATTGTTTAGTTCTCGTACAGATATCTCTGCAGATAAAGACTTTGCAAATACATGAATTATCCTGTGTTCCAGTTTTTAATTCACATACCATTGCTTTTTCCTATTATGTCTATGTTATGCTTTGTCAACTGAAAAAAATGCACAACCTAAAAGTTGAGAATTATCTTTTATTTGGGACATTACTGAAGACTATTGCCCGTGAACCAGCCTCTCATAGAGCTCTGAGGAACTGTTCCAGAGAGATCAGGGAGGAGTCAGGATATAGAGCAGTTCTTGCTGAAAAACAATAGCAACATATAGTTGAATATCAAAAGATTACTGCTAACCCCCCCAAAAAAAACCCAGACATCTCAAATTTTAGTGCATTTTTATGTACGGGAAGATGCAAGAATCTGGGTTCATTGAAATTATTCTTTTGATATACGTCTTAACTACAAAGGGCCAGTATCTGGTTTCTCTGCATCCTGTATTCCCCTAAGGGTTCACTGTTAGGGGTGGCTACAGTGGCTGATGGCTTGATGGTAGGCAACATTCATGTTTACTAAAATGGCAGGTAACATTTTTTTTTTGGTCCACAGATTTTATTTCAGGTTTCAGAAGTAGATTAATAAACAAAATCCTCTTGAACTTCACAAGTATTTGGAATTTCACCATATTTTATTTCAGCTTTGGAACCTCACTTTCTACTGATAGCACCTGTGCTTCAAGCATGAAGAAGAAATAAACTTACTTACATTTTCTTTTAAATTAAAATTTGAACAGAAGTCAATTTTATGAATATGATTGTTATCATCCCCTGGAAAATGCGTTAGTTGTTTTTGAGCTGTTACTATCATTATCAATGTTTTGAACAGAAACTTTAAATACAAAATAATGAAATTGTCAATGCCATTCTACTTCTTTTATTTTAAATCACTGATGTAAATTATCAATGAGCATTTATTGATAATTCCAATCTTATTGTTAAACTCAGTATTATGTTCATGACCTAATTATCTATATATCCATATGGCCATGCCACTTGGTGTCCCAGGCCTGTACTGTTTCTCACTGACATGTTCCTTCAAGTCATAATTAAGCTCTCTCCTGTTTCTACCTTCAATATGTAGTAAATTTAATTCTTATAAATAAACCATTATGTCAGAAATATCAGTTTACTTCTGGAATTTTCCCAGGTTTCTTATTCTCTATGGTGTTAACCTCTTTTAGTTAGCACTCCGAAACTGTAGCATGGTGGTAGAAGCAGGCAACAGGGAGGCTGAGCAGGGAATCCATGTTCTTTTCTCCCCATTTCATCTTAGTGGTGTACAACGTCCTCAGGATATTTTTGTTGTCACAGTGAGGAGTGCACCATTGTCAAGGGCAAGGAGGTAATAAACAAAAATACTAGTATCCCTATAATACTCTTGGAATATCCCACTTATCAAAACAGCATCCTGCATTCCCCATGGCACTTTGATATTTATTAATGCACGAAACGTCTCATAGAAATATAGTCTTAAAACATGTCTCTATATAATCTTTAAATCCACATTTTTTCTTAATTTTTATATTCATTAAAATTTCCAGGAATATAATACCATATAACTAGATGAAATATTATATTTTATTTTGTTTTGAATTTTAAAATGAGTTGTTCACCTTTAGAAAAATCATAGCATGAATAGCAATGCCAATTTTGTGTATTTGAGTCACCAATACAACTATCAATTTGAATTTATGGCTTATTCATTAATATTCATTCTATCTATAGGAACAAGCATATGACCATTTCCTTACATTTTCTAAAGTCAGTATATCAAAGCATTTACATATTGAATAACAACTGCCATCATAATCTTTATTACTTTTGTCGATTACTGTTAGGACATTATATTGATTTTTAAGTAATATGAATAAATGTTTAATTGTCTCTGTGAATTACATTAGGATACTAAAGGGAACTTTATTCATAAAGTTATTGAAAAAACAGACTGGGCCTGTTAGAATTAATAATCACAGTTCTATAATATATGAAGTGACTATGGAAAAATAAAGGGCTAAAACAAGAATTGCCCCCATGATCTGGGACTGAATTCAAGTCAGAATACAGAATAGAAGAAGGTCCAAAACAAATAAGAGCAAAGAGACCAAATGTCATCCTGACTCACTGGAGTCAGGTCACAAAATTGGTTTTAAGTTTCTGTCTTGTTAATTCAAAGGACATTAGTTCTAAGAATGGGAAAAGAAGAAACTAAAGAATAAAACAGAGACTGAATGAGCTTCTACTGAGTGGGAGAGAGGATGCAATTCAGGGTGAGGACAAGGAAAGGGAAAAATGTTGTCTGGAAAATTAATGATCAGTATAGAGGTTGGCCCTGCTAAGCTCTTGATTTGGCCTTTTTATAAAGGAACATGTGTAACAAGATTACTCTGCTCTGGTGCCCCCATCTGTTTATTTTCCCATTCTCTCTTGTACTTTGTTTCTGTGAGCTCTTATTTCTTGTCTTCCTCTCTGAATGTTTAGACCCCTGCATGGCCTTTTTTAGTTCCTTTTATTCTCACCTGAAGGTGCAATTCCTGAGGTGCCTTTTACGTCAGCTTCTTGTATCAACCTGTTCCTGATGTATTGCTCTCTCCAAATTATGTTTTTGAGTATGGGGATCAGCGAAGGCCAAAATTTCCATGTGTCTCTGGAACTCTCACCTAGCGCAAACTTTAATTTCAAATACTGTCAATGATTCCTGACCTAATTCTTTATTCTTGATCACTGGTCTAGATTCAGTACAATCACACATAGATGGAGATTAAAATAGGCCTTTTGAAAGACAATTCATTCTTTTAAGTTGTTTAGGTACCTTTTGCTGATGGCTGTCTTCATGAAACAAAGAAATTGTTACACTTTTGATTCTTGTAATAACATTCAAAGCCCATGAAAAAGTTTTACCAGAATGTATTATCTAAGCATCCAGTGCCATTTGACATGAAGTGAGATATTACAAGGACTGGAAAACTTTAAAGGACTAGATAGTAAACATTTTACATTTGGGGCCAAATAGCCTTCATCAAAGCTACTGAATAGTGTCAGTGTAGTGCAAAAGCAGTCCTATACAAGGCATAAACAAATGAATATGGCTGGTTTCCAATAAAGCTTCATTTACAAAAAGAGGTGGTAGGTTGCATTTGGCCCCTAGGCAATAGTTTGCTAACCCTGGACTATCAAACTGGTAGCTTTTAATAGCTCAGTGAATTAATTTGAACTTAAATGTGTTTTATAATTTTTCCCTTCTGCACAGTCTGCCCGGGAAGATTCCAGTGTAAACTACACCTTTGCCCAGCAAATGAAATCAACTTGAGTTCTTATGAGATAGTTGCAATATATAGTATTATATTATGCTTACTGTGTAAAGTATGTAAAAATTGTTAAGCCTTGCCAAAATTCTGTGCTCAGAAATGGTGAATGATAAAGTTTAAAACTGAGAGAGAGTTGATATTTATTGCTATAAGGGGACATACTATCCTTTTTCTTACCCTCATTTGTTAACCATTTAAAATATTTGAGTAAATTGTACAACCAAAGTGCACTTTTCCAAACAGTGGGAGATAATTTAAAAAACATCAATGCTCCTTACAATTAAAGGAATGAAAACATCAAAACTACACAGTTAATTAAAATAAAATATTGAAAGGGTGTTTACCTAACTATTAGTATAACCTAGTATACTAGGTTATACCTAGTATAACCATTATCCATTCTTGGTCTGGTCAAGAAATATGTGTGTGTGTGTTTGTGTGTGTGTGTGTGTGTGTGTGTGTGTGTTTCTCAAAACAAATGGCTCCCTAAGTCTTTTACCCTTTGTCAAAATTTCCACATAGCAGATTGAAGTTATTGTCGCCAAAATCAAAATCAGAACCTGAAAAATGTACTTATACTGAATGTAATTCCCACTTAACGTTCCTCTTTTGGATGATTTCAACTTTAGAACTTTTGCCCAAAGTATCTCAGGTTAAAATTATTTAAGAAATTTAAAATCAGTCAGAAAAAAGAAGGAAATCCTGCCATTTGTGACAACATTGGTGGGACTTGAGAGAATTATGCTTAGTGAAATAAGACATAGAAAGATAAATATTGCATGATTTCACTTATATGTGGAATGTAAAAAAAAAACAAACTCATAGAAGCAGAGATCAGATTGGTGGTTGCCAGAGGTGGGGAGGTGGAGAGTGGAGGAGGTCAAACGTTATAAATTTCTAGTTACATGATAAATAAGTCCTAATGATGTAATGTACAACATGGTGACTATAGTTAACAATACTGTATTGTGTATTTAGAACTTGTGAAGAAAGTAGAACTTAAACATTCTCACCACAAGGAAAAAAGAATTTGTAACTATGTGAGGTGATGGATGTTAACTAAACTTATTATGGTAATCATTTCACAATATATACAAATATCAAATCATTATGTTGTACACCTTAAACTTTTATACTGTTATATGTCAATAACAGCCCAGTAAAACGGAAAAAAATAAAATTAAAACAATATTTGCAGGCTTCTTAATATAGTGTTTAGGAGAAAGCATTCTGGGAAAAAAACTACCCAGGTCCAAATTCTTAATCGTTTGTTCAGGTGTCTAATGTTATGTTCTGAAGTATCTTTGAATTTATTTCCTTAGAAAGAAAAATTGTCACTTTTCAAGAATGATTTAGAAAATTTCCATTTTGCTCTTTACTGACTGTATCTTACCTATCAAATTCTTACTTCTTTCATTCATCTAAAGAGTATTTAATGAGAGCTTTCTACATGCAAGGACTTGTTTCTACAAAAGTAAACAGATATGACTTTAGTTCTTATGGAGTTTCTAGGCTGATAAACAATCCAGAGTAAACAAGTAGATGCAGAAATAAATGTTTATTTAAAATGTAACCAATTATATGTGCAAAGATAACAGGATCCTGAACAGTACAGCATGAATTGCACACCTCTGAGAATTATGCCCCTTTCATTATACATACATATTTTGATTCAAAGGTGTCATTTACATAGAATCCTAGGGAGTCAGTATCCCTGGAGTTGGCAATAAGCCGTCCCTGGTGGTGTGATGGAGAATAACAGTGTGATGAAAGATAGGGAGAAAAGACAAAAGTATAAAAGCAGAAATGTATCGTGCATATAGTAGTTAGGAGAGACTTTTCTGGGAAGTTAACATTTAAGATAAACAGAGAAAGAAAAGAAGTAGCCATACTACAGCAGAGAAAGAGTTTTCCAAACTAAGAATAGAACAAAAAATGAGGCCACATGTTGGAAAGAACAGTGGTGGGTTTTTTTGAGAATAATAATAAAAAAAAAAGGAGTCAACGGGATAGGAGGTAATCTGTGGCATATGGTGAGGTAGTAAGAATCCTAGGGGACTTAAAGTCACAGTAAGGATTTTCAATTTAATTCTTGGTGAAAACGGAAATGACTGAAGAGAGAGTGATATGGTCTGGCATATGTTCAGAGGAAGTTCTGGATATTTCATATTGAGTCAAAAGTGCTGAAATTATATCAAGAAAGAAAGTACATCATTGAACCAGGAGAGTAATAATAGATAGGAAGAAAAATAGATTTGAGATATATTTTAGAGGAAGAATTGACAGGATTTTGCTTTCATTTATTCAACATCATCCTTATTGATTACATGAAACACAACAGGTCCTTAGGAGGGAAGCTAGATTGGCTATAACTAAACATTTCCAAAAATATCTAATCAGATTTGTCTAATAATGTTGAATAACTTGGAGTGAACTGGAATTTTCATGGTCATTCAGGTAAACTTACCCCATTACTAAAAAAAAAAAAAAATGAGGTGATTGGAAAATCAAAAGCACAATTAAAGTCCTCTTTTAGTTCAGAACTGCTTTAAGTCAAAATGAAGAAATTTCTGAATGAATTTCAACTATTCATTTTAATAATATTCCCTCGTTTACTTTCTGTTTCACAAATTTTCTAGGATGGAAAACACATCACTAAAATAGCTTTAAGAGTTAAACTAGACATTTCCTAATATTCTATGCCAATTGAATTTCATTAAATATTTATCCATCAGGTAGATAATGTTTAGAATGATAAATAAATGCTAAGTCTCTGCTTTGCATCCTAAGATCTTCTCACAGATGATGGTAATAAAAGTAAAAATGACCATTTTCTCTTAACATTGTATTATCTATCCTCAGTAATAATAATTTTATGTTTTGTCTAATACTACAACCCATTATAAAGTCAAATATTATAGCAAATATCAGGATACATATATTTTTTGTTCAATCTTAATATTTTATTAATAAATTTAATATATGTTAATTTAACTTCAATTTTTTTTAAATTTTAGGCTTTGAATGCATTTATTTATTTAGAAGTAATTTATTTTTATTTATTTTAACATAAATTTTTTCTAAAAGATATAGGTAGACAGCCCTTGCTTTCAAGTTCCTTTTAGAGAATCAGCCTTATTTCTTGTTAAGGAAAGTCGATTGTGCTCTCATAAGAAATAATATAAATCATTGTTCAAATATCTGTATTAGTTTATCATAAAAACATTATTATCACACTTATTTATGTACTAAAAATTATAGTGTTAGAATCTGTTGGAAATAACACTAGCATTAAGATTTTAAAACCTAATTCAGCATAAAAGTTACACACATCATTGAAATGCTTTAAAGTATAGCTGTCTCAGTGTTTACTTTTTTTAAAGAGAAACCTGATATTTCTATTATGTGACGCCTTCACCATCAAGGCCACAACTGAGGCTTACAAGTCTTTTGTCAATTAGATCTAAATCCTGAATTCGGACCTATAGTCTTGAAATTTTCCTGAAATAAAGAGAGTTACAGGAAACTCAAATATTACCTATAATGTCATTTCTTAAGAAACAGAACCAGAAAATCCAGCATAATTTTTAATAAAGTAAAGTTTGACAGCTTCATCTCATAAACATCCATTGAAATCGCATATGTGTTCACTTTTAAATTGAATACTACACAAAGGACATCAATAGAAGTGTAATTTTTTTCAGGAATTAAATGAAAGTCCAGAGTATGGCTAAATGCGTGACTAACTGCTGTTAAGAAAATATTCTTATATAATTATTTTTCCAGAGTGCCCATTGCCTCCTGGCATGAATTCCTCAATTTATTTTTGAGACTCCTGTTCCAATTTGTTTGGTATAATTATCTTACCTATCACCAGGCTTTCTTTTCAAAGTTCTTTAGCCAACAATCAACCAAGTCACACCTCTTTCTCTGAGTCCAGGGAGAGGATGTCGAATGTAAAACAGTTCAGGGAAATAAATAGTTGCTTCCTTTAGAGTATAGTTTGTGAAGCACCAAATTTCTAGTGAAGACATTTATTTTAATTGTAACAATTATTTTAAGATTTTGATTCCAGCAATGAAATAGAGAGGTAGGAAGGATAATTTATTCTACTGTGTAGATTAAAATAGTGAAAACAAAACCAAAAATATTTCTTCTTGATTAACATGCTTTACAATCCACTTTTTCTCTCAACTCTGTGGAATAAAAGCATAGTATAATCCTAATCCCTGATCAGTTAGTTGTTCAGAAATTAACATTTTATACATATATAGGAAGAAATGTCCTCCACAGAATTAAACTGCACACAGCTAAGGAGATGAACATTACAGAGGAAAAGAAGATGGCTAATTAGCAGACATGTTCCTCATATGACAGCATAAGAACTTTACTACTAAAATTAAAAAAAAACAAAACAACTCTTTGAAGGCAGGAACTGTTACTTTCGTCTTCTTATTCTCATCATCACCCAGCTTAGTACTCATCCAGTATAGTAAATGCAAAATAGATATTTACTGAGTGAAAGTTAATCAAAATTCATCAAAATTGCATATATTGCTTCATACTCCCCAGATATAAAACAGATAAGATCATTGTCCTCAGGCATGCTGAGTCTTTCTGTTCTTCCATTTATAGATAATTGTCCAATAATTCTTCTGTGTGCTGTATTAAGTTTTCTAGAACAATTTTAAAGCATTGCTGTGACACATTACTTTGTAAAATAGCAGAGCTTGGGATACCAACATATTTTAGGTCAAAGATGGAGATACTTTGCAAAACACAACTGGGAAGTAGGCATAGAAAATATTCCTTTGCTTACTACAGTTAGGAAGTAAAATTTCCCTAGACCTCTGGCCATAAGTATCCTAATATGCATATATGATAAGAAACACTGATTCTTAAATCTTACTATACATCAGAGCCATCCAGGGAGCTTAATAAACAAATATTATCATATCCCAAAATCACTCAGAGTAGGGACCTAGAAACAGATGTTTCAATGTTTCTCAGATAGTAAAAGAAGTAGCAGTTATGAAGCATGCTTATAAAATAGAATTATCTCTAGTATAAAAAAACAATCAAACTGAAAATGATACTTGAAATCTGTTTTAGAGATTTAATATGATATTGCTGAGTTTGTGTTATTGTGATTCATTCATTTTCACATGTATATCTCTTTAATTCAATATCCTTATTATTTAGCATGGTTCTCACTACACAGTAGTAACTCAAGAGACTTTTGCTAAATGACTAAATAAATTGAAAGGATTCTAACAACAGAATGGTCTTATACCCCTTCATATCCTCTAGTTTCTAACATAGTTTCTTGAAATGTACATGAGTTTAAAAACTGTTACTTAGAGAGAAAGAAAGAGAGAGATTAATTCACAGACATGTGCTCACAGACACACACACAGAGTCAAAGATAGTGACACAGCAGGGCATCCACACAAAGAAATTAATTCTGATTCTTGCGATGATGGAATAGCTTTAATTGAACTAATCCTGCCATATATAACAATTCTAAAACCTGGAAAAATATCAAAACAACTGTGTAAAGGAACAAGGGAGTGACCAAATGTAATGTTACTGAGTCAGAGGTTGTACTGTTAATAGCAAGACAGGCAAATAAATTGAGAGACAAGGTGTTGGAGCAAGGAATAGCAACTTTAGTTGGAAAGCCAACAGACCTAGATGATGGTGGACTAGTGTCCCAAAGAACCATCCTACCTGAGTTAGAATTCAGGCTATTTCTATATAAAATGGGAGGAGGTGTGGCTGGTTGTTGCAAACTTGGTGCTGGTCAGACCTCAGAGGGGATGTGATAATTCTTTGTTCTTGAAGCTATATATATAGGTCTGGTCACGATATTCCTATAAATTTTCAATAAGACAAATGTTATTTTCTGTTCTGCAATTTTTTACCTCTATATGAATGAAAAGTGTTATGGCTTTAAAGGTCAAGCCTGGAAGCAGAGCCTTGAGAAAGATGTATTATATATATTTTAGGCTATAGGCACAATTCTTTTACTGATAGATGATACAAAGGTGCAAAAACAGCACGACTAAGCACAGGTAACAGAGCACGAAGGTTAGAGCTAAAGGAAGAGATCCAATATGGAGTCAGGTTTGTTCTTTTCTGTTACAATAGGAAGAAACTGGAAGGGATTTGACCCTCAAAAGAAGAGAACTACATTGGATGAGATCCATCTGTATATGACTTTCCCCTGAGGGCAATACCAGTCTACACATTAGGCAGCTAGAACTCAAACAGATAGGTGCAGTGTTTTGGGACTTAGAAGTCAGGGGACAGAGATGGTAGAAACCAGAGAAACTGGGTATTACAGGGAAAATACATGAAAAGAGGAAGCACCAAGAGGGGAACCCCTAAATAAACTCCCTTTAAATCTTTGACTGACACTTAATTAGGCATGTGAGGGTAAAGATTGTAAAGATATAAGAAGAAGTTAACAATTAGCTGAAAGAAGTGAGTAGAGATTACAGGTGCTATTCACTTCAGGGGTACAAGAGTTTAGAGTTCAAGTACTACACAATTAGCATAACTTTAAAGCATACAGAGACTTTCTATTGGAATGCAAGAAAGGCCAAATTTAGCAGTAGATTCTAGTAAAGTATTAGGAGTAGAGTAAAAAACAATATATTCATCCTAAAAATAAAAGCAAAACCAGAATAGACCCACCCTAACAAAACATTCAACCAAATTATAAAAGGTTGCAAGTGGCATGTCAGTAATTTACGTAATAAAACAAAAAACCTAACACCCTTCAGTAGAAGATAAGAAAATTCTGTCTTTACAATGTATCATATGTTATTTTCATAACACAAGAGATAACACTAGGCATGTAAAAAAATAGGAAAATGTGACCTCCCCCCATCAAAAGAAAATTACTTCAATGGAAATAGATGCACTAACAATGCAGGTGTTGGAATTAGTAGGCAAACACTTTGAAATAACTATGATAAATACATTTTAAAATTTTTTATCAAAGTATAGTTGATTTACAGTGTTTCAGGTATACAGCAAAGTGACTCAGTTATATAAATATGTATCTATTTTTCTCAGATTATTTTCCATTATAGGTTATTATAAGATATTGAATATAGTTCCCTGTACTATACAGTAGGTCCTTGTTGTTTATCAATTTTTAGACAGTAGTGTGTCTCTGTTAATCCCAAATTCTAAATTTATCCCTCCCTCCCTCTTTTCCCTTTCATAACCATAACGTTTTTCTATATCTGTGAACCTGTTTCTGTTTTGTAAATAGATTCATTTGTAACATTATTTTAGATTCTGCATATAAGTGATACCATAGATATTTGTCTTTCTCTGTCTGACTTACTTGACTTAGTATGATAATCTCTAGGTCCAACCACGTTGTTGCAAATGGCATTATTTCATTAATTTTTATGGCTGAGTAATATTCCATTGCATATATGTACCACATCTTTACCCATTCATCTGTCAATGGACATTTAGATTGCTTCCATGTCTTGGCTATTGTAAATAGTTAATGGGGTGCATGTATCCTTTTGAGTTAGAGTTTTCTTTGAATATATGCCAAGTGGGATTGCTAGATCATTTGGTAATTCTATATTTAGTTTTTCAAGGAACCTCCGTACTGTTCTCCATAATGATTGTACCGATTTTCATTCTCACCAACTGTGTAGCAGGGTTCCCTTTCTCCACACTCTCTCCAGCATTTATTATTTGTAGACATTTTATTGATGGCCATTCTGACTGGTGTGAGGTGATTGTATTTGATCATTATATTTGATAAATATTTTTAAAAATCCATAAATATATCAAAGTGGAGATTTTCAGAGAATATTTGGAAACTGTAAAAATGAACAATATGGAAATCTTGTTTAGATGTAGAAGTAGAAATGAAAAGTGCAAAATCTGAAAAAATAATAGGTTAGACATGATAGATGAGAGTATTAGTGAGCTTGAAGACAAGTAAATATTAATCTAGATGGGAAAAATAAATGAGTTTCATTGACTGATGAGACAAGCTTAAATGATTTAATAAGTATATAATTGGAATATCAGTAGAAAATAGTGCAAGAAGTGAGTGAAGAAATATTGGCTTAAAAAATTCCAAATTGATTAAAAAGAGGAACCTTTAATATTCAAGAAGACAACAAACGTCAAGCAAATACAAAGCAAATTTTACCTAGGAATATTATAGCTAAACTTCAGAAAAGCACAACAGAATAATATTAAAAGTGAGGGGGGAAACTTACATATTAAATATAATGAAACACTAATACTGTAAGGTAAATTTCCATCAGAATAAATAGTGGAAACCAGAAGAAAATTACATAACAATTTTAAAGTATTGAATTTTTCCATGCATAATTTTATATCCTGTGAAATTATCCTTCAAAATAAAGACAAAATAAGAACATATTTTGGAAAAATTGAAAGCTTAGAATTTGTTACAAACTTATACTACCAAAAACAAAAAAGAAACAAAACCAAAACAAAAAACTAAAGGACACTCTTCAGGTTGAAGGAAAATGGCACCATTTGGAAATAATATTCTATGGAAAGAAAGAAATAGCACTTGAAGTGTTAAATATATAGATAAATATAAATTTATTCTCTTTATTCTTAACTAATTTAAAATTAATTTAAAATATATAATTAAATATAGGTAAATGTGGAATATATAAAATATGTAGATGAATAGTACATGACAGTAATAAAGCAAAGAATGGGTGGGGAGAGATATGTATATATACCAGTATAAATTTGTTACATTATATGAGAAATGATATAATGTGAAGTCAAGATAATCTCTGATAAATTAGGAATTCATTTTGTAATCTCCAAAGCAACTAACTAAAAATGTAAAGAGATAGAGATATAAAGTCAAAGGAGGAGTTAGAATGGAATAGTAAATGTTATTTGCTTTACTCAGAAGATAAAAAGGGGAAAAGAAGAAACAAAGACAGAAATAACAAATAGAAAATAATAAAACAATGACCTAAATCCAATCATATCAATAATTAAATCACATGTAAATCAGACCAAACATTCTGATTAAAAGTCAGACTGAAGAAAATAGGAAGGCTTGACTAAGTGTTGCCTATTAGAGATTCAAGTAAAATCTAAAGACATGAACCTCTTGATAGTGAAAGGATGGAATACAATATATGATGCAAAACATCATCATAGGAAAGCTGAAATGATTATACTAATACAAAGTACATTCCAAAATAGAGTATTATCAGAGATAAAGAAGTTGATTGTATAGAAATACAGAAGTTAATTCATCAAGGGACACAACAATCTTAAATGGATGTGCAGTTAATAACAGAGCTTCAACATGTGTGAAGTAAAAATTTATAAACACAAGTGTAGAAATAGACAGCCACAATCAAAACTGCAGATTTAATCAATCCTCTCTTGCTGACTGATTAAAACATGTATATGTAAAGAGAAAATCAATGATATAGAAGATAGGAACAATCCTTAAGTAACGACTAAATTGATATTTAAAGGCAATCAAATATAAAAAACTCCAGAATATACTTTCTTTCAAAGTGACCATGGGATATTCACCAAGGTAGCCATATACTTTTCCATAAAACAATGCTTAGTTAATTTTTAAATCTTAAAGTCATATAAAATATCTCCTCTGGCCAAACCAGATGTAAATTAGAACTAAATAACTAAACTATAATGAGAAAATACCAAAATAATTGGAAATTTAAACCAAACATTTGTAAATAATCTATGAGTTAAAGAATGAATTACAAGAGAAATTGAAAATTAATTTGACCTAAATGATAATGAGAGCACAACATAACATTTGTGGAGTGTAGATAAAGCACTACACTCCATTAGAGGGAATTTAGAGGGAAATTTATAGGATTATATGTTTATAGTTAGAAGGAGGAAAGATTTAAAATCAACTGTCAAAACTTCCATCTTAAGAAACTAAAAAAATGACTTGTCAATTAAATGGAAAATAAGTAGAAAAAAAAGTTAATAAATAAAAGAGTGGAAATCAATGGGCTACAGTACAAATAATAGAACAAATCAATAAGGCCAAAAGTTTACTCCTTAAAGATTGTTATAATTGATAAAGCATTAACAAGTCTAATCAAATAAGAATGAAAGAGAGAATGAGTGAAAGAGGGAAGGAATACAGTGTAAATGTCAGTAATATTTCTAAGGATATCACTATGGATCCTAGAGACATTAAAAAGATAATAAGGAAATATTATGAGCATCTTTATGCCAATAATTTTGACAAATTAAATAAAATATTCTTGAAAGATACAACCTCCAAATGTAACACAAGAAGAAATAAAAATCTAAGTAGGTACGTATTTATTAAAGAGATAAATTTGTAATAGAAGCAATTCAAAAAGATAAAAGTTATCTTACTTTTATCATGTTAAAAAATTTTAGTTAGGACATAAAAATCACTAAGTATTAAAGAAGAGAATGTATTAATTGGAATTTATCAAGGTTAAAACATTCTGCTTTTCCAAAGTCAGCATAAAATCATGAAAAGTTAGGAATATATTGGGAGAAAATATAATAAATGACTTATCTAGAATTTATAGAGAACTACAAAAAAATTAAAATGTTTAAAAATCACTTCACTAAAGAATATATTAAAATGTCTAATGAGCACAAGAAAATGTGCTCATGGTCATTTTCATTAGTGAAATACATATTAACTAATCTTCAAATACCACTTTACTACAAATTGAATGGCAAACAAACAAACAAAACCTGACAACACCAAGTATTGTTGAGAATACAGAGCAATTAGAATTTTCATACTGTGCAAAAGCTTTGAAGTTTAATTAGGTCCCATTTGTTTATTTTTGTTTTTATTTCCATTACTCTAGGAGGTGGATCAAAAAGGATCTTGCTGTGATTTAAGTCAAGAGTGTTCTGCCTATGTTTTCCTCTAAGAGTTTTAGAGTATCTGGACTTACATTTAGGTCTTTAATCCATTTTGAGATTATTTTGGTGTTAGGAAATGCTCTAATTTCATTCTTTTACTTGTTGCTGTTCAGTTTTCCCAGCATCACTTATTGAAGAGATTGTCTTTTCTCCATTGTATATTCTCGCCTCCTTTATCAGAGATAAGGTGACCATACGTGAGTGGTTTTATCTCTGAGCTTTCTATCCTGTTCCATTGATCTATATTTCTGTTTTTGTGCCAGTACCATACTGTCTTGATTACTGTAGCTTTGTAGTATAGTCAAGACAGGGAGCCTCCATTTTTCTTTCAAAATATTGATTTGGCTTTTTGGGGTCTTTCATATTTCCATCAAATTGTAACTTTTTTTATTCTTGAAACTTCAAAGCTTTTGCTCAGTAAAGAAAACCATAAACAATACGAAAAGACAACCCTCAGAATGGGAGAAAAATTTTGCAAATGAAGCAACTGGCAAAGAATTCATCACCAAAATATACAGGCAGCTTATGCAGCTCAATATCAAAAAAAACAAACAACCCAATCCAAAACTGGGCAAAAGACCTAAATAGACATTTCTCCAAAGAAGACATAGAGATTGTCAACAAACACATGAAAGGATGGTCAACATCACTAATCATTACAGAAGTGCAAATCAAAACCACAATGAGGTATCACCTCACACCAATCAGAATGGTCATTATCAAAAAATCTACAAACAATAAATGCTGGAGAGGGTGTGGAACAAAGGGAACCCTCTTACATTGTTGGTGGGAATGTAAATTGATACAGCCACTATGGAGAACAGTATGGAAGTTCCTTAGAAAACTAAAAATAGACCTACCATATGACCCAGCAATCCCACTACTGGGCATATACCCTGAGAAAACCATAATTCAAAAAGAGACACGTACCACAATGTTCACTGCAGCACTATTTACAATAGCCAGGACATGGAAGTAATCTAAGTGTCCATTGACAGATGAATGGATAAAGAAGATGTGGCATGTATATACAATGGAATATTACTCACCCATAAAAATAAATGAAATTTAGTTATTTGTAGTGAGGTAAATGGACCTAGAGTCTGTCATACAGAGTGAAGTAAGTCAGAAAGAGAAAAACAAACACCGTATGCTAACACATATATATGGAATCTAAGGAAAAAAAAAAAAAGGTCGTGAAGACCCTAGTGGAAAGATGGGAATAAAGACACAGACCTACTAGAGAATGTACTTGAGGATATGGGGAGGGGGAAGGGTAAGCCGGGACAAAGTGAGAGAGTAGCATTGACATATATACACTACAAAATGTAAAAGAGATATCTAGTGGGAAACAGCTGCATAGCACAGGGAGATCAGCTTGGTGCTTTTTGACCATCTAGAGGTGTGGGATAGGGAGGGTGGGAGGGAGATGCAAGAGGGATGTGATATGGAGATATATGTATACATATAGCTGATTCATTTTGTTATACAGCAGAAAATAACACATTATTGTAAAGCAATTATCCTCAATAAAGATGTTAAAAAAAAAAGAATTTTCATACATTTTCTGTGATCCTCCTCAACTGAATTCATCCAACAAAAGTTTCAACCTCCTTAAAACCCATTACCACTAAAAAAAAAAAAAAAAATTGACCATGGAACTCTTTTCTTGAATATCTCTTAATACCTCACAGCACAGTGTTATTTTGGGGAACTGTTTGGGAAATCCTGTGCTAAATACAAGATCCTGCAGAACATGAAATGAGAAAGAACACTGGAACCAAATTGTGAGTCATTGGCTGTCATGCTCGAATTTGAAACTTATGATTTTGCCACTGATAGAGGCATAATATTATAAGATCTGTTTCAGATAATTCTGGCAGGTATATGTAGGTTGGATTAGAAGGCTGTATAATCTGGGCATAATTCAGATTTGGAACCAGTTCTGAATACTTACAAAAACTATGTTTTTCCCAATAGATCACATTGTCTTATGAGATTTACAAAATTGTTTTATAGTTAAAAAGTAATATCTACATTTAGCTTATTAGTATTTAAACTATCATCTAATTATGTAAGAAACACCAAACTTTTAGCCTTATCATATGAGAATAATTATATTAACTCCCAAAATAAAATGCCTCTTACATCCCTATTTTGACTATAATTATAGAAATATGAAACCACAGTCACCTAGCTCTGTCCCTTCATTTTACAAATGGGAGTCCAAGCCAAAGATAAAGGAAGTGATTTATTCAAGGTTATACACTGAAGTAGTAATCAGGTGGTAGAAAAATCTTGATTTCCCCAACTGCAGCACTTGGCTTTTTCTGTTAGAGGTTCTCCTTACTATGTTTGGGCAACTGAATGAGTCCATTACAAACTCCAGATGCCTAAATCCCACTACCTATTACCACTATAGTTTCCCACTCACTGGGACTTTATCCACAAATTCTTACCTGATCTCCCGCCCTTATAAACTGTTCTTTTTTTTTTCTTTCTACAATTTATTTAATTAATTTTTTATTGGAGTATAGTTGATTTACAATGTTGTGTTAGTCTCTGTTGTACAGAAAAGTGAGTCAGTTATATATATACATATATCCACTTTTTAATTTCAATTTCCATATAGGTCATTATAGAGTATTGAATGGAGTTCCCTGTGCTATTCAGTAAGCTTTTTTTAGTTATCTATTCTATATATAGTAGTGTGTATATGTCAGTCCCCATCTCCCAATTTATCCCTCACCTTTTTCCCCCCTGGTAATCACAAGTTTGTTTTCTACATCTGTGACTCAACTTCTGTTTTGTAAGTAGGCTTGTTAAGCAATACCATATGATATTTGTCTTTCTCTGTATGACTTACTTCACTCGGTATGACAATCTCTAGGTCCATTCATGTTGCTGCAAATGGTATTATTTCATTCTTTTGTTATGGCTGTGTAATATTCCATTGTATATATGTACAATATCTTCTTTATCCATACTTCCATCGATGGACATTTAGGTTGCTTTCATGTCCTGGCTATTGTAAATAGTGCTGCAATGAATATTGGGGTTGATATATCTTTTTGAATTAAAATTCTTAGAGGAGAACATAGGTAGAACACTACCTGATTAAATTGCAGCAAGATCTTTTTTGACCCACCTCCTAAAGGAAATAAAACAAAAATAAAAAATTGGACCTAATTAAACTTAAAAGCTTTTGCACAACAAAGGAAACTGTCAAGAAAATGAAAAAAAAACCCACAGAATGGAAGAAAATACTTTCAAATGAAGTGACCAACAAAGGACTAATCTCCAAAATATACAAACAGCTCATGCAGCTCAATATCCAAAAAGCAAACAACTGAATCAAAAAATGGGAAGAAGACCTAAATAGACATTTCTCCAAAGAATACACACAGATGGCCAAGAGGCACATAAAAGAAGCTCAGCATCACTAGTTATTAGAGAAATGCAAATCAAAATTACAATGAAGTATCACCTCACACTGGTCAGAATGGCCATCATCAAAAATATCTACAAACAATAAATGCTGAAAAGGGTGTGGAGACAAGGAACCTTCCTACCCTGTTGGTGGGAATGTAAACTGGTACAGCCACTGTGGAGAACAGTATGGAGGTTCCTTAAAAAACTAAAAATAGAGCTACCATATGATCAAGCAATCCCACTCCTGGGCATATATCCAGAGAAAACCATAATTCAAAAGGATACATGCACCCATGACCTTTTAAAATGGAGGAAAAAAATGGGGGGAGAGGGCAAGGAGGGAGGTTGTCAAGTAATTGGTTACTATAGCTGTATTAGAAAAATCTGTTCAGAATCAACAATATGTAGAGAGATAATGAAATATTTGGAATTAGAAAGCTTGGGTTGAAATAAAAACATCTTTTATATACAAGCTTTATAATCTTGAACTAGTTATTTGAAATGTTTGCCCCTAGGTGTGTTAATCAATAAAATGTACATAATAAAGCTTTTTGAAAAAGTTGTGTACAGGTTTAACTTTAAAAATTATTAATATGGTGTCTATAATATAGTAGAAACTCAAAGTTCTAAGGTAGAGCTTATTTTGGTTATATTTTCCTTAGGTTTGATAGCTGTACTTGCTACCTGACAGGATAGAAGATGATCATATAAATCTAATTAAGAAACATGACACATAAAATCAGTGGTAGCAACAATAACAACCAATACTTATTGAACACATTCTATGAACTATATATGTTAAACATCTTACAATTTTTAATCTTTGGAACAATCCTCTGAAGTAAGCAATATTGCTTTCCTTTTGTAGGAGAAAACTGAGGCACAGAGAGGAGTTTAATTGCTAGCGTTTAATCACTCTAGCTAACAACTCTATAATACATGCTAATAAGTACATTATGATGATCTTACTAAGGTAAGGCTTTTTATATTTAACTAGCCCACACTAAAAATATACATAACAATTGTTTGTCATTTGATTGGTTTCAACGATTCAGAGAATGTTAGAATTGGAGAAGATAGCAACAATATTATCATCCAATGGTTCCCAAACTCCAAAAACTAGGGCTGTTCCATGACAATAGAATTAAAATGAGGAAAATATGTGTTTTCCCCAAAACTAAATATATTCTGTTTAAAGAGCTATCTGCTATTAATAAAAAGTATATATTAAATTAATAGATTCTCTTTTATCAAATAAGGTAGATTTATATGGCAAAAATAAAATTAAACCAAATTACCAATATCACCCCTTCTCCTTTTCTAAGTTTTACTAAACCACAAAATCCAGAAGTTTGATATCACTATTATGGCCAAGTTTATGTGTTAACTTGGCTAAGCTATAATCTCCAGTTATTCAACCAAACACTAATCTAGGTGCTACTACAAAAGATATTTTTAGATGAGATTAATGTCAGTAATCAGATGACTTAAAGTGAAAGACATTATCCTAGATAATCAAGCTCTTGAGAACAGAACTGAAGCTTCCCTGAAGAAAAGGAAATGCTGCTTATGGACTGCAGCTTCAGTTTCTGCCCAGAAATTCCAGCCTGCCCTTCTCAGTGACCTGTGTTTCAGATTTTGGACCTACCTAGTCAACATCCACAATCATCTAAGATAATTTCTTGCAACAAGTCTCATCTACAGTAAGCTCCCTACATACGAACCTTCAAGTTGTGAACTTTCAAAGACGCGAACGTGTGTTCGCATGTCCAATCACATTAGTTAGTTCACGTGTCTGACGTACATTGTCACGTGTGTGCATCCTCTACAACTGGTTGTGTTTTGGGTACTTTACTGTACAGTACTCTACAGAATATAGTAGTATAGTATCTATTTCAAGCTAGATCTTCAAGAGGACAACTTCATTGAACTCCTTGCTGTGCAACATGAGGAGCTTCCTAATAAAGACCTGATGGAATTGGAGGCCAAGAGAAAGGACAAAGAGAGACAGAAGAAATACCTAAATAACTGAAGAGATTCACAACACAGGAGGCACTGTTAGTTTTTGAGGCACAGGACCCGAATGTAGAATGGTACACATAGTTTGCAGCAGCCATTCAGAATGCAAGCCAGTGGTATTGTGTCATCTATGATGAGAAAAAAAGGGCTACTGCCCAGATGTCATTGGATCGTTTTTTCAAGAGGATAGATAGAATTGAATCCAGCAAGGAACCAGAACCTGTGCCATTAACATCAGGTGTGAGTGAAATTGCAGCTTGCCCTCCATCTCCTATTGCTGGTGATCCTTCAGCTCTACCATCTCCCACCCCTTCTCCATTGTCCAGTCAGTAACTCTTCTTGCCTGTTCACTGCATGCCAGCCCCTGTATTCCAGCTGTTGTACTGCACTACTGTACTTTTCAAGGTACTGTAAGATTTAAAATGTTTTCTTTATTTTTTGAGTTTTGTTGTTTTTTATGTATTATTTGTGTGAAAAGTATTATAAACCAATTACAGTACAGTACTATATAGCCAATTGTGTTAGTTGAGTACCTAGGCTAACTTTGTTGGTCTTATGAACAAATTAGACTTACAAACGCAGCGTTCTTGGAAGGGAACTCATTCATAGATAAGGGACTTATTCTAGTCATATAGATAACACAAAACCTTGAGAATACAGGGTACTCATTCTAAAGTACAGTGCTGTGGATGGAAAGAGCTTTATGACCAGTAGAGTTTATATGTCCTGTATGTTAATAGCTTTAATTGCTATAAGCACTTTCTGGCATGATTCTCACCATCTAATAACAATCAGGAACAGTTGCAATAAATCTGTCTATGGGTAAGAAGAACTAATATGTATTAAACGAAGCACCACAACTGAACCATTAACATAAAGATTTAGGCTTGTAGACAACCAATATAGTAAAAAGTAAAGGTTATATTTAAAAATTTAGTGAGATCAGGAGTGATGAAGAAAGAAGAGAGAAATTGATTATTCTGCCAATGATGGAAATAAACACCCAATCTTAGAGATCCATAAAGGAAGAGGAAACAAATTTATAAGTGTGAAGAAGTTAATGAACATAAGCAGCTATAGGAAACAATCCTAAATTCTTAAAGGTTTAACACAATAGAGATTAATTTTTTTTCACATCTCACAGTCCAAGTAGTTGTTATGCATGTGGCCTTCCAAGTGGTGACTGAGGGGAGCAGACTGCTTTTTTTTTTTTTTTTTTGCGGGACGCGGGCCTCCCACTGTTGTGGCCTCTCCCGTTGCGGAGCACAGGCCCCGGACACGCAGTCTCAGCGGCAATGGCTCACGGGCCCAGCCGCTCCGCGGCATATGTGGGATCCTCCCGCACCGGGGCACGAACCCGCGCCCCCCTCATCGGCAAGCGGACTCCCAACAACTGCGCCACCAGGGAAGCCCCAGACTGCTTTTGTCAAGAGCTTCTGGCATGCCCTAGGCCCTTTCTTAAGCCCACTGTCTCAGCTGTCCAATGAATAATCAAGGAGAAATCATATTCAGAGAATATCATAGAATATTACATAATATAATCTTGGAAGTGGTATCCATCTCTCCAATCCATATCCTATTGCTACAGCTAATTATGTGATCTGATGTAGAATTTGTCTTTATCACATTAAGAAACTAAAACTACTTTGACTTGAAATAAGATACGGATATATGATGAAGAGCAGAATGAATCATGTGTGTGGAGGCAAAAGTAGAGGAAAGCATATTTTAAATTGGCTAAATATGAAATTTAAAAGCAGGTGAAAAGAAGATAGATGATAGAAAGAAGTATGGAAGGTAACATTGATATTGAACATATAAGCTGAATATATGGTGTTGTGTTAGAATTATGAGAGTTCTGTAATTGCCTATAAACACTGACTTCTGAAAAATCTAAAGCTAAAGCTCAAAAGTAATAATTTTGTTATAAATTTATAGAGAATCACAAATGTGATAATGAAGCTTATGCTACATTTTAAAAGCATGTTTATTTTAAGCTTTTATTTTTTTAAATCACAAACTCCTGTGAAAAACTAGCGAAAACTATGGAACCTCTACTTAGCAAACTGAAAATGCACACTTATTCACAAAAATCTCCACTCAGTCTCTGTGAAACCCCAAGTATTCCAAATTCCCAGAATATGATTTTCCATGTTAGAATACGGAAACAAAACAAACTAAAAACCTTACCTGAGGTGCATGTCAATGTCAAAAAAAGCACTAAACACTATATGCTGGAAGAATTTGAAATTGCATCAAAGTACTTTCAATCACAATTTAGATTAGGGAATAGCTCCCAGGACAAAATTATCACATTTTTAGAGAATCTGGTATCCTTGGAACTGAGGAAACAATCTGTCTCTTTTTCAAATTAGTATTAATTCTTCTACTGATTAAAAATTATATTTTACAGACACCTCACCAAAGAAGACCTGCAGATGTCAAATAAGCATATGAAAAGATGCTCTACACAATATATCATCAGGGAAATACAAATTAAAACAATGAGATACCACTGCACACTTATGAGAACGCCCAAAATCCAGAACACTGGCAAAACCAACTGCAGCGAGGATGAGCAAAACAGAAACAAAAAACCTCTCATTCATTGAAAGAAAATTTGATTGTTTCTTTCAAAAACTAAATATAATGCATAGCACATGGAGATCAGCTTGGTGCTTTGTGACCACCTAGAAGGGTGGGAAAGGGAGTGTGGGAGGGAGACACAAGCGGGAGGAGATATGAGGATATATGTATATGTATAGCTGATTCACTTTGTTATAAATCAGAAAATAACACACCACTGTAAAGCAATTATACTCCAATAAAGATGTTAAAAACCCCACAACAAATAAAAACAAACAAACAAAAACAACAACAAAAACTAAACTATATGATCCAGCAACTGTGCTCCTTGGTATTTACCCAAAAAAGTAAATTTATATCCACATAAAACTTATGTCCACACAAAAACCTGCACATGGATGTTTATAGCAGTTTTGTTCATAATTGCCACAACTTGAAAGCAACCAATATGTCCTTCAGTAGGTAAATGGCTACATAAATTCTGATACATTCAGACAATGGAATATTGTTCACCACTAAAAAGATATGTGCTATCAAGCCATGAAAAGATATGGAGGAATCATAAATGCATATTATTAACTGAAAGCAGCCAATATGAAAAAGCTACATACTATATGATTCTAACTATATGAAATTCAGGAAAATGCAAAAGTAGGAGGCAGTAAAAAGATCAGTGGTTGTCAGTGCTTGGTTGGTGGGAGGAGAGGGATGAAAAGGCAGAGCACAGAGGATTTTTAGCGCAGTTGAAATACTCTGTATGTTACCATAATGGTAGGTACATGTCATTATATATTTAACCGCTTAGAATGTACAAACATTCTAATGTAAAATATGGACTTTGAGTGATTATGATGTGTCATTGTAGGTTCATCCATTGTAACAAATGTACCAATCTAGTGGGAGATGTTGATAATAGGGAGGCTGTGCTTGTGTGGGGCAGAGGGCCTATGGGAAATCTCTGTACATTCCTCTCAATTTTTCTGTGAATCTAAAGCCTTTTTAAAAAAAGCCTTTTAAAAATAATGTTTAAAAAATCCCCAGAAGCTATCTTCCTCACAATAGCCTCAAAAAATTCTACCCAGGATAGTATAAATTTAGTAACCTTAAAGATGAACCACCTCCTCTCCTGAGATTTCCTTACATACAACTTCCTTTGTTGTTATTTTCCCCACAGATATCTCTTTTATTGGTCTTAATAATAAGAACATATGATTGCAGGTGAATTTGGAGCAGCATAAGAATAAGTGATTACATCTTATGTTCTGCAGCTAAAATGTGCCTGGTTCACTTGCATCCTCAAAGAACATTCTAGTTTTATAGCAGGTGGAGTGATATAGGCTAAGACAGAATTTTTCAGTTCTTTGTACTCAAGGATATCATTAGAAAGAGAAATGTCACTTGGGATTGTTGGCGAATGAGATGATGCATTAAAATCATTTAGCACTGTGCCTGGCCTATACTAATTTTTCAAGAAATGTAAGCTACTCTTCAAATATTATTAGCTATCAACATTCTACATAAGAAAAAATATAAGAATTATTACTATTTTTTGTTAATGAGTATACATAATTATGTTAGTTTTCTATTTTTATTTTGTATTGGCTGCCAGCTTTCCTTGGCATCTGGCTGTGACACTCCAATATCTGTCTCCATCTTCACATCACCTTGTCTTCTGTGTGTTTTATACATCTCTGCTTACCTCTTATAAGAACACTTTTGATGACCTTGAGAGCCCATCCAGATAATCCAAGATGATTTCTCCATTACAAGATCCTTAACTTAAACACATCTACAAAGACCCTTTTTCCAAGTAAGGTAATATTTATAGGTTCCAGGTGGTATACATTGTTTACTTGAGATTTTTCTTGTTTCTTGAGGTAGGCCTGTATGACTATAAACATCCCTCTTGGAATACATTTTGCTGTATCCCATAGATTTTTTTTTCCATTTTCTTAAGGTATTTTATTTTTATTTATTTTTTTTATTTTTTATTTTTTTGCGGTACGCAGGCCTCTCACTGTTGTGGCCTCTCCCGTTGCGGAGCGCAGGCTCCGGACGCACAGGCTCAGCGGCCATGGCTCACGGGCCCAGCTGCTCCGCGGCATGTGGGATCTTCCCAGACCGGGGCACGAACCTGCATCCCCTGCATCGGCAGGCGGACTCTCAACCGCTGCACCACCAGGGAAGCCCAAGGTATTTTATTTTTTTCAATTTATTCATTGACCCATTGGTTGTTCAGTATCATGTAGTTTAACCCCCACATATTTGTGACATTTCCAATTTTTTCCCTTGTAATTGATTTCTAGTTTCATATTCTTGTGGTAAAAATAATTCTTGATACAATTTCAATCTTCTTAAATTTATTGAGCTTGTTTTCTGGCCTAACATAGGCTCTATCCTAGAGAATGTTCCATATGCAGTTCAGAAGAATGTGTATTCTGCTTTTGGATGGAATGTTCTATATATATTAATTTTATCTGATCTAATCTTCATTTAAGGCTGATGTTTTCTTATTGATTTTCTGTCTGGATAATTTAACAATTGATGTATGTGGGGTATTAAAATCCCTTACTATTACTGTATTGCTGTCAATGTCTCCCTTTAGGCCTGTTAACATTTGCTTTATATGTTATGTGCTCCTATGTTGAGTGCATAAATATTTACAAATGTTATATCTTCATGCTGATTGATCTCTTTATCATTATCTAATTCCCACTTTGTCTTTTATTACAGTCTTTGTTTTAAAGTCTATTTTGTCTAAGTATAGCCACCCCAGCTTTCTTTTTATTTCCATTTGCATGAAACATCTTTTCATCTCTTTACTTTCAGTCTGTGTTTGTCCTTATATTGAAGTGAGTCTCTTATAGGCAGCTATAGATGGGTCGCATTTTGTTTTATCCATTCAGCAACTTTGTCTTTTGATTGGAGTTTTTAGTCCATTTTCTTTTAAGGTAATTATTAATAACTATGTACTTATTGCCATTTTTTTCGTTGTTTTCTGGCTGTTTTGTATTTACTCTGTTTCTTCTTCTCTTGCTTTCCTTCCTTGTGGTTTGATGGCTTTCTATAGTGATATACTTCAGATCCTTTATCATTATCTTTTGTGTATCTACTGTAGTTTTTTGCTTTGTTGTTACCAAGAGGCTCACCTATGACAGTTTATTCTAAGTTAATAGAAAATTAAGCTTGAACATGTTCTAAAACTGTGTATTTTTGTTCCACCCCCAATTTTATGCTTCTAATGTCATATTTTCCATTTTTTTATTTTCTGCAACTCTTAATTTATTATTGCAGATATAGTTATTTTTACTACTTTTGCCTTTTAACCTTCATACTAGCTTTATAAGTGATTAATCTACTACCTTTACTGTATATTTACCTTTACCATTGATATTTTTACTTTCATGTATTTTCTTGCTACTAATTAGTGCCCTTTCTTTTTACCATAAAGAAGTCCCTTTAACATTTCTTATAAGGACAGTTTAGTGGTGATGGACTCTTAGTTTTTGTTTGCCTGGAAAGCTCTTTATGTCTCCTTCAATTCTGAATTATAACCTTGTCAGGAAGAGTATACTTGTTTGGAAGTTGTTTTTGTTGTTTTGTTTTGTTTTGCTTATTTTTTGCACTTTGAATATATCATGTCACTGTTTCTTGGCTGGCAAAGTTTCTGCTGATAAGTTTTTTGAAAGTCTTATGGGGGTTCCCTTGAATGTAACACGTTGTTTTTCTCTTGATGCTTTTAAGATTCTCTCTTTAGCTTTAACTTTTGATATTTTAATTATAATGTGTCTTGGTGTGAGTCTTTTGGGTTCATCCTATTTAAAAATCTCTGGGCTTCCTGGATCTGGATATCTCTTTCTTTCTCAAGGTTAGGGAAGTTTTCCTTTTCTCTTTCTCTTCTCCTCTGAGACCACTTATAATATGAATGTCATTTTGTTCAATGTTGTCCCACAGGTCCCTTAAGCTATCTTCAATTTTTAAAATACTTTCTTTTTGCTTCTCTGCTTGGATTGCACCACCATCCTGTATTACAGATCACTGATGGTTTTTTCTGCATCATGTAGTCTGCTGTTGAACCATTCTTGCATATTTTTTAGTTCATCTGTTGTGTTCTTCATTGTATGCTGAAAGATGACCATTACTTTGAACTCTTTATCAGATAATTACTTATTTCTGTTTTATTAAGGTTTTTGTCTAGGGTTTTATCTTTTTTGTTTGGAACATGTTCCTCTGTCTCCTCATTTTGCTTCGCTCTTTGTGTTTGGTTCTATGCATTAGGCAAAACAACTATCTCTCCTACTTTTGAAGGAGTGATTTTGTGTAAGAGACGAACCTTACTGTTTAAACTTACCAAGCTGTTGGTTATCTCTTGAACTTTTGTGATTGTCTAAGAAGCCTGATTCTTTCTTGAGAGGTCTTGGTTTTGAAGGTTCCAAGAAATATTCTCTGATTCACACCTGCTATTTTTAATTCTTATTTTATTAAAAAAATCAAATTTGCATGCATCTTTTATAATGCAACTTGGCAATATTTTAAAATACAATAAAATTTTTACAATTTTTGTTATAGTAAATGTTCTCAAGGAAAAAAAAATATCCAAAGCAAGGAAAAAGCTTGAGCACTATATAATGGCCGTTGCATAAATGACTAAGAGTCCATTATACGTCATCAACTGTGTTCAGGATTTGTTCTCATGTAATTAGTATAAGAGGGAGCTGAGGAGACAAGCTGTGTTATATACATTTTGCAGATGAAGAAGTAGAGGCTCCGAAGGTTAGGTAGTTTTTGTGATGGTAGTCTAGTGTATTTATACTATGATTGCCACTGTTAAATCCTGGCATATTAGATCATTATAGGGTTAAAAACAAACCAGGAATGAAAGAAAGAGAGAGACAGAGAAAAGGGAAAGAGAAGAAAGACAAAATAGAGAAAAGGAAGGAAGGAAAGTGGGAAGGAAGGAAGGGAGGAAAAGAAGAAAGGATAGAAGAAAGAAAGGGAAATAAGGAAATACTTTGGGAAAAAAATAACCACTTCCAAGAATTACACAATCTGTATAATGCATAGACACAATAGAGGGAAAAAATGATATTTTTTTTTTTGGATTTATACTATTGGGGGTATTATTACCCCCTTTACAGTGTTCCAAAATGTTACTTTCTCTTTATAATAATAATTAAAAGAAGGGAAAAGACCCTACATATCCCCTTTATTTCTAAGTTAGCTAACACAGATAGCCTTTTTAAAAAAAGTCCTTTCTTTTACAAAAAAAAAGCTTCCTTTTAACCCTTCTTTGTACTTTGCCCCATCTCTACTGTGATTCTTCCAGATGGTCTCAAGGGCAGCTGGAGCAAGAATGGTTTCTAGACAGTACAATGAGTTCAACTGAGCCTGGCATATTCAGGGCTTTTTTTTTTTCCTGTTTTCTTAACACCTGGATGCCAATTTTTTACCCACTTCCCTAATATGCCTTACATAATAGCTGGTCTAAGGGAAAGAAAATCTACTGCTCTCACTCGTTTGTGTGTTCTGGCAATGTGCAGTGGTTTGTGGTTCTCATAATCAGAAGGCATGCTGAGCTGCCACATAAGTGAGGGGGATCAACGAGGTTGGGAGGTCTGATGCTTACAGTTATAACACATGGTTTGGCTTCAAAAGCAAGGATAATGATGCTCTAAGATTAGGGCTGTGTGTGCCACACACAACAGAGAATGGGGTGCTTCAGTTCATTATAATTGAACAAAGTGTGGTTTCTAACCTAAATTACTTTGATAATTATACCTCTTTTCTTTACCTCACTAGCTCCCCCATTTTGGCTCCACTAAAATTCCATCTTAGCTCCATAATGACACAAATCCCAGCATATTCTAGTTACTGATTCTTTGCCAACCACCCCCTTCCCCGAGACTTGCCTCCAGGAACACCTTGAGAACAGAGACTTTTTTATTACATATTTTTAGCTCTCAGAAACTAAAGCAGTCTGCTGCATAATACAGTCTCTCTCTCTCTTGCTTTAAAGTAATTTAAATGTGATTTCCTGGAGTGTTTTTAATTTTGCTGGGGTCAATAGAGGAAGATAGCCAAAATAAGGTTATAAACAGATGTAGCTTAATGCAAGTAATCACTGTATCTTAAAACTAGCTACCCCATAGAAATGAGACTGCACAAAATTGAAAAGATTAGAGATTTTTCCCCTAATTTCTACAGGTTGTAAAAGCCTTTTCAAAATTACTTATTTTCTAATATTTTATTTAATTTGTTAAAATAACTTCACAATATTAACCTCTACTCCCCACCAAATAATGGCTAATTATAGAAGAAGAAACAAAAGCACTCTTCAGGGGAAAAAGAATTCCTAGTTTCCACAACTGAATTCTTTCTTCCTACTAGGGTTTATTAAATTTTGTAGAGATCAACACATGTTAATTTCTTTGTGTTTCAATTTTTATATCTTTTTCCTTTCCCAAACACTATCTTAGCAAATATATAAAATGCATATATGTGTATTATGCAAATATATATTATGCATATAGATAATATATGTATGTATATATATATGTGTATATATATGTATATATGTGAGGTATGTTAATTTTTTTTAGACTGCTGGTATATCAGGTATGTTTCCTCTGCCCCATATGTTTGCCAAGTTAGGCCATACATAGTGGTCTGCCAAGGAAAAATCTTTTCCCCATAATAATGTTTTATTTAAAGGACAAAATGTTCATGGATAAAGCAAGTCAGTAGATACCACTCAAAATTGTTAACTCACAAAAATCAGTTCCAAGTAGCGAAAATGTAGTGGCTTCATGCTATGTAGTTTTCTTATAAGAATATTTTCAATCACCTGTCTCATTTCTACATTCAAGAACATATTGAGCAGTATGCACTGAGAAATACATTAGATGTTAGAGCTATAGAGATAAAAGACACATACTTCCTCTCAAGGAAGTCACTGCTCAGTAAGAAAGATAGACTAAGGAACACAAGATCACATGCTAAGTGCTGTAATGCAAGTCAAGTATTTAACGTTGTTGGAGGACACATCTGGAAAGTCTTCCAAGACTAAGGGACAAATGAGTTAAATCTTAAAGGATTTACTTAGACATAAATGAGGGATGGACTATTCTAAAGACAGGAAGCAGAATGGGCAGCTAGAAAGACCCATGAGAACAGAGCACATTTGAAGAAAATCAAGTGAGGATTCTACTGAGATAAGCAGGAACAAGATCAAGAAGGACTTTGCTTTAAAACTTGCTTTTATCCTGTAGGCAAAAGACTTATCAAGGGTTATGTAATGAAGTGACACGATAGTATATATTTTATAGTGATTATAATAAAATAAAGTAAGAAATAATGAGACACAATGACAACCTGGTCTAAGGTAGCAGAAACCCTAAAACTGTGTCTGGCATACAGTTGTTGAATACATAATTATTCTGTGAGTGAATGGTTGAAAGATGAGGATAGAGAAGGGGAAGTATTAAAAAGAAATACAGAAATTAGAAATAGATTTGATATACCTTAAGGAGCCTATGGATATGGGGGCTGATTTCCAAGTTTTTAATATGCATTACTATGTTTACAGAAGTGCACTTAATTTAACTTAGTTTAGCAAGCTAGTGGAAGGAATGGAAATGAAGATATAGATTATTTTATTATCACGTTTGTTGAATTTGAGATGTCTTTGTTACATATAGGAAGCTGACTTTATGGATCTCAAAAGAAAGGACTGAATTGAAATGCTGACTTAGGAGACATCTGCATTTAGGAGGCAGATGTTTGAAATCCTGGGTGTGGATAATGTTGTCCAAGGTGAGATGTTAATATAACCAAAGAAAAGGGCTGAGTATAAAACCCTTAGTTAAAACACTTAAAATGGATGGAGAATGATGTATCTATAAGAATTCCCCATTTCTCATTAGAAAAAGCAACCACAGAACTACAAGCAAAATGAAGAGAGAATAGTGTTGTGAAAACAAGAGGAGAAGAGAATCCCAGAAGGAAGGAAATTATGTAAAATGTCACATGCCTAAAAAGTTCCATTCAGATTAATTCAACAAATCCCTATCATGAAGTACTGACAAAGTGTACGAATCCTTTATTCATAAGACTACTGGGAAGAAAGCAGGAATCAATGTGTGTACAGAGAAACAGGAATGACAGTGTTGTTAAAAGGGCAGAGAATTTAGTTTTCTATTTTCTGTTTGAGGTAGGAGATAAAATCTCTGTGTTGAGATGGAGGGAGAGAGAAGTTAGGTAAGGGCTTGGGTAGAGTTAGAAATTGTAGTGTTTTTATTTCCATTAGGAGATGGATCCAAAAAGATATTGCTGTGATCTGTGTCAAAGAGTGTCCTGCCTGTTTTCCTCTAGGAGTTTTATAGTATCTGGTCATACATTTAGGTCTTTAATCCATTTTGAGTTTATTTTTGTATATGGTGTTAGAGGATGTTTAATTTCATTCCTTTACATATAGTTATCCAGTTTTTCCACCACCACTTATTGAAAAGACTGTCATTTCACCATTGTATATTCTTGCCTCCTTTGTTATAGATTAACTGACCATAGGTGTATGGGTTTATTTCTGCACTTCCTATCCTATTCCATTGAGCTATATTTCTGTTTTTGTGCCAGTACCATACTGTTTTGATGACTGTAGCTTTGTAGTATAGTTTGAAGTCTAGGAGCCTGATTTGTTCAGCTCTGTTTTCCTTTCTCAATATTGCTTTGGCTATTTGGGGTCTTTTCTGTTTCCATACAAATTTTAAGATTTTTTTTGTTCTAGTTCTGTGAAAAATGCCATTGGTAATTTGATAGGGATTACATTGAATCTGTAGATTGCCTTGGGTAGTATAGTTATTTTGACACTGTTGATTCTTCCAATCCAAGAACATGTATCTTTCCATCTGTTTGTGTCATCTTCAATTTCTTTCATCAGCACCTTATAGTTTTCAGGGTAAAGGTCTTGTGTCTCCTTAGGTAGATTTAATCCTAAATAGTTTATTCTTTTTGATGTAATGGTAAATGGGATTGTTTCCTTAATTTCTCTTTCTGATCTTTCATAAAGTTAAAAGCTTTTGTATGGCAAAGGAAACGATAAACAAAATGAAAAGGCAACCTACAGAATGGGAAAAATGTTTGCAAATGATGTAACTGACAAGGGATTAAACTCCAAAATATACAAACAGTACATACAGCTCAATATCAAAAAAACAAACAACCCAACCAAAAAAATAGGCAGAAGATCTAAATAGACATTTCTCCTAAGAAGACGTACAGATGGCCAAAAAGCACATGAAAAGATACACAACATTGCTAATTATTAGAGAAATGCAAATCAAAACTACAATGAGGTATCACCTCACACCAGTCAGAATGGCCATCATCAAAATGTCTACAAATAATAAATACTGTAGAGGGTGTGGAGAAAAGGGAACCCTCCTACAACGTTGGTCGGAATGTAAATTGATACAGCCACTATGGAGAATAATATGGAGGTTCCTTTAAAAACTAAAAAGAGAGGTACTATATGATCCAGCAGTCCCATTCCTGGGCATATATCTGGGAAAGATGAAAACTCTAGTTCAGAAAGTTACCTAAATGTCCATTGACAGATGATTGGCTTAAGAAGATGTGATATGTGTGTGTGTGTGTGTGTTGTGTATAATATATAAAACAGAATAATACTCAGCCATAAAAAAGAATGAAATATTGCCATTTGCAGCAACATGGATGGACTTAGACATTATCATATTAAGTGAAGTAAGTCAGATAGACAAAAATGAATATCATATGATATTACTTATATGTGGAATCTAACATAATGATACAAATGAATCTTTTACAAAACAGAAGAAGACTCACAGACATAGGAAACAAACTTATGGCTACCAAAGGGGAAAGGTGGAGAGAAGGAATAAATTAGGTATACACTTTCCACAGCAAGTCAGGCAATCCAGCCAGTGGCATGCACCATTAGCAGAATGTAGAGGCCTCAAGTTCCCATCTAAACAGGCACTCTCTAGGCTATATCAAAACTATGCTGACACCCAGGTAGATTTTCTAATAAATGAGCTTGCCTAAAACTCGTCTTTAAAATATAAAAAAATTTTTATATATATATATATATATATATGTATATATATATATATATATATATATAGAATCACTTTGCTGTACCCCTGAAAATAACACAATATTGCAAAGCAACTATACTTAATAAAAAATAAGTAAATAAATTGAATATAGTCAAGCAAAAAAAGAGAAAAAATATGTAGAGTGAGAT
Source organism: Neophocaena asiaeorientalis asiaeorientalis (assembly GCF_003031525.2). Taxonomy (NCBI): domain Eukaryota; kingdom Metazoa; phylum Chordata; class Mammalia; order Artiodactyla; family Phocoenidae; genus Neophocaena; species Neophocaena asiaeorientalis. The sequence continues at coordinate 5,845,496 of NW_020175536.1, read as the reverse complement.
GACCAGGTGCCCATAAAGGATGATTGGGTTAGTCCTAAAGATTCAGACTCTCTTGGAGACAAACTAGAGTGGAGCGATACAAGGTGACTACTCAAAAGAATCACAATACTTGAATAACAAATGGCTCTTTTCTGTAAGTACTGATTTTACAAAGTGATTTGTGAATATTTGGGTCTGTCCCAGAAATATTGTACAAACTTGCTTTTCTAGGCTGAAATCCACTGATCACAATTCAAATAGGTAGCTCAGGGAGATAAGGACCTTTTTTCATATGAACATATCATATATTTTTGCTAAGAAAACAACATTCCTTGGAATTATTGAGTTAACACTAAGTAAGTTCATCATTTGGTTACTTCTCCCTTTTCCAAGAGATCATGGTGCAACTTGTTCATAATTCTCACAGTAACTCTCTGCATGACCTACTATATTCCTGTGAAATTAAATATTTACTAAATGATTGAATATTTGCCATTAAAACTTGGCTGTGAAGTAAAACAATCAGCATTGTCTAGGAGCCAAAAAAATAAAAACTCATTTTAAGTAAAAATTAGTTCATATTATCTTAGCTGCTCCCATAAGTTGGCACTGCCTACTGAGACGAGTATGAATGAAAATTTAGAGACTGATGAATGTAAGTGTGTGTAAACAATTCTCAATAAATATGCATGTAAGTCTTTATAATCTGGAAGACATCCATGAAGAAAAAGTCTAGTTATTTATTTGCCATTTTCTCCCAATCCAGAAACTGGAACGATCAAAATTTTGCCATCCAAGTTCAAAGTTTTATGAAACATTCTAACTAGCTCCATATGCACTCTGATGACTTGAATAAGAGTGATATTGGGTATAATTAGAAAGATTTTAGAACTATTGTAAGTGTGTCAAGATAAATATGTCTTTTCATTTGCATTGCAAAATAGGGTGGAAAAATCTGAATTATGGTTAAACAAAATCTCTTGCTCCAGTAGTAGAATGAGGTTTGAAGACCTTAAAGTCTCAATGACTTGTATATTCTTTATACTAATCTGTCTTTCCCAATCAACTAGAACCCCTATAAACACTTGAATGCTGGAGATTTGTGATATTTAATTGTCATGAGGCAATCAGGTAATGGCTTTAGAGCAAATTATACATTATTAGCTCAAATTTGGAAATAACACATATAACAAAAAAAAGTGTAAAAAGCTAGATGGAAATTTAATGTATTTGATAACTGATGAACTATTTTCAGAGAGATTCTCATGTAATCTCCTTTTATTATAGACTGGAAAGGAGAATGCTTGAAGTAAACAATGAAGGGAGAAAAGCTTACCTTTGCTTTTTGTTTCTCTCACTTTTATATTTTTCCATATATGCTGTAGAACTATATAGGACATTACATTTAAAAGGAAATTCAAGATTTTGTGGAAGTTTCTTTAAATGATTTTTTATTATATAAGGTGAAATCTAGATTTGTCATATTTTTGTTTGTATCTCTCTATCTGTACATACACACACACACACACACACACACACATACACAAACATATACAGAAAAAGAATATATATGTCTGTTTAAAATATTTAATTCCTTATAGTCTGTAGTGTATCTAGCATCACCAGAGAAGGTAAGACTAAATTCCAGATTATTTCTTTATAAAATATAAATTATGAGCAGAAAGAAGTACATTTAATTTAGTATAGTAAACTGTATCCTGTCTTCATTAAAATTAAAGACTATTCACTCTAAAGTCTGGTTTTAAACACAGGGTATAGGTTATATGTGAGTTAATAAGCACTAGACAATTAGGTGAAAACATTTTTAGTTTATTATTAACAAACAGACACACAATCATATTTTATCTTGTAAAAGGGATGGTCCGTGTGATGTAGTAGAATCTCAGTCTGATACAGGGCAGATCCAAAGATGGGCTTACAAGATTTGAGTAGGGAATGCAGAAATGCCTGGGATCTAGCCACAGTGAGAGCCTTTACCTTCCCTAGACTTGAAGTGTCAAGTGAGGGAAAAATAGCTGGGTTTGTGGTCTTAACCCTGGGAAAGGGATACACAATAAGTAGTGTGACATTTAATAGAGGAATATATCCACTGCTAATTTGAAGCTTAAAAGACATGTAGTCAAGGGAAATATATCCCATGTTCATTCTTCCTTCCTCTAATCTCCTGTCTTTACCTTACATTGGTTTAGTCCAACCAGAGGCTGGATAGCAAGTTAGCAGTAATATAATTCATGAAGATGAGCTTTTAGGCCATAGAACATAATTAAATATGACTAGTTGATCTCAAGAGGCAAATGAGACTATCCAGCCCTGGAATGGACTGAGATAATTTCTATTTTTTTTTTATTAGTTTTACCTCCCTTTCCAAACCAATGCCTAGCCATCTTCAGTGGTCAATATATATTTGTTGAATATATGACTGTCCAGAAACATATTTTTTCCATAAAATAAGCCATAATTGTTTTGTGTGCATGAAAGAAACCTCCAGTTATTAAATGGGCTATGTTCAAACTAATGTCAATTTCTAGGTGTTTATAATCCATTTTTTTCAGTGTTACCTTAAAACAACCTGCTGTGCTATTCATTTCATTGCATTAGGGATAGCATCATCATATCTTAATTACTTTTACTTTTTTTTTAAGTTCTCTATTTGTCTATTTTCTGAAGGCTAACTTTTTTTAGTACCCTTCTCCTTTGCTTTGGAAAGGTTCAGATTTTCTTGATTTGGCAGAAAATTAATTGTCACCTGGATTTCTTATAATTGGATTTACAAGTTTATTCTTTATTATCTTAAATCTATTGATTTTATGAATGCTTACTTTTTTATACATATAGTTTACATTTTATAATGTTACTCAAACTTAGGACTCTCTCATAAATGTATGAACATCATTTTATAAATAAATAAATGCTTAGTAGGTGATATAGGTACAATCACTGAAGTGTTTCTATTATGTATTTTTCTATAGTTGATTGAAACAAAAATATATTGAATGCCCAATAATGTGTTATGAGGGTTATCTGCTGTTTTTATGAAAACGATGATATGAAAGCAAGAGACTAACAGATACTATAAGTGGTTAATTTGCACATTTCTTAACACACCAAAGAAATACTGAAGCAATATGAGAAATGATTCTTAATGAAAATTCCAGATAATGTTTCCATACTTAGCAGTCTGAACTCTGGAATCAATTTAATTTTCTGGATGAATTAAAAATGTATTGAATATTTGCCAAGTCCTATGGAATAGAATAATTTAATGGAATGTTTGTGCTCTAATGGAGGATTGTTCTGTGCGTCTCTAGTGGTCTCTGGAAGGGCTTCAATGAGTGTGGGAAATCTATTGAAATTTTGCACAAACATGTTTTGAATAATTTATGAACATATTTACATATCCTTAAAGGGTTCCATGTTACAATTAATGTTAGATATTTCTTTCACAGGTACCTTAGTGAGATGATCTAGCCCAAACTGTATATTTCGAATAAGAGGAAACTGAGGTTTCTATATTAGCAAAATTGCAATAACTAACATCTGGCACAGACAGGACAGGAAATTGATTCTCCTGTTTCCCTTCTGAATGCTCTTTATTAACTTTGTAACTCTGGTCTAGGTTCATTAAAAAACAAATGAAACAATATGACCATCCATTCAATTAATTAATTCACTCACTCATCGATTTAGTTAAAAAAAAGTCTCAGTGTTTACTAGTACACAACTCTGAGTTAAATAATCATACAATCTAGTGAATAAAACAAGCAGTCTTTGATCTCAGTCTACAATCTTGTAAGACAGTACATAATAAACAAGTAAATAAAAGAGTATACATAATTTTAAAGTTTTGATAAAATCAATAGAAAAATTCACAAATACTAATATTTGAGATAAACAAGGCAATACAGTTTGAGACATTTATACAGAGACATTTAAGCTCAGACATGAAGTATGACAAGGAACAGCCAGGCTAAAAGTGAAAGAAGAGTTTTCTAAACATAAGTAAAAATGTAAGAAGAATCTATGAGAGGATAAAGTTTTTCTAGATGTTTTTAAGCAAATGAATTGAAGCTAGGCTTGCTCTAGTACAGTGAGTTTGCTAGAAAAGGGGGCAAGTGAAATAACTTATGGCTGAAAACATAGGCAAATGCACAATTATGGGGGGCTTTAGAGGGCATTGGACAAGTGCTTGATATTTTCTGGAATACTACCACATTCTTTACAAGCACAGCACATGTATTTATCACAGCAACCTTTTTGAAGTAGATGCTAACTACTTTGGTTTTAGAGGTTAGTAAACAGAAGCTTGTCCAAGATCACACATTTAGTAACTGCCAGAGTTAGGATTCAAAACCAGGTCTTTGAGTCAAATGACGCCTCTGTTCTTGGGCCTACCATGTGCTAAAGTACAGTGACCTTATTTATTTTTGCCTAGTAAATCAAACTTAGATGGTACAAGAGAATCCATTTATTTATCTTTCCATTTCATGCATGAATATCCTGTACCCTACACAGTCAAGGAGTGGGTTTCTAAAATATGTATCAGAGGATAACTATACATACATATATTGGAAAAAGATATATTATGATGTGACTGGGGATCAATAATTTTTTTTCTATATCTCACTTTTTCATTGCTTTTGTCTTTTCTCTGCCTATGGAGATGTATTGGCCTTTTGAATATTCACTAATAACATCATCTTGGGTAAAATTTACCATATCTCAGTGACCTGAAAAAGTTCAGTTGTTCCCCATACAGTACTTATTTTCAAGCAGCAGTTAATCTTTTAGATAAAGTTAGCCAAATATGTATTAAAATACTTCAAATTCATGATAAGAACATAAATTTGTATTTGCAGTTACTTTAATGGCAGAGCATTTCTTGTTAGATTCATTCTTTTTTGTCCTCATTGGTGAAATCTGATAGAAATAAAATAGAAGATATAGAAAATATTAAAATATTTTAGCATCAGGATCAGCCAAACAAAGGACCACACTTTATAGTTGAGAAAGCTAACCATGTGTTTTTAATGGTTAATGGAACTTTTAATTCAGTGCAAAAGGCAAATGGATAAAATGTAGAATTGCATCAAAGATTTAACTATTTTCCCCTGTGTGATATAGAATAATTATTTAAAAGATAGTTGTATCTATTTATCCATGTCGTGAGATTCTCCTGCTAGATGGTCTGTGGAACTTGAAATTATAATGAAGAGTGTGACATCTCCGACAGAAATGCCTAAATTACACAGAATAATAGAGAAACAAACACAAGATTTGCAGGAGAAAGACTTCAGTTTTGATGACAATTCTGCTTCTAAATTTTTGTGTGATTTTGGGCATACTCTCTGTCCGTGGGCTATAATTTGTCCATCTATGAAATGAGTGAGTTTGTCTCATATATATACTGTATTGATATTCCTGTAACTCATAAGTTTTCATATTTGCAATTGTGATCTTCTTCAGAAGATTCTCCACTTGTTTTTGTGGGTTAAATTTGTGGGCACTTTCAAGGTAGAAAACCCTTACACAGAGTCACTGTAGAATAGTATTAATTATGGACATCAATTTGGGGACCATATACACCAAGATTCTAATCCTATCATGGCATTAAATGTATCTGAGAAAGTACACCAGCTATGACCTTCCTTATTCTTCTTTTAGGGATGTCACTCTGCAGAGCTTTTCCAGATACTTGCAACATGTTTTTAATTAAGCCCAGCAAGGGCTTCTGGATTCTCATCATCTATTTAGGTCTTATCACTGTATTGTAAACATGGATTGAAGTGATGTGACAGCCTAGAAAATCTGTATAGACTTAGATCCACCTATATTCCCAGTAAACTCTCCTAGACTAACACCACAAAGTCTGCTTTACTTGAGACATTCAGATACAACTTGCAATAATCTCCAACAAGATAGTCAGGTGAGCTTGAGATGCCTGTATTAGACTCTTTCCTTTCACTTCAATTACCTTATTCTGGTTGGATAACAATATCTTCTGAAGAGTTTATATATAACCTACCACTCAATTATGAAATCACTTAGAATATCTTGTCTCATAGCAAACCCATTATGGATTAACACTCTCAACTCTGCTCTACTCTAGACATTTGGATAGGATCTGGAGGGCTGAATTGGAAAAAAAAATCTTCAAAAAATGACAGTTGGGTGTATATGAAATGCCTGCCTTCTTCTCAGAAGTGGGTAATGCTGTGACAAGTGTGTTGATGCAGCTATTTTGAATAATATGGAGAAAATTTTGCCTATAAGGAGGCAGGATTGGATGATTACTGCTAAATGTATTGATGCCCTGAGGAAGAAAAATGATGAATCAAATGTTGATAATGGCTAAGTAAAAACTAGAGAGCTTCAGTTGTATCTTAAAAAGAATACCTCATTACCTATAGTGAATGGATGGATAGAATTGAATGGAAGACTAAAAACCTAATTGTTAAGAGTCACAGAGCTGCAAAGATGTTTGAATACTCAGTCAAGATGAGTCTATTATACAATGATGATGACCATAGTGAGGAAAATCAACAATCCTGAAAACTCAGAAAAGGACATATGAATGGAAACCTTTAAGGATGTTGACCTTCTGACCACCTACACTCACCTAGACCTTTTGTTCTTCTCTTGGAAGGGGCAGGTAAATTCTTGTCTTAGGATATGTTACAGAAGCCTCTCCCTTATAAGGCAATACATGCCACACCCAGGGCCATTCCCCCATCACCTTTCCTAGCTGCCAGGCCAAAAATAATGGTTACACCCCAGTGTAATTCAGCTGTGGTTGTATTAGTTTTGATAATTGAGGAAAAAGGCTCTATCTATGTAAATAATTTCAAAAAGGAATTTACATGAACCAGGGGGTGTACTTCTAGGACTGTATTTTAAGTGTCCTAAACAATGGGGCCAGATTGTAAGACTAGATAAATAATTTATTGTATAAGGGATACTTTCTTCATATATGAGAATTAACACACTGGCAGTGATCTGAGATGATGGGGTAAATCCCTTGCTGGGGTGGCTCTTAGAAGCTTGGAAAAAATCATACCCAACACTCAGTGTAGTAGAAATATCTAAGTTGAGCCAATACATGATAGAGGAAGAAATTAAGAGGTTAAGGGAAGTGGGCATTTTGGAAGATAAACATGATGTAAAGCTAGAATATCCACTGGTGGCTTATTTTCTGCTAGAAGGCGTGGGATACATACCATTGACCAAGGCCATCAGGAGTACAATGGGGAAAGTGACACTGATATCACTAAGAAATTCTGTGATGACTCTCCTCTGCAAACCAAGGATGACTGTAAGAGAGTCCTTTAGTCTCTCATTAACATACACGGAGATAATGGATTTCTAAAGTAATAGAGGCCAGGTAGTCACACTATAGCCACCAGAAACTGGAATCTGCAATTACTACAACAACTAACAACATCAAAAGAGTAGCCAAGAGGGTTTGACCTTTAGGGAGCTGAGATAGTTAATAGAGTTTGGCATCTATAAATGTAAAATAGATAAATAGCACTTTTGTTGGTTGTCTAACAATCTATTACAAAATAAACCCTAAACAAAACAAAACAAACAAAAACTTCAGGAATGGAGGAATAGATACTTATTCAAAAAAAAAAAGTTATGATCCCTTCAGTTCCAAGACCTGAACTGATTTTCGGATCTGGAATCCACTGATTAAAAACATAGCTGAGTTCCTAGGAGGAAGAGCTCTGTAGTACGAAGGAAGGTGAATACTTACTGTGATGAATGTTTAATTTAGTCAAATGCTTTTTCTGCATCTATTGAGATGATCAAATGATGTTTAGCCTTCATTTTGTTAACATGTTATATCACATTAATTGATTGGCAGATATTGAACCATCCTTGCATCCCTGAAATAAATCCCACCTGATTATGGTGTATGATCTTTTTTATATTGTTGAATTAAGTTTGCTAATATTTTGTTGAGGATATTTTATCTATATTCATTAAAGAAATTAGCTTTAATTTCCTTTTTCTTTTTTTCTTTTTAAGTAATATCTTTGGTTTTTGTGTTAGGGTTATGGTGGCATTGTAGAATGAATTTGGGAGTGTTCCCTACTCTTCAATTTTTTGGAATATTTTGAGAAGTATAGGCATTAACTCTTCCTTATAGGCTTGGTAAAATTCCCTTGTGAAGCTATCTGGTCCTGGACTTCTGTTTGCTTGGAGCTTTTTTTTTTTTTTTTTTTAATACAAGTTCAATTTCAGTACTAGTGATCAGTCTGTTCATACTGTCTATTTCATTCTGATTCAGTCCTGGAAGATTATATGTTTCTGGCAATTTGTCCATTTCTTTTAGGTTGTCCAATTTGCTAGCATATCACTGTTCACAGTTTTCTCTTATAAATTTTTTGAATCTCTGTGATATTGGTTGTCATTTCTTCTCTTTTATTTCTTATTTTAGTTGGGTTCTCTCTCTTTTTCTTGATGAGCCTGGCTAAAGGCTTATCAATTTTATTTGTCTTTTCAAAGACCAGCCCATTGATCTTTTCTATTTTTTTGTCTTTTCTAATTCTTTTTTTGTCTTTTTCTAATTCCTTTTCATGTTAGTAGTGTTGCTTATTTGAGATTTTTCTTGTTTCTTAAGGTAGGCATATATTGCTATAAACTTTCCTCTTAGAACTGCCTTTCCCATAGATTTTGGAAAGTTGTGTTTTTATTTTCATTTGTATTGATATATTTTTTTAATTTCCTCTTAGATTTCTTCATTGACCCATTAATTTTTTTTTAGTACTGTGTTGTTTAGTCTGCACATTTGTGTTTTTCACATTTTCTTCCTATAATTATTTCTAGTTTCAAACCATAGTCGCTGGAAATAAATGCTTGATATAATTTCTATCTTCTTAAATTTGTTTAGACACATTTTATAGACAAGTGTGTGATCTATCCTGGAGAACATTCCACATGCACTTGAGAAGTTTGTGTATTCTGCTGTTTTTGGATGGAATGTCCTACAGATGTCTATTAATTCCAACAGGTCTAATGTGTCACTTAAGGCCAGTATTTTCTTATTGATTTTCTGTCTAGATGATCTATCCACTGATGTTAAGTGGGGTCTTAAAGTTCTGTACTATTATTGTATTGTTGTCAATGTTTCTCTTTATGTCTATTAATATTTCTTTTATATATTTAGGTCCTCCAATATTAAGTATAGCAGGGGTCCCCAACACCCGGGACACAGACTGGTACCAGTCCATGGCCTGTTAGGAACTGGGTTGCACAGCAGGAGGTGAGTGGCAGGCGAAGAGCGAAGCTACATTGGCTGCTCCCAATCACTCCCCATTGCTCGCATTTCTGCATGAACCATTCCCTCCCCCCCACTGGGAGTGGGAAAAATTGTCTTCGACGAAACCAGTCCCTGGTGCCAAAAAGGTTGGGGAATGCTGAGGTATATATATATACATACATACATACATATATATATCCTCTTCTTGTATTTTTCCCTTTATCATTATATAATGGTCTTTATCTTTTGTTATACACCTTGTTTTAAAGTCTATTCTATGTGATATGAGTACTGCTACCCCTACTTTCTTGTCATTTCCATTTGCATGAAATATATTTTTCCAACCCCTCACTTTCAGTCTGTTTGTGTCATTAGCTCTGAAGTGAGTTTCTGGTAAGCAGCATTTAAATGAGTCTTTTTTTTTTTTTTTTTATCCAATCAGTACACTGTGTCTTTTGATCTGAGCATTTAGTCCACTGAGATTTAAAGTGATAATTGATAGGTATGTACTTATTGCCATTTTGTTTCTTATTTTCTGGTTGTTTTCCAATTCTATGTTCTTTTCTTCTTTTACTTTGTGTCTTGTGGTTTGGTGATTGCCTTTAGTGGTATTCTTCTGTTCCTTTCTCTCTAAATTTTGTATATTTATTGTAGGTTTTTGATTTGTGGTTACTATGGGGTTCATATATGTTGACCTACAACTATATCTGCTTGTTTTAAACTGGCATTCATTTTAGCTCCAATGCATTCTAAAAGATTTTTTTTAAACTCCTTTTCCCCACATTTAGTATTTTTTATGTCATGTTTTATATCTTAATGTTTATTCATTCACTGTTTATTGTAGTTATAGTTGATTTTACAATATTTTGTCTTTCAATCTTCATACTACCTTATTTAAGTGATTGATCCACAGTCTTTACTGTATATTTTCCTTTACTAGTGGGATTATTTTCCTTTCCCATAAATTCTTCTTGTTGTAGCATTTCCTTTTCGACTTTGGGAAGATCTTTTAACATTTATTTTAGGGTAGGATTAGTATTGATGAACTCTTTAAGTTTTTGCTTGTCTGAGAAGTTCTTCAACTCAAAATTATAATCTTGCTAGGTAGAGTATCCTAGGTTACACTTTTTTTCCTTTCAGCATGTTACATATATCATGTCACTCCCTTTTGGCCTGCAAAGTTTCTGCAGAAAAATCAGCTGATAGCCTTATGGAGTTTTCCTTTTATATTACTTTGATTTTCTCTTGATGAATTTAGAATTCTATCTTTAACTTTCACCATCCTAATTATGATATATCTTGGTGAGGGTCTGTTTAGGTTCATCTTGTTTTGGACCCTCTGTCTTCCTGTATCTGTATATCTGTTTCCTTCTTCATGTTCAGGAAGTTTTCAGTCATAATTTCATCAAATTGATTTTTTAAAGCCTTTCTCTTTCTCTTCTCCTTCTGGAATGTTGGTATGGTTGATGTTGTCCAAGAGGACCCGTAAACTGATCTAATTTTTTAAATTTGTTTTTCTTTTTGCTCTTCTGGTTGGATGATTTCCATTATTCTATCTTACAGATTACTTATGCATTCTTCTGTATCACCTACTTTGTTGTTATTTCCTTCTAATGTGTTTTAAAATTATTTATTTAGTTAGTTATTTTAACATCTTTATTGGAGTATAATTGCTTTACAATGGTGTGTTAGTTTCTGCTGTATAACAAAGTGAATCAGCTATACATAAACATATATCCCTATATTTCCTCCCTCTTGGGTCTAATGCATTTTTAATTTCAATTATTTTATTCTTCATTTCAGACTGGTTCCTCTTTATGTTTTCTAGTTCCTTATTTAATATATAATATATAAATTCTCACTGTGTTCACTTTTCCCTAATTCAGTTAGTATTCTTGCCACTAATGCTTTGAATTCTTTATCTGGTAAATTATTTCTATTTCATTAGTTGTTTTTTCAGAGGTTTTCTCTTGCTTTTGAAATTGAGAAATTCCTCTGTCTTTTAATTTTGTTTCTTTTTATCTTTCTCTGAAATAAGGTGAAACAGTTAACAATTCTGGTCTTGAAGAGGTGTCCTTGTGTGGGAGCATCCCTATACAATCTCCATGTGCCCAGTGACTTTGGTGAGAGAGTTAGATCTGAAATGAGCAGGAGTCACATCTTCCCCTAGGGTGTGTTGACAATTAATACGAGGTGGACCTTGAGGTGGAAGGGCTAGGACCAGAGCCAGGTGTGAGCTCAGGCTTCTCCTCTGCTCAGTGGTCAACACCACCTTATCAGGGCAGGGTCATTTGCTGAAGCAGAAGCCCTGATGATCAGGTCCTTGCTGGTTCCATTCCCTCTAAGTGTGTGCTCTCCCCCAACACAGCACTGGCACCCACATCCCAGAGGGGAGATATTTTGGAACAAGAGGAGCTTGAGCAGGTGTCTGGTGTGGATCAGGGCATGGGTTGTTGTGGTCCTGGCCCCAGTCAGAGTTCCAGACTGCTGGAACACATCAGTTCCAGACTGATGTGCTGCCTGCATAAGTGTCAGCAGTGGCTCCCCTCACCCCATTCGGATCCTGTTCAAGGTCTGAGTCAGCTCTGTCCCCCAAAATTGTGCACTCTCATGGACAACTACAGACCACACCCTAGTGTGGAGCTGTGTCACAGAGCAAAAGGTACCATAGTGGGTGCACAGTTCAGGCTCGAAACCGGCCAGAGTCTTGGACAGTTTCAATTTTCTTCCTCTGCCTTGTTTTGTGAGTAAGCAAGTGTGTGCACATTCTTCATGAGTGGAGTCTAGGTTTCTTACAGCCTTCCTGTTAAGCTCCCTGGTTTTCAACCCATCTAAGGGGACAGTCTTCCCAGTGTCAGACTCCAAGGTGGAGGTGCACAACACATGGCTCAAACTGCTCACTTCCCTGTGAGGATCTCCAAGCCTCTGTAATCCCCCTCCTCTCTTGTGACCCCTCCCAGGGGCACAGGTCCCCACCTGATCACTTCTCTTCCCTTTCTATGTGATTCCACTTGGTTTTTCTCACAGCTTTGATTGTACAAGAGTCTTTCTGACAGTCTCCATTTTATTTTCAGTGAGAATTTCTCCACATGTAGATGTATTTTTCATGTGTTCATTGGGGGAAATGAGCATCATGTCCTTCTGTTCCACCATCTGGTTGTCCTCTTAAAGAATAATGTTTAAGCCACATTTTAAGGAAGGTAATGTTATTCACATCAGTATATGGAAAAATAATGTATAGAGAGAAATGGGTGAATAATGTATAATGTGTATATGTAAGTGAAGTTTATGGTGAGAACAAATTTAAAAACAAAGTATTTATAAACGAAATTCAACTTCATTTAATTGTTAAATGCAATATATGAATAAGAAATTCAATTGGCTAAAACCTCATATCTTGAACACTCATGTCTGGGTTAAATCACTGGACCTTTAGGTGTCTTACACAGTATCACTAATGTGGCTCAGTGAAATAATAGAAACACAGAGAGCAGCACAATTTGTGCCACATGGATGAAAAACGCACTAAGACAAATGCATTTTCTGAGCATTACCAATTCAACACCTCTCACCCCTCATGGTCTGCATTCTGTATTTGTTAAGAAATGAAAGTTACAACTTGAAATACAAAGACTGGCTTTCAGTTGTGCACTTTTATAACTCCTATAAGCTGTTATGAACTAGCTCAGATTTTAGAACCTATCTCTTCTGGTCCAGACACTGAATGTGCTTGAATAGTTTTATTTGCTATATTGTTGGGTTTATATAGAAAATGCTAAAAGCAGACAGTGACACAGCTCTGCATTAGCAAAGCTATCATGCAAATGAAGCTATGACTTCTTAGCTAAAAGGATAAAGGGAACCTAAAATGTCTGATTCTGAGGATGCAGCATGCCTTCAGAGAGTCTAACTAGTAGAACTTCAAGAGGGTTGGACAAAAGTATGGGAGAATTTTTTCTGGTGTATATTCATTGGATAAATTAGACACACTCACTTGTCCAATCCTATGCCAAGTGGTTGCCATAATGCATTATGTTATTAGTAGCCATCCTGGACTCATGTTTCTGTCAACAACTGAAGAGAACTGAAATTACTGGGAGAAAAATGTATTGCAGTATCATAATTGCACAATATTTTGCATTGGCACAGTAGTCCTCTATGGCTTTGTGGATAATCATTCATATTCAAATTTGGTGCATTTCTGCTAACACTTATGGCCACAGCTGGCATTTATGATCATAACTGCAGACAATGCCTCTTAAAAATCTTGCCACACTCTCTTTCTCAGTAACCTTGTTTATCAGACCACTTGGACTGCTTTTTTGGTCATTAAGAACTTTAAGTTTCCTGGAAATCTTTGGGTAATCTTGGTTTTCTTATTTTAAGAGAACATAGAACCAGGAATTACAGTGTTGTCAGTACCATAGCTAACATTTCAAAAACTAAAAGATTATTTTAATTATGAAATACAGGTGTGGTGATTTCTGGAAATACTTAATATTTCAATATTTTTTAGTTATAAATAACTATGAAAATATGAGCTTTATTTTTCATAAGAGTAGGTACAATTAGTCATTGGCTCTTAGCTGTTTCTTGGCAATGTAAGTATTTATAATGTAAAACTAGTCTCATGTTATTTAAATACAAGTCTCAGTGGAGTATTTGCTTTTACATTAATTCCTGCCTAACTTTAAATGTTAGATGTAGTTTGCCTAACAACATAATCATCAATATTTGTACTTTTTCAATTCATGGGTACATGTTTCTTGAGTTATGATAATACAGTTAACATTCTCCCCAGCAAAAAATTTAAAAAGTAAAAGTGGTATACGAAGATTTTAAGTGGGTGTTCAAAAATAAATCTATATTTTTTACGTTCTAGAACACACAGAAAAAATACAGAAATATTGGAAGTAAAAGGATAGGCAAATGCATGCAAATAATTATCAAAAGGAACTTATGCGGTTACATCATAAAATTAATTTTAAGGCAAATTACATTATTAGGTATAGAAAAGTTATTTTATAATTTAAAAAACTGAAACTCAACAAATGGTATAATAATTTAAATGTTTATATAATATCATAGCATATAAATATATAAAGCAAAAAATAGGAAGCTATAGGTATAGACCTCCTATAGTTTAAAATCTCCCATAGGAGATTTTAAAACACTTTTCTCATTGGAGGAGATGTTGTTTGCAACTAATAGATAAGTAAGTCCTAGAGTTCAAACCCATAGAATAGAGATTATAATCAAAAATACTGTATTAAAAACTTCAAAGTTGCTAAGAGAATAGATCTTAATTGTTCTCACCACAAAAAATAAGTAATTATGTGACATGATAGAAATGCTAGCTAATGTTACCTTGGTAATCATATTGCAATATATGAATATATCATATCAATACATTGTACACCTTAAACTTACAAAATGTTATATATAAATTATATCTCAATTTTAAAGAGAAAATGCAGATAAAAATCTGTAAGGAAATAGAGTAGATGATATCAACAGCAAAATTAGCAATCATCAGTTCATGGACAGTTATAAAATATATAACTACAAAACTCAAAACTACACATTCTTTTAAAGCATGCATAGTACATTTAAATAATTGACTATATCCTGGGAAATGGAGCAAATTTCAATAAATTTGAAGTGATTGATATGCATATATATAGACTCATATTATATTGGTAAGTTCTGCCTAGATTCCACAGTAAGATAATTGATAAAAAGCTGAAATATGGGAAGAAGGAAATGGAGAAGCTAGTAAAACTGAGACAGGTTGAAAAATAAAATAAAGGACCATTAAAAATCACTGGTGCTGAATGACCAAGTTGTATAATAAGAATTTGTCCCATTAATGTCATTTGTTATATATATTTCTCAAAGATCTTCAGCAATGCATACTAGTTTTTAAATAGTTTTCATAAATTATGCTATAAGTATATATAGGAAAATTTAAAAAGGAGATAAATTTTACACCCAGTGTCCATACCCACAACTGCTAAATCATAGCCCAGGAAGTGAAAGGCTTTATAACAGTGTAAGTTCTCAGAAATTTTCAGGGGTCTTATGAAGTCCCTTGTTTTCTGCAATCTATAACTCTGTATGTGTGAAGAGTGGGGAGTTAAGATATACAGCACCTAAGAACTACCAGAGGACATGTCAGTGACACCACATTGATAGCTATTCTTTCTTTCAGCTTCATAATATAAATACTGGTCTCGTGTAAATAGCACACTTGAAAGAGAGATGAGGGTCCATCATAGATGGTAGACAGACTAAAGGGTTAATTTTTTCATTCTCTCCTTTTTATGTATCATAAATTACATCTCACTAAGCTGTGAATTCCACACAGGCAAGGAATGTGTTGGCCACCTTAGGGATGTGTCATTTTAATACAAACATTCTATTTTTACATTGCACTTGGATGAATCCATAGAAATTAAAAAACTCCAATTGAAACATCTATGCTGCTGCCATGACTAAAACATATGCATGAAATTCAATGTGATATGGTTATGCTACACATATTTTTATATATTTTGAATTCAGGATATATAATTCTTAGTTCTGGAACCATATTTCCAGAAATTCTGTTGGGTATTTTTCAGCCACTGGAGTTTTGTAACAATCATTCCTACTGGGTCTCAGGAATCCTGCCAAAATTCTGACTCAGACTGTCTTAAAGGTATTAGCCGTCTTTATATATTTTAGTAGTATTACTTTTGTGGGACTATATTGTGTTTAAATGGTTCTTTTGAAGGGGAGGTTTTGTAATATTAATAATTTGTCAGTAATTCTCTGACTACTCAGTTCAGTTGAAACCTGGAGATTGCTATTGGTTTAAGCAGTTAAGCTATGTAGCTAGGCTTTCTTTAAGTCAGTTCATTTTAAGTGTGAAGCATATGATCTCTAATTCTAAAACAGCCAGTACAGTCATAGAACTTTAATCAAATTGGATGAGACCAGGGAAAGCTGTTCATTAAGGCATAAGTCAATTCTAGTGATTTTGGGATATTTATTGTTTTATGAGTTCTGCTTTCATAAGCTAGATGTTAAATAGTGAAGCTGGACTAGATATATGAATTTGTATTCTTCTCACCTGGGCTTTTGCCTTCACATTTTAATTTTTCTTCCTTTCCAATTGTAATCTCCTATTTTTTACTTTTGCCTTGGCTGTATGTTCCACATTAAGATGTGATTTCCTTGACATATTTGAGTTCACTCCAACCCTCCCATCTCATCATTCCATCACAGAGCTTCTAAAGTATCATTCCAGAGATCCACTCAGTGAGCTCATTATAGATTATTTTGGGAATAAAAACCACCTGATTATTTCTTTTAGGAAGCTGTGAGAGAAATAGATATATGCTACCACAATGTGACAACTCCCCAGTGTGATATATCAGAGTTCGTGTAGGCATAGTTAATTGAGAGAAGAATTTTCATGTTTTTCCCTGAACTACCTGCCCCTGCCCACCACCAAATTTTCTTAAAAGGAGGGGAAGAAACAGGCTAAAGGCTAGCTTATATGAGTATATCCTGGGTTGACACCAGGTGATTCTGTCCTCACAGCAGTAAGGATTATTATTGATAACTTGCTCTCCCTTTCACAATTCTCCAAAGCCAGAAAGGAGGAGCTTCTTTTGCTTCAAATCCTCTTTCCCCTAACTCAGTTTTTCCTTTCCCTGATTCTAAACTATCTGGCTAAGTCTTAATGGAAAATAAGTACCTTAAAATAGATATTAAAAGATTGTACAATTTAAAATCTCCAGAATTAATAAGCTTTAAATTCTCAAATCAATAGCTTGGGTATTATCTTATTCCAAATGTTATTTTTGAATGCCAACTGCTAAGTATTGTTTCTCTTTTCATTACTTATGTAACAAGCTTTATTTTTGTTTTAAAATTTTTGTTGTAGTATAGCTGCTTTACAATATTTTGTTAGTTTCTAAAGTACAGTAAAGTTAATCAGCTATATGTATACATATATACCCTCTTTTTTGGATTTCCTTCCCATTTAGGTCACCAAAGAGCATTGAGTAGAGTTCCCTGAGGTATACAGTAGGTTCTCATTAGCTATCTATTTTATACATAGTAACAATAGTGTATATATGTCAATCCCATCTCCCAATTCAACCCACCCCCCTTTTACCTTTGGCATCCATAGGTTTGTTTTCTATGTCTGTGTCTCTAATTCTGCTTTGTGAATAAGATCATCTATACCAACTTTTTCAGATTCCACATATATGCATTAATATACGATATTTGTTTTCCTCTTTCTGATTTACTTCACGCTGTATGACAGTCTCTAGGTCCACCCACATCTCTAAAAATAATTTAATTTTGTTCCATTTTATGGCTGAGTAATATTCCATTGTATATATGTACCACATCTTCTTTATCCATTCCTCTATTGATGGACATTTTGGTGGCTTCCATGTTCTGGTTATTGTAAAGAGTGCTGCAATGAACACTGAGGTGCATGTGTCTTTTGAGTTATGGTTTTCTCTGAGTATATGCCCAGTAGTAGGACTGTTGGGTCATATGGTGGCTCTATGTTTAGTTTTTTAAGGAACTTCCATACTGTTCTCCATAGTGGCTGTACCAGTTTACATTCCCACCAACAATGTATGAGGGTTCCCTTTTCTCCACACTCTCTCCAGCATTTATTGTTGGTAGATATTTGATGATGGCCACTCTGACTGGTGTGAGGTGGTACCTCATTGTAGTTTTGATTTGCATTTCTCTAATAATTAGTGATGTTGAGAAACGTTTCCTGTGTTTGTTGGCCATCTGTATGTCTTCTTTGGAGAAATGTCTAGACCTTTCTCCATTTTTTGATTGGGTTGTTTGTTTCTTGGGTATTGAGCTGCATGGACTGTTTGTATATTTTGGAGATTGATCCTTTGTCAGTTGCTTCATTTGCGAATATTTTCTCCCATTCTGAGGGATGTCTTTTCATCTTGTTTAAGGTTTCCTTTATTGTAAAAAAGATTTTAAGTTTAATTGGGTTCTATTTGTTTATTTTTTATTGTTATTCTTATTACTCTAGGAGGTGGGCAAAGAGAGATCTTTCTGTGATTTATTTCAAAGAGTGTTCTGTCCATATTTTCCTCTAAGAGTTTCATAGTGTCTGGCCTTATATTTAGGTCTTTAATGCATTTTTATTTTATTTTTGTGTATGGTGTTAGGGAGTGTTCTAATTTCATTCTACATGTAGCTGTCTAGTTTTCCTAGCACCACTTATTGAAGAGGCTGTCTTTTCTCCACTGTATATCCTTGCCTCCTTTGTTATAGATTAGGTGAACATAGGTGTGTGGGTTTATTTCTGGACTTGCTATCCTATTCCATTGGTCTATATTTCTGGTTTTGTGCCAGTACCATACTGTCATGATTATTGTAGTTTTGTAGTATAGTGTGAAGTCAAGAAGCATGATTCCTTCATCTCCATTTTTTCCTCAAGATTGCTTTTTCTATTTGTGGTCTTTTGTGTTTCCGTACAAATTGTAAAAGGTTTTGTTCTATTTCTGTGAAAATGCTATTGGTAATTTGATAGAGATTGCATTGAATCTGTAGATTGCTTTGAGTAGGACAGCCATTTTCACAATATTGATTCTTCCAATCCAGGAACATGGTATATCTCTCCATCTGTTTGTGTTGTCTTTGATTTCTTTCATCAGTATCTTATAGTTTTCTGCATACAGGTCTTTGGCCTCCTTCGGTAGATATTTTCCTAGGCATTTTATTCTTTTTGTTGCAATGGTAAATGTGATTGTTTCCTTAATTTATTTCTTTGTTGTTGTATAGGAATGCAAGACATTTCTTTGCATTAATTTTGTATCCTGTAAATTTACTAAATTCATTGATTAGCTCTAGCAGTTTTCTGGTGGCACCTTTAGAGCTTTCTATGTATAGTATCATGTCATCTGCAAAGAGTGACAAATTTGCCAATTTGGATTCCTTTTTCTTCTCCAATTGTCATGGCTAGGACTTCCAAAACTATGTTGAATAATAGTGGTGAGAGTGGGTACTCTTGTCTTGTTCCTGATTTTAGAGGAAATGCTTTCAATTTTTCACCATTTAGAATAACGTTTGATGTGGGTTTGCCATATATGGCCTTTATTATGTTGAGGTCGGTTCCCTCTGCCCACTTTCTGGAGAGTTTTTATCATAAATGGATGTTGAATTTTGTCAAAAGCTTTTTCTGCATCTATTGAGATAATCATATGGATTTTATTCTTCAGTTTGTTAATATGTTGTATCACATTGACTGATTTGCATATACTGTAGAATCCTTGCATTCCTGGGATAAATCCCACTTGATCATGGTGTATGATCCTTTTAATATATTGTTGGATTCAGCTTGCTAGTATATTGTTGAGGATTTTTGCATCTATATTCATCAGTGATATTAGCCTGTAACTTTTTTTTATTATATCTTTGTCTGGTTTGGGTATCATTGTGATGGTGGCCTCATAGAATGAGTTTGGGGGTTTTCCTCCCTCTGCAAGTTTTTGGAAGAGTTTGAGAAGGATAGGTTTTAGCTCTTCTCTAAATGTATGGTAGAATTCACCTATGAAGCCATCTGGTCCTGGACATTTGTTTGTTGAAAATCTTTTAATCAGTTTCAATTTCATTACTTGTGATTGGTCTGTTCATATTTTCTATACCTCCTGGTTCAGTCTTGGTAGTTTGTACTTTTCTAAGAATTTGTCCATATCTTCCAGGTTGTCCATTTTATTGGCATATAGTTGCTTGTACTAGTCTCTTATGATCCTTTCTATTTCTGCAGTGCCCATTGCAACTTCTCCTTTTTCATTGCTAATTTTATTAATTTGAGTCCTCTCCCTTTGTTCTTGATGTGTCTGGCTAAAGGTTTATCAATTTTGTTTATCTTCTCAAAGAACTGGTTTTAGTTTCATTGATCTTTTCTACATTTATTTTTCATTTCTATTTCATTTTTTCTTGCTCTGATCTTTATGATTTATTTCCTTCTACTAACTTTGGGTTTTGTTTTTTTCTTCTTTCTGTAGTTCCTTTAGGTGTAGGGTTAGATTGTTTATTTGAGATTTTTTCTTGTTTCTTTAGGTGAGATTGTACTGCTATCAACTTCCCTCTTAGAACTGCTTTTGCTGTATCCCATAGGTATTGGCTCATTGTGTTTTCATTGCTATTTGTTTCTAGGTATTCTTTGGTTTCCTCCTTGATTTCTTCAGTGATCTCTTGGTTATTTAGTAGCATATTGTTTAGCCTCTACGTGTTTGTGTTTCTTACAGTTTCTTTTCCTGTAATTGGTTTCTAATCTCATAGCGTTTTGGTCAGAAAAGTTGCTTGATACAGGTCAGTTTTCTTAAATTTACTGAGGCTTCATTTGTGACCCAAGATGTGATCTATCCTGGAAAACGTTCCATGTGCACTTGAGAATAAAGTGTATTCTAATGCTTTCGGATGAAATGTCCTATAGATATCAATTAAGTCTATCTGGTCTAATGTTTCATTTAAGGCTTGTGTTTCCTTATTAATTTTCTGTCTGGATGATCTATTCATTGGTGTAAGTGGAGTGTTAAACCCCTTCACTACTATTGCACCTTATGCATTGAGGTGCTCCTATATTGGGTGCATGTATATTTATAATTGTTATAGCTTCTTCTTGGATTGATCCCTGGATCATTATGTAGTGTTTTTTGCCTCTTGTGACAGTCTTTATTTAAAGTATATTTTGTCTGATATGAGTATTGTTACTCCAGCTTTCTTTTGATTTCCATTAACATGGAATATCTTTTTTCATCCCCTCACTTTTAGTCTGTGTGTGTCCCTAAGTCTGAAGTGGGTCTCTGGTAGACAACATATGTATGGGTCTTGTTTTTGCATCCATTCACCAGTCTGTGTCTTTTGGTTGGAACATTTAATCCATTTACATTTAAGGTAATTATCAATATGTATGTTCCTATTACCATTTTCTTAATTGTTTTGGGTTTGTTTTTGTAGATCTTTTCCTTCTCTTGTGTTTCCTGTGTAGAGAAGTTCCTTTAGCATTTGTTGTAGAGTTGGTTTGGGGGTGCTGAATTCTCTTAATTTTGCTTGTCTGTAAAGCTTTTGATTTTTTGGTCAAATCTGAATGAGATCCTTGCTGGGTAGAGTAATCTTGGCTCTAGGTTTTTTGTTTTCATTACTTTAAATATATCTTGCCACTCCCTTCTGGCTTGCAGAGTTTCTGCTGAAAGATCACCTGATCATCATATGGGGATTTTCTTGTATGTTATTTGTTGCTTTTAATACTTTTGCTTTGTATTTAATTTTTGTTAGTTTGTTTAATATGTGTCTCAACATGTTTTTCTTTGGGTTTATTCTGTATGGGACTCTCTGCACCTCTTGGACTTGATTGACTATTTCCTTTCCCATGTTAGGGACGTTTTCAACTATAATCTCTTCAAATATTTTCTCAGACACTCTTTCTCTTCTTCTGGGACCCCTATAATTTGAATGTTTGTGCATTTAATGTTGTCCCAGATGTCTCTGAGAGTGTCCACTTTTCTTTTCATTATTTTTTCTTTTTTCTGCTCCACAGCAGTTATTTCCACCATTCTATCTTCCAGCCCACTTATCTGTTCTTCTGCCTCAGTTATTCTGCTGTTGACTCCTTCTAGTGTGTTTTTAATTTCAGTTATTGTGTAGTTCATCACTGTTTGTTTGTTCTTTAGTTCTTCTAGGTCCTAGTTAAACATTTCTTTTATTTTCTCCATTCTACTTATGAAATTTTGGATCATTTTTATTATCATTACTATGAATTATTTTTCAGGTAATTTGCCTATTTCCTCTTCATTTATTTGGTCTTGTGGTTTTTATCTTACTTCTTCATCTGCAACATATTTCTCTGTCTTCCCATTTTGCATAACTTACTGTGTTTGAAGCCTCCTTTCAGCAGGCTGCAGGGTCGTATTTCCTCTTGTTTCTGGTGTCTGCCTGCCTGTAACAAATTTTAATCCACACTCTAAGGGGAGGTATCCTAGACCAAATAAACAAAGTTCAAGTACTCAGTA
>NW_020175536.1:5616077-5823119 GCF_003031525.2 Neophocaena asiaeorientalis asiaeorientalis | reverse complement strand
TAAAGATTTCACTAAACTGGAAAAAAAGCAGTCTGTGAACCTTGTCTATTTCACAATCCACCAGAATATTCACAGTATAGTCCATGCAAAGTGTGCACATCTTTTGAAACATGCTGAATTTGTCCAATAGAAAATACATCATTAGAAAGTATCTTGATACTTCCTTTTTTTCCCCCCTTAAAGCATACCTATGGATGGGAAACTTAAAAATGGATTCAAGAAGAAGCTGTACTTGACTGAGCAGTCATACTCAGTGACTATTTATATAGTCCATAGGTATATGACTTTATGACTTAAACATCTCAAATCTTTCCCTGCAGTAACAGTGGCATAGATTCAAAAATTTCAAGGCTCTTCCTGCTGCTCTCACTGTACTCTTTTCAATAAAGTTCCTTTGCTATAGAAAGTTATTTAATGTATGCAACTTAGCAAGATATTTATAAAGAGTTGCCAAATAGAAAAGAATATTTGATGTTTTCTGATTTAGGGCTCAATAAAATAGTTCTGAAACTTATTCATAATTCTCCTTAATAGTCAATGTATTCTAAATTACTTTAAACCCATTTGTCTATATTTGAATGTTTCTTATAGTCTAACTTTAATGTCAGAGAAATGTTTAATATTTAACTATATAAAAGGACATGCATTGCAGCACTATTTACAACAGCCAGGACATGGAACCAACCTAAACGTCCATCCACAGATGAGTGGATATAGAAGATGTGGCACATATATACAATGGAATATTACTCAGCCATAAAAAGAAATAAAACTGAGTTATTTGTAATGAGGTGGATGAACCTAGAGTCTGTCATACAGAGTGAAGTAAGTCAGAAAGAGAAAAACAAATACCATTTGCTAACACATATATATGGAATCTAAAAAAAAAAAAAGTGGTACTGATGAACCTAGTGGCAGGGCAGGTATAAAGACCTAGACATAGAGAATGCAATTGAGGACACGGGGTGGGGAGGGGGAAGCTGAGACAAAATGAGAGTAGCATCGACATATATACACTACCGAATGTAAAACAGTTACCTCGTGGAAAGCAGCAGCATAGCACAGGGTGATTAGCTCATTGCTTTGTGATGACCTAGAGAGGTGGGATAGGGAGGGTGAGAGAGGGGATATGGGGATATATGTATGCATACATCTGATTCACGTTGTTGTACAACAGAAACTAACACAACATTGTGAAGCAATTATACTCCAATAAAGATCTATTATGAAAAATGAATAAATGTGCAAAATGCATGCCTATATACAATATATATTTAAGAATATATAGACATATATTGTATAAATAATCCACAATGAGAGGGGTGGAATGTGATGAAGCAAAAGTAGTGAAAACAGAAGGAAAAGGTTAAAATGTCTTATATTGTATTATTTTTGTCACATGTATCTGAATATTTGGGGAATTATTAATATGTCATATATTATAGGATACTTAAGAAATCTATGCATGGAGCAGAAGGGAAGCAAAGGAGTGAAGGAAAGAACAAGAAAAAAAACAACTACAAATTTAAAAAGAATAAAATAACAACAAAGAGAAAAAGGAAAAATAAAAAGATGGCACTCTTTTTTAACAGAAATTGAATCCATGCCTTGAGCTTAATTAGCTACTTGCCTTAAGCAATTCAGCAAATGTGCACTTATACTGTATGAAGTAAACAGAAGGTGTTCTAAGTGAAAGGTACGCTAGATGCTGAACTTGAGCAACATGTATATAAAGTGCACATATATAAAATAATTTTCTTGCTTAAGAAGTGTTCTGTGATTTTAAAAAATTCTTTAAAAATGGATTTAATTTCATAATCTATGAAATGAAAAAGAATTATTAAGAAAAATATTTTTAAAGCAATATATTAAACAAAATGGCCAAAAAAGACATCCCTCAACGTATCTCCTCTGCCAAGAAAAATTTGGTATCTTTCCATGAGCAAAAGTACCTTTTTGGAACCTGTGAAATGCAGCACTATATGCCAAGGAACACAGGATGAATCTCACTTACTTGTATGTTGAATAATGTGCAGACAGACCTTGGTTCCAGTTGCAGAACTTGAAGTTGCCTGGGAACCATCTCCAGCCCCCGTTGGCCACAGTCTGTGAGGCTGTGTTGAACACTGCCTTAGATAATTGCCCAAGTGCAAGAGAGCCTTTGTGGAAATCCAACATCCAGTGACGTTCCAGCACCACTTTGGAGCAAAAAGATCCATGATTAGACACATTTGAGAAGATAAGGGGAACAGTTTGACTTCAACTGCATCACCCCTCTTTCAAGGTGGCATGAGGCCGGAGGGCAAAGGACTGAGAATGTGTGTGTGTGTGTGTGTGTGTGTGTGTGTGCATTAGTCTTCCCCAGCTACATAGGATGCTGCCAAAGAGGACCATTTCTCTCTACCCCATTCAGAGTACTGATTTGTGAGCTACATGAAGGTGGTGGGGGTTGAGGGGTAGGGGGTGTAAGTGGCTGGAAGAATACTAGCCAGAGTTTGGGAATGTAACAAAGAAATGCAGACCCTACTAACTACATCACAGATTCTATTAGGATACCCACACAAAAGCCACTGGGGCACTTCACCTACTGATTCCTCCAACTGACTCCTGGGTATATCCAGTTCTCTAGGTGCCTCACCTGCACATACTTCCACTTCACGGCTGGCTTCCTGTAAAAGCTCCAGAAAAGCATGAGCTTTGACAGATAGTTAGTGAGCATGTGCAGACTACCCATGGGCCAAGGGTAGTCAAAAAAAGCTTTAGTACTACCCTTGGGAAAGTATAAGGGAGGTTGTCAGCAACCAAGTCTGTAAACACAACATATCAGAAACTATGGGATCCTTCAAATGCAGTTCTAAGAGGAAGTGTATAGCAATGAAAGCCAACATTAAACAAAAAGAAAGATCTCAAGTAAAACACCTTAAGGAACTAGAAAAACAAAAATAAATTAAGACAAATGTTAGCAGAAGAAAAGAAAAAAAAATGAAACAAAACAAAGATTGGAGTAGAAATAGTAGAAAATTGGAGTAGAAATAAATGAAACAGAGACCAAAAACAGAAAAGATTCATGAAAGTACAAGTTATTTTTTCAAAAGGTTAATAAAATTGCCAAACTTTACATAGGTTAGCTAAGAAAAAAAGGTGAAGACTCAAATAAATAAAATCAGAAGTGAAAGAGGAGACATTATAACTGTTACCAAAGAAACCAAGGATAAGAGACTACTATGAACAATTACACCCCAACAAATAGGATAATCAAGAAATGGATAAATTGCTAGAAATATACTACTTACCAAGACTGAATCATGAAGAAATGGAAAATATGAAAGGACAAATAATGAGTAAGGAGACTGAATCAGTAATCAAAAACCACCCAAAAGAGGAAAAGTCCAGGATCAGATAGTTTCACTAGTGAAACATTTAAAGAAGAATTAACATCAATGTTTCTCAAACTTTTACAAAACATTGAAGGACAGGGAATACTCCCAAATTCATTTTAAAAGGTCAGAATTACCCTTGTACCAAAACGACCTAAAAACACTACAAGGAAAGGAAATTACAGGCCAATATCTCTGATGAACATAGATAGAAAACTTTTCAACAAAACATTAGCAAACTAAATATAACAGCTCATTTAAAAGATTGTGCACTATCATCAAGTGATATTTATCCCTGTCATCCAAGAATGATTCAACATATGCAAAAAAATAAATGTGATACACCAAATTAACCGAATGATGAAAATTATATGGTCATTTCAATAGATGCATAAAAATCATTTGACAAAATACCACATAATTTCATGATAAAAGTCTCAACAAATTTTGTACAGAAGAAATGTATCCCAACCAAATAAAGGGCATATATATGACAAGCCTTCAGTTAAAACCATACTCAATAATGAAAGACTGAAGTCTTTCTTTCTAAGATCAAGAACAAAACAAAGAGGCCCCATCTCACCACTGCTATTCAACACAGTAGAAATCCAAGTAGAGCAATTAGGCAAGAAAAAGGAATAAAGATATCCAAAATGGAAAGGAAGAGGTAAAACTGTATTTGTTTACATATGATGTAATTTTATATATAGGGAATCATAAAGACTCCACTAAAAAACTGTTAGAAATAATTAAAGTTGCAGAATGCAAAATTATTATACATCAATTAGTTACACTTCTCTACACTGAGTGACATATCTGAAAAAGAGTAACAAAAACAATTCTATTTACAATAGCATCAAACACAATAAAATACTTAAAATAAATTTAATCAATGAAATGAAAAATGTACCCTAAAAAATATGACATTGAGAAAAGAAATTGAAGAAGACACAAAGGATGGAAAGCTATCTTATGTACATGTATACAAAAATTGTTAAAATGATCATTTACCCAAAGGCATCTATAAATTGAATGAAATCCCTATCAAAATGCCAATGGCATTTTTCAAAGAAATAGAAAGTACAACCCTAAATTCATATTGAACCACAAAGAGCCCAAATACTCAATGAAATTCTGAGAAAGAAGAACAAAGCTGAGGTACTCTATTTTGGAAGCCTCAGGCCAAACAACCAGTAAAACAGGAACACAATCCCACTCATTAAAAAAAAAAAAAAAAAGAAAAAAAAAAAAAAAAAGAAAAAAAAAAAAAAAAAGAAAAAAAAAAAAAAAAAGAAAAAAAAAAAAAAAAAGACAGCAGAAAAATATATCACCGATGAAGGAGCAAGGTAAAAACCTACAAGATCAAATAAATGAAGAAAAAATAAGCAATATACCTGAGAAATAATTCAGAGTAATGATAGTAAAAATGATCCAGAATCTCAGAAATAGAATGGAGGCACGGCTCAAGAAAATAGAAGGAATGTTTAACAAAGATGGAGAAGAACTAAAGAGCAAACAAAGAGAGATGAACAAAACAATAACTGAAATGAAAATACCTAGAAGGAATCAATAACAGAATAACCGAGGCAGAAGAATGAATAATTGAGCTGGAAGACAAAATGTTGGAAATAATTGCTGAGGAGCAGAGTAAAGAAAAAAGAATGAAAACAATTGAAAACAATCTCAGAGCCCACTGGACAACACTAAATGCATGAAGAGTCGAATTATAGGGGTCCCAGAAGAAGAAGAGAAAAAGAAAGGATCTGAGAAAATATTTGAAGAGATTATAGTTGAAAACTTCCCTAACATGGGAAAGGAAATAGTCAGTCAAGTCCAGGAAGTAGAGAGTCCCATACAAGATAAACCCTAAGAAAAGCACGCTAAGACACATATAAATCAAACTAAAAAAATTAAATTCAAAGAAAAAATATTAAAAGCAGCAAGGGAAAAACAAACAAAAAAATAACATACAAAGGAATCCCCATAAGGTGATCAGCTGATTTTTCAATGGAAACTCTGCAGGTCAGAAGTGAGTGGCAGGATATACCTAAAGTGATGGAAGAGAAAAAACTGCAACCAAGATTACTCTACCCAGCTAAGACCTCATTCAGATTTGATGGAGAATTCAAAAGCTTTTCAGACAAGCAAAAGCTAAGAGAATTCAGCACCAACAAACCAGCTTTACAACAAATGCTAAAGAAATTTCTCTAGGCAGGAAACAAGAGAAGAAAAAGACCCACAAAGACAAACACAAAACAATTAGGAAAATGGTTACAGGAACATACATATTGATAATAACCTTGAGTGTAAATGGATTAAATGCCCCAACCAAAAGTCACAGACTGACTAAGTGGATATAAAAACAAGACCCATCTATATGCTGTCTACAAGAGACCCACTTCAGACCTAGGGACACATACAGACTGAAAGTGAACTGATGGAAAAAGATATTCCATGTAAATGGAAATCAAAGGAAACCTGAAGTAGCAATACTTGTATCAGATGAAGTAGACTTTAAAATAAAGACTGTTTGAGGCCACCATCACCTTGATACCAAAACCAGACAAGGATGTCACAAAGAAAGAAAACTACAGGCCAATATCACTGATGAATATAGATGCAAAAATCCTCAACAAAATACTAGCAAACAGAATCCAACAGCACATTAAAAGGATCATACACCACAATCAAGTGGGATTTATCCCAAGGATGCAAGGATTCTTCAAAATTCGAAAATCAATCAATATGATACACCACATTAAAAAATTCAGTAATGGAAACCGTACGATCACCTCAGTAGATGCAGAAAAAGCTTTTGACAAAATTCAACACCCATTTATGATAAAAACTCTCCAGAAAATGGGCACACAGGGAACCTGCCTCAACATAATAAAGACCATATATGACAGACACACAGCAAGTATCATACTCAATGGTGAAAAACTGGAAGCATTTCCACTAAGATCAGGAACAAGACAAGGATGTTCACTCTCGCCACACTTAGGACTTTGGAAGTCCTAGCCACAGCAGAGTAGGAAAAGAAATAAAAGGAATACAAATTGGAAGAGAAGAAGTAAAACTGTCACTGTTTGCTGATGACATGATACTATACATAGAAAATCCTAAAGATGCCACCAGAAAACTATTAGAACTAATCAATGAAATTGGTAAATTTGCAGGATACCAAATTAATGCACAGAAATCTCTTGTATTCCTATACACCAACAACGAAAAATCAGAAAGAAATTGAAGAAACACTCCCATTTACCACTGCAACAAAAATAATAAAATACCTGGGAATAAGCCTGCCTAAGGAGGCAAAAGACTGGTATTCAGAAAACTATGTAAAACTGATGAAAGAAATCAAAGATGACATAAACAGATGGAGAAATATACCATTTTCTTGGATTGGAAGAATCAATACTGTGAAAATGGCTATATTACCCAAAGAAATCTACAGATTCAGTGCAATCCCTATCAAACTACCAATGGCATTCTTCACAGAATTAGAGCCAAAAAAATTACAGTTGGTATGGAAACACAAAAAAAAAACCGAATATCCAAAGAAATTTTGAGAAAGAAAAACGGAGTTAGAGGAATCAGGCTCCCTGACTTCAAACTATTTGACAAAGCTTCAGTAATCAAGACAGTATGGTACTGGCACTGAAACAGAAATATAGATCAATGGTACAGGATAGAATGCCCAAAGATAAACCCACGCACATAGGGGCACCTAATTTACAACAAAGGAGGCAAGAACATACAATGGAGAAAAGACAGCCCCTTTAATAAGTGGTGCTCTGAAAATCAGACGGCTACATGTAAAAGAATGAAATTAGAACACTACCTAACACCATACACAAAAATAAACTCAAAATGGGTTAAGGACTTAAATGTAAGACCAGACAATGTAAAATTCTTAGAGGAAAACATAAGCAAAACACTCTTTGACATAAACCACAGCAAGATATTTTTTTGACATACCTCCTAGAGTAACAGAAATAAAAACAAAGATAAACAAATGAGACCTAATTAAACTTAAAAGCTTTTGCACAGCCAAGAAACGTTAAACCAGATGAAATGTCATCCCTTACAATGGGAGAAAATATTTTCAAATAAAGCAACTGACAAAGGATTAATCTCCAAAATATACAAACATCTCATGCAGCTTAATATAAAAAAAAAAAAAAAAAACCCAAAGAATCCAGTTAAAAAATGGACGGAACACCTAAATAGACATTTCACTAAGGAAGATATACAGATGGCCAAGAGGAACATGAAAAGATGCTCAAAATCACTAATTATTAGAGAAATACAAATCAAAACTACAATGAGGTATCACCTCACACAGGTCAGAAAGACCATTATCAAAAAATCTAGAAACAATAAATACTGGAAAGGGTGTGGTGAAAAGGGAACCCCCCTGCACTGTTGGTGGGAATGTAAATTGATACAGCCACTCTGGAAAACAATATAGAGTTTCCTTAAAATACTAAAAGTAGAACTATTATATGGCCCAGCAATCTCACTACTGGGCATATACCCTGAGAAAACCATAATTCAAAAAGAGTCATGTACCACAATGTTCATTGCAGTGCTATTTACAATAGCCAGCACATGGAACCAACCTAAATATCCATCCACAGATGAATGGATAAAGAAGATGTGGCACATATATACAACAGAATATTACTCAGCCATAAAAGAAAATGAAATTGAGTTATTTGTAGTGAGTTGGATGTATCTAGAGTCTGTCATACAGAGTGAAGTAGTCAGAAAGAGAAAAACAAATACCGTATTCTAACACATATATATGGAATCTTAAAAAAAAATGGTACTGATGAACCTAGTGGTAGGGCAGGAATAAAGACATAGACATAGAGAATGGACTTGAGGACATGGTGGGGGGAGGGGGAAGCTGGGGTGAAGTGAGAGTAGCATCAACATAAATACACTACTGAACATAAAATAGTTTGCTAGTGGGAAGCAGCAGCATAGCACAGGGAGATCAGTTCGGTGCTTTGCGATGACATAGAGACAGGGGATAGGGAGGGTGGAAGGGAGGCTTAGGAGGGAGGTGTTATGGGGGCATGTGTATGCATATGGCTGATTCACTTTTTTGCGCAACAGAGACTAACACCATATTGTGAAGCAATTATACTTCAATAAAGATCAATTTTAAAAAAAGCCACAGTAATCAAAACAGTATTGCATTGGCATTAAAATCAGACACATAGACCAATGGAACAGAATCTAGAACACAGAAATAACCCCTCAAACGTATCATCCTAATGTTTGACAAGGGAGCCAAGCATACTCATTGGGAAAATAATAGTGTCTTCAGTAAATGGTGTTAGGAAAACTGGATATCCATTTGCAAAAAAAATGAAATTGGATCCCTTCCTTACACCATTGACAAAAATTAACTTAAAATAATTTAAATGCTCAAACATAAGACTTGAAACTTTAAAAGACCCAGAAGAAAACCTAGGGAAAAATCTCCTTGACATAAGCTTGGCTATATTTTTTTAAATGACACCAAAAGCACAAGGAAGAAAAGCAAAATCAAGTGGGACATCAAACTGAAAATCTTCTGCACAGCAAAGAAAACTTTCAAAAAGTTAAAAAGGCAATATATGGAATGGGAGAAAATATTTGCAAACCATTTATCTGTTAAGGGGTCAATATCCAACATATATAAGGGACACATTCAGCTCAACAGCTAAAAACCAAACAATCTAATTAAATACTGGACAGAAGCAATGAATACATATTTTCCCAAAGAAGATAAACAAATGGCCAACAGGTACATAAAAAGATGTTCAGCGTCACTAATCACCAGGGAAATGCAAATCAAAAGGATAATGTGGTATTACCTCACACCTGTTAGATGGCTATTATAAAAAATCAAGAGATAATAAGTTTGGGTAAGGATGTTGAGCAAAGTGTACCCTTCTGTCCTGTTTGTGGGAAACACTATAGAGGTTCCTCAAAATATTAAAAAATAGAACTACCATATGATCCAGCAATTCCACTGGGTATGTATCTAAAGAAAGTGAAATCAGGTTCTTGAAGGATCTGCACTCCCATTATCCACAATAGCCAAGATACGGAAACATCCTAAGTGTCAGCTATGGATAAATGGATATACATGTTATATATATACAATGGGATAATATTCACCCACAAGAACAGAGGGAATACTAACATTTGTGACAACATGGATGGATCTTGAGAATACTGAAATATTTCAGGCAGAATAAAAAACAAATACTGTATGATTTCCCTTTTCTGTGGAATCTAAAAAAGCTGAATTTACAGAAACTTGGAGTAGAATGGTGGTTGCCAGGGACTGGGATATGGGGAAATGGGAAGATGTTGGCCAAAGGGTACAAATTTCCCATCATAAGATGAAAAAGTTCTGGGGGTGCAATGCACAACATGGTGACGATAGTTAACAACACTATATTATATACTTGAAAGTTTCTAAGAGAGTAGATCTTAAATGTTTTTACTACACACAAATAAAGGTAATTATATGAGATTATGGAGGTGTAACTAATCTTACTGTGGTAATCATTGTGCAATATATAAGTGTTTCACATCAAAAGATCATACACCTTAACTTACACAATGTTACATGTCAGTTACATCTCAATAAAGCTGAAAAAAAAAGCAATATACTTAATATATCAAACAGTTGAAGGGAAGGTAATCACTTTTCACATATATAAGATAAAATAATACAAAAGACATCCTTGATCTAAATTTGACCAAGTTCCTTAAAAAAGGTTTTGTCAAGGAATATATTTTTATTACTTTTTAAAATTTGGTCATGCTGCACAGCATGTGGGATCTTAGTTCCTCGACCAGGGATAGAACCTGCACCTCCTGCACTGGAAGCACAGAGTCTTAACCACTGGACTGTCAGGGGCATCCAAGGAATGCTTTTTTAAAACATGACAGAAAATTTAAATTATAATTTCCTCTTTAGTTCACTAAAAAGGGACTATTCTTCACTAATATTTAAAACATCAGTCCAGTATTGGAAAGGCAATTTTGACATCACTTTACATTAAGAAAACCTTCTTTCTTTTGTTGTTAAATAATTTAAACAGTGAGCTGAGCTTTTGGTTTTGCTTGTAATTAGGACAGGATGTCATGATCAGAGACCTGAAAAGCAAATTATGATCTAAGGACGGTTAACTTATTTTAACTCCAATAAAATGGAAGAAAATACTCCTGAAATAGGAAGAATGCTTTCTGGTGTGACAGTAAGGCTTTAGATGAGAAGGAGGTTTATCTGCTACACTGTTCTATCAGTTTGTATCCACAGACAAATTTAGTGGAAGCAGAGTTCATTATCCTCTCTGAGTATAATAATTCAGGTATGAGCAGTGCTGCTGGCCCTAGGCAGAATACACGAGTGAAATTTTGTCTTCCTTGTTCCTCAGCACCTTGTTCAGCACTCCCATCAATAATCCATCAGTGCATTCACATTTCTTGTCTCTCTCCACCCTCCCCACACTGCCCTTCTCTCTTCCTTAGTCCATCCCCTATGTTCTGTTAAAAAATGAAATCGTTGTAAGACTATCACACAATTGTTTCATCTGGATAATTCAGGGTTACCTGAAGTTTTAAGACTGACTTTACCATTTCATTCATTCCTAAAAGCCTTGGAAATTGATACTTCTTTCCCTTCCTCCTTATCTTGGTAACCATTTTTCTGTTTCAAAGGGTTTCTGTGTTCTCAAGATTGGTTGCAGATGTGACTCAAAAAATATTATAATCATTCTAGAATTTTTTCAAAAGTAGTATTATTTACACTTTTATCTCTTCTATATAATGGAGTATATTATAAATACAATTCCAGGTGTTATAGTAACCAATTCATAAATATAATCTAATGTAAGTAATTTATCTTACGTAGGTAATCTAATCTAATGTAACTAATCTATCTTAATGAGTCACTGATCTATTTCATATAAAATAATAAATTGTTATGGAAAAATATAGAGTGCATTGGTCTTCCATTAATGGCAACTCATCTACTGAAAACATCTATAAAAACTGAGTGTGTGTGTGTGTGTGTATTTGTCTGAAGACACTGGAAAGCTAACAAGGCAGTGAAAAATTATAGGGCTCAGATATAAGAGAATGATGTGTAGAAATGTAGCTCAGCATTTGAGACTACATTGCGCCTAAGGTATCTGTGCATTGCAGAAAAACATCTGTGAACCCGAGAATGGGAGGAATATTAACTGTCTTGGATGTCTAATAGGACAAAAAGTCGAGTTGAAGGCTATTCATAGAGAACGTACCATAGGGATTCCCAAGTATTTTGGGAAGGGACCCTGAATGAATACATTTTAGGATAAAAGAAGAGATACATATAGAAATACTTTCAAGGACTGAAGCAAGGCTTTGTATTACCTTATTCCCTAAGATCAGATTTATGTGATCCAAATTATGAGTTTTTCTAACCATATCCCAAAAGCAAGTATAAATCTTCTCTTAAGGAAGGTAACATTATATTTAACCTCCAGGCTTTTTTTCCCCAACATTGTAATAATACAGTGTTCAACACTCAAACAAAAATCATCAGGCACCTAAGGGTAAGAGATGAGATCAAAATCCAAGATAACAACAGAAAACACAAATTATCAGTATCTTGAGGTAAAGGATTATCACACAGAAACTTAAAAATGACTATGCTGAATATGTTAACAAAAATAAAATGAAGTATTAAAAGCTTTGTTATAGAATAGGGAACAACAAAAAAAATAAAATTCTAGAACAGAAAAGTATAATACTAAAAAGAATTCAAGGGGTTTAATAGTTGTTAGACAAAGATGAAGAAGGCATTGGAAGATAGATCATAAAAAATATTGGAAATGAAGCACACAGAGACAAAATGTGAAAAAGAATACATTAAGGGCATAAGAGGCAAGGGGATATTTAGTTTTAAAAGTCTGCCATACATCTAATTGAAATTTTAAAATAAAACCTGGAATATGAAAGAAAGAGAAAGAGTGGGAGAGAGAGACAGAGAA
Organism: Neophocaena asiaeorientalis asiaeorientalis; assembly: GCF_003031525.2. NCBI lineage: Eukaryota > Metazoa > Chordata > Mammalia > Artiodactyla > Phocoenidae > Neophocaena > Neophocaena asiaeorientalis. Next base: position 5,810,689 of record NW_020175536.1, on the reverse strand, counting down.
GGGGGAGAAGGGAGGAGAGGAGAAGAGAGGAGAAAAGAAGATGGAAGGAAAGGGAAGAGAACAAACCATAAACAATATTTGAAGAGATAAGGGCTAAGAATTTTTTCAGGAGGATGAACGATATCAAGCTACAGATTCAAGAAATTCTATGAATCTGAAATGTGTTAAACAGAGTGCGTTGGTACCTGCGAGATAAGAAGAGGAGTGGATGATTTATTACACAAATTATTTATAAAGTCCATAAGTCAAATTAGTATTCATATAATAAGGAAGACTCAAAAAGGGGTCTGGGCAAAAATAAAAACAGTAATAAACTTCAGTAGAGTGCTTACTATGTTATCTAATCTAACTAAACAGTATTACAGATACATACTATTGTTTCTTCTAATTTACAAATAAAAAATTAAGATTGAGAAATATTGGTGCAAGGTCTCATAGAGAATAATAGGTGCTACTGGAATTGCACTTCATTTTTTTTTTATATAAGAACACCAACTCTTGTCTATTCTGTTCCACAGTCCTGTTGACATAGAAATTTCTTTTCAGCCCAAACAAAATATGATGTTTGAGGTTTATCATTCACAAATACTATTATATATTTACATAAGCACTGTAGTTCCTTTCTTATATTCACTTACATATTCTTTAACTCACCATTTATTTATTTAGTACTTTCAATGAGCTCTACACTTTCATAGGCATTTAAGTTATATCAGTGTCAACAACTGTAAAGGGCCTATGATTTTCCCTACTTGTAAGCTAACAATTTAGCCTGCCATGATTTCAAGGACATTGACAATAAAAAAAAAGACTACTAGATCAAAGACAAAGGGATTTATTACACACAGCACAGCAGGGAATATGAACTTTGTGTTAATGCTAGCTCCCCTTGCCCCTTAATCCATTCAAAGTGTTGGAGAGTGGCTCCAGAGGATTCTATGTACACAATGAGTTTGCATCACTCCTGAGGAAGCCCAAGCTTTAGTAAACCTCAATCTTTTATAAATGGATGCAAGCAAACATGCCCAACTTTTGTCCTGGAGAGAGATATTATATTTATTATACTGGGAAGCAAAAACTTTCCCTCTGTTTTTAACAGAGATACTATAAATGATTTATTCCAACAGTGTTTGCTCTACAAAAACTCCTTCAAATGATAAATCAAATCAAAATGTTGTAGTGTCTCTACTTAAAAGAATTGTAGGAATGAAAATGACTCAAGGAGAAGAGTCTCAATAATCAATGAGCAGGCACACAAAAATTCCTTCTGTTGAAGTTTACATTATAAGATAGAAACAATAAATATAGTAAATAAAATAGGGTTTTAGTAGATTAAAGGTGATCAATGCTATGTGAGTAAAAGAGGAGTATATAAAGGAAAGTAGATTGGGGAGTGCAATACATATTTGAGTAGAGCAGAGTAAGCCTAGATGACAATGTACAAGGATCAAAGAATTAAAGCCTTGAAGGAAAAAAATTTCCCTCAGTATTGCATTTTTCACTTAATTTCATCTTAATTTGACTGTTCTTGGGAATAATGAGTACATTTAAAATAAAACATATTCCTAAATTTGTTTACTGCACATCAAGCCCTCACATGAGAATGGTAAGAAGAATGTACAGGAGGAAAACTTTCCTTAACCAGTAGTTTTGTATATGGTGTTTATTAGAGATAGGTGTATATACATATATTTGGGGTTCTGTTAATGGTTATATTCAAATCCCAAAAATGTTACTCTGGTAAAGCAATTCTGAATTCCCAAAGTACACTGGCATATTATCTTGTAAATGATAAACCGATTTTCTCAAGAGAGGCAGACAAACAAAACCCTATCTCAAATCCTCAGAGGTTCAAGTCGACTTTGCAAGTCAATGGCCATGAGGTGAAAGTGTTTCCAGACTTGGTAATGTACATTTTCCTTGCTTTTGATATTGTTTCTGGTCATTATTCATGGTTCTCTCTCAATTCACAGTTAATTCATCAAAACTGACTTGCATCCTCTGGCACAAAATGGGGACATTTGGGTCTACTTATGGCTGCAGGATAGGTTATATTCTGTATATTTTGAGGGAACAGGAAAGTTATGATTTGGATATTGTAAAATCCTGCAACCCCTTGGGGAAAATATACTTCACATAAGGCATGGTGATAAATAGGTACAACAAAATATTTTTACACAGATCCACCAAAACAAGTTAAGAGGTATAATAACATTATAGAAAATATATATCACCACATAACTGGATATTATATATACAGCTTATATAAATATCTGAATTAGGTTTTAGGACTTAGTGAAAATTAATGTACTACATATAAATAATGTACTACATATACTTACTAAAATAAGTTCCCTGCTGACTCAGCACTTGGAAGATTACTTGCTTGACAGAGAGTGTAAGAAATATAGTACTGGGTATAGAAATGATAACTTTTCATCACCTATTTTAAGATATAAAGTTATATTTATGGCCAGAAGTTTTATAAACTCTGCAGATTTTGCAGCTGCTAACCCTAAAATGATTGCCTAAGGTACAACAATTTTGAAGTGTAAATTAGGTTTTCAATGTTGTCAAAAGTTGTATTAGTGCCTTCTTACACACATGGACAAATTAATTTGCATTCTCAGAAAAATGCATCCACTACTTATCACATATAAACATGAAAACACAGTTTCTATCTTCACATGATGACAAGAAGGATATAATAGTGGATATTATTTCTTAAGTAAAACCATATAAAATAAATGCACACTTCAGCTTGTTTAATTTAACTATTTTATTTTCTCTCAGCAGTTTCATCACATTGTATCACACTAGAATTTGGGCATTTAGGAGCTAGTTTTGGAAAATTGAATTAACTTACATTTTAAAAAAATAAATTTTTCAAATTTTTGAATTTTTTATTTTTTATACTACATGAATGTATTTTAAAGTTTGCCTAACTACTGAATTGGGCTCCTGAAATTTTCTGACACCATAATCTGAGTAAAATATTAGAAAAGGAAAGCTTACCAAGAACTGTACAATAACTAGTCTAAGAATGCAATCCTTGAGAGAAAGGGAACTCATTAAGATAAACCTCATGATCATTCTTTCTTTCTGCAGAATATTTCCTAATGGCTATAGAAAGCTGGAGTCCAAGTAGAGTCTGGTAGTCCTGCTGAGTTGAAGAATCAGAGATCAGAGTTTGTAGATACTAAAGAGACTGGAATTCCTGGAGCATAGAACTGGAAAGTGAGGGTTCCCTCTCTGACTCCTTTGTTGGTCTCAGTTTGCATACACAAAATAAGACTATACAAGGCTTACCAGAAAGTAGTTGCTAAGGGGTTAAAAACGCAACAAAGATATTATAGGGCAAATTTAGAACAGTGGAGATCTGCCTTAAGATGGAGAGAATTCCTTAACACTAGGAACAGCTGAGAGAAAGCCTTACCTTTAGGAATAGGATGTTATCAGGAATATGGGCTACTCTAGACCCACCCTAACAAATCTTGAAGTGAAGAAACGCCTCAAGTGATCTAAGAAAAAAACACGTTTGGAGTTTGAATCCTGAGTAATTAGAGTGACTCAGATTAGACATGTGTTTATCCAGACAAATGGTAAAACTAATATTATACAATACAAAGGTGATAAAAGAAATTTTCATATATTGAGGTATGGAGAAGTCGTTCTGGCTTATATATGAGTTACAAATCGAATTTTATGTTAAATAAAACAACATATATTGCACATATGGTTTAATTATTAAGGAAGAGTATGCATTAACCAGAAATAATGTCCATGTTAAAAATTAAATGCCTCCCTTCCTGGGATGCCAATCCTGGTACTCATTTGATGATAAAACTCCCTTCCCAGGTGCAGAGGCCATACTGACTTGTTGTGTGTGTTCTGATCTCTCTTTTTTTTTTTTTGGAAACTTTTAAGGAATGTATTCCTGACTTGCTTGATGTTCTTTGTTCTGAGAAGATATAAAACTGTGCTGAAAACCAATGCTTCTCCAGAGAAGTTCCCCATAGTTACCTAAAAGGCAGTTTTCCAGGCTATCATCTTCAGTTTGGCTCAAATAAAACTTTTTTCTATTCATATTATAGAATATTTATTGACTACTTTTTTCGACAAAGGTAATCAACAATTTATTGAACTAATAGTACAAAAATCAGAAATATAAGGAGGAAGAGAATGGATAGAATGTCTCTAAATCATAATTAATGTCTGGTACACATAAAATTTATTAGATATGGAAAGAATGAAAAAATGCAACCCATAATCAAGAGAATCTCACTAATAGGAAGAAAAACAACCCCATAAAAAGTAGAAATATAAGGATGTGCATTCACTTCCTCTTGAGAGATCACTGGAATCACAACTAACTGCTGAACAATCATCAACAGGAAGACACTGGAACTCACTAAAAAGGATACCCCACATCCAAAGACAAAGGAGAAGATGCAATAAGATGGTAGGAGGTGTGCAATCACAATAAAATCAAATCTCATAACTGCTTGATGGGTGACTCACAAACTGGAGAACACTTATACCACAGAAGTCCACCCACTGGAGTGAAGGTTCTGAGCCCCACATCAGGCTTCCCAATCTGGGGGTCTGGTGATGGGAGGAGGAATTCTCAGAGGATCAGACTTTGAAGACTAGTGGGATTTAATTGCAGAACTTAAACAGGACTGGGGGAAAGAGAGACTCCACTCTTGGAGGGCACACAAAGTAGTGTGTGCATCAGGACCCAGGGGAAAGGAGCAGTGACCCCATAGAAGACTGAACCAGACCTACCTGCTAGTGTTGGAGGGTCTCCTGCAGAGGCAGGGGGTGGCTGTGCCTCACCATGGGGACAAGGACAGTGGCAGCAGAAGTTCTGGGAAGAACTCCTTGGTGTACTGGAGGCTACAGTGCTGGGTCACCTCAGGCCAAACAACCAACCAGGGGTGAAGGAAACACACCCCCACCCATCAGCAGAAAAGTGGATTAAAGTTTTACAGAGCTCTGCCTACCAGAGTAACACCCAGCTCTACCCACCACCAGTCTCTCCCATCAGGAAGCTTACACAGCTTCTTAGATAGCCTCATCCACCAGAGGGCACACAGCAGAACCAAGAAGAACTACAACCCTGCAGCCTGTGGAGTGAAAACCACATTAACAAAAAGATAGACAAAATGAAAAAGCAGAGGATATGTACCAGATGAAGGAACAAGATAAAACCCTAGAAAAGCAACTAAATGAAGTGGAGATAGGCAACTTTCCAGAAAAGGAATTCAGAAGAATGACAGTGAAGATGATCCAGGACCATGGAAAAAGAATGGAGTCAAAGATGGAGAAGATGCAAGAAATGTTTAACAAAGACCTAGAAGAATTAAAGAACAAACACCTAGAAGAATTAAAGGACAAACAAACAGAGATGAACAATACAATAACTAAAATGAAAAATACATTAAAAGGAATCAATAGCAGAATAACTGAGGCAGAGAACAGATGAGTGACCTGGAAGACAGAATGGTGGAATTCACTGCCATGGAACAGAATAAAGAAAAAAGAATGAAAAGAAATGAAGACAGCCTTAGAGACCTCTGGGACAACATTAAATGCACAAACATTCAAATTATAGGGGTCTCAGAAGGAGAGGAGAGAGAGAAAGGGCCCAAGAAAATATTTGAAGAGATTATAGTTGAAAACTTCCCTAACAAGGGAAAGTAACTAATCACCCAAGTCCAGAAAGTGCAGGAGTCACAGGCAGGATAAACCTAAAGAGAAACATGCAGAGACACATAGTAATCAAATTGACAACGATTAAAAGCAAAGAAAAATTATTAAAAACAGCAAGGGAAAAATGACAAATAACATACAAGGGAACTCCCATAAGATTAAGAGCTGATTTCTCAGCAGATACTCTACAAGCCAGAAGGGAGTGGCACGATATATTTAAAGTCATGAAGGGAAAGAACCTACAACCAAGATTACTCTACACAGCAAGGATCTCATTCAGATTCAATGGAGAAATCAAAAGCTTTACAACAAGCAAAAGCTAAGAGAATTCAGCACCACCAAACCAGCTTTACAACAAATGCTAAAGGAACTTGTCTAAGTGGGAAATACAGAGGAAAAGGATCTACAAAACAAACCCCAAACAAGAAAATGGTAATAGCAACAAACATATCAATAATTATCTTAAAAGTGAATAGATTAAATGCTCTAACCAAAAGACACAGACTCACTGAATGGATACAAAAGCAAGACCTATATATATGCTGTCTACAAGAGACCCACTTCAGACCTAGGGACACACATACAGACTGAAAGTGAGGGGATAGAAAAAGATATTCCATGCAAATGGAAATCAAAAGAAAGCTGGAGTAGCAATACTCATATCAGGTAAAATAGACTTTATTTTTAATTTTTTTTAAATAGACTTTAAAATAAAGAGTGTCACAAGAGACAAGGAAGGACACTACATAATGATTAAGGGATCAATCCAAGGAGAAAATATAACGATTATATATGCACCCAACATAGAAGCAGCTCAATACATAAGGCAAATGCTAACAGCTATAAAAGAGGAAATCAACATTAACACAATAATAGTGGAAAATTTAACACCTCACTTCCACAAATGGACAAATCATCCAGACAGAAAATTAATAAGGAAACACAAGCTTTAAATGCCACAATAGACCAGAGATATTAATTAAAATTTTTAGGAGATTCCATCCGAAAACTGCAGATTATACTTTCTTCTCAAGTGCACACGGAACTTTCTCCAGGAGAGGTCACATCTTTGGTCACAAGTCAAGCCTCAGTAAATTTAAGTAAGAGACCCACTTCAGACCTAGGGACACACATACAGACTGAAAGTGAGGGGATAGAAAAAGATATTCCATGCAAATGGAAATCAAAAGAAAGCTGGAGTAGCAATACTCATATCAGGTAAAATAGACTTTATTTTTAATTTTTTTTAAATAGACTTTAAAATAAAGAGTGTCACAAGAGACAAGGAAGGACACTACATAATGATTAAGGGATCAATCCAAGGAGAAAATATAACGATTATATATGCACCCAACATAGAAGCAGCTCAATACATAAGGCAAATGCTAACAGCTATAAAAGAGGAAATCAACATTAACACAATAATAGTGGAAAATTTAACACCTCACTTCCACAAATGGACAAATCATCCAGACAGAAAATTAATAAGGAAACACAAGCTTTAAATGCCACAATAGACCAGAGATATTAATTAAAATTTTTAGGAGATTCCATCCGAAAACTGCAGATTATACTTTCTTCTCAAGTGCACACGGAACTTTCTCCAGGAGAGGTCACATCTTTGGTCACAAGTCAAGCCTCAGTAAATTTAAGAAAATTGAAATCATATCAAGCATCTTTTCTGACTACAATGGAATGAGATAAGGAATAAATTACAGGGGAAAAAAATTTTAAAAAGCACAAACTCATGGGGGCTAAACAATACATTATTAAATAACCAAGATATCACTGAAGAAAACAAAGAGGAAATCAAAAATTACCTAGAGACAAAGGACAACAAAAACTCAATGATCTAAAACCATGAGATGCATCAAAAGCAGTTCTAAGAGGGAGGATTATAGCAATTAAATCCTACCTCAAGAAACAAGAAAAATCTCAAATAAACAATCTAACCTTACACCTAAAGGAACTAGAGAAAGAAAAACAAACAAAGCCCAAACTTAGTAGAAGGAAATAAATCATAAAGATCAGACCAGAAATGAAATACAAACAAAGAAAACAATAGCAAAGATCAATGCAACTAAAAGCTGGTTCTTTGAGAAGATAAACAAAATTGATAAATCTTTAGCCAGACTCATCAAGAAAAAGAGGGAGAGGATGCAAAACAATAAAATTAGAAATGCATAAAGAGAAGTTACAGTGGACGCTGCAGAAATACAAAGCATCATAAGAGACTACTAAAAGCAACTCCATGCCAATTAAATGGACAACCTGGAAGAAATGGGCAAATTTTTAGAAAGTTATAACCTTCCAAGACTGAACCAGGAAGAAATAGAAAACATGAAGAGACCAATCACAAGTAATGAAATTGAAACTGTGATTAAAAATCTTCCAACAAACAAAAGTCTAGGACCAGATGACTTTGCATGCAAATTCTATCAAACATTTATTGAAGAGCTAACACCCATCCTTCTCAAACTCTTCCAAAAATTTGCAGAAGAAGGAACACTCTCAAAGTCATCCTACGAGGCCACCATCACCCTGATACCATAACCAGACAAAGATACAACCAAAAAAGAAAATCATAGACCAATGTTACTGATCAATATAGATGCAAAAATCCTCAACAGAATACTAGCAAACAGAATCCAACAGCACATTAAAAGGATCATATACCAAGATCAATTAGGATTTATCCCAAAGATGAACGGATTCTTGAATATATGCAAATCAATCAGTGTGATACACCATATCAACAAATTGAAGAATAAAATCCATATGATCATCTCAATAGATGCAGAAAAAGCTTTTGACAAAATTCAGCACTCATTTATGTTAAAAATCTTCCAGAAAGTAGGCATAGAGGGAACCTACCTTAACATAATAAAGGCCATATATGACAAACCCAGAGAAAATATCATTCTCAATGGTGAAAAACTGAAAGCATTTCCTCTAAGATCAGGAACAAGACAAGGATGTCCACTCTTGCCACTATTATTCAACATAGTTTTGGAAGCACTAGCCATGGCAACCAGAGAAGAAAATGAAATAAAAGAAATACAAACTGGAAAAGAAGAAGTAAACATGTCACTGTTTGCAGATGACATGATACTATACATAGAGAATCCTAAAGATGCCACCAGAAAACTACTAGACTAATCAATGAATTTGGTAAAATTGCAGGATACAAATTTAATGCACAGAAGTCTCTTGCATTCCTGTACACTAATAATGAAAGATCAGAAAGAGAAATTAAGGAAACAGTGCCATTCAGCACTGCAACAAAAAGAATAAAATACCTAGGAATAAACTTGCCTAAGAAGTAAAAGACCTGTACTCAAAAAACTATAAGACACTGATGAAAGAAATTACAGATGGTACAATAGATTGAGAGATATACATGTCCTTGGATTGGAAGAATCAACATTGTGAACATGACTCTACTACCCAAAGCAATCTACAGATTCAATGCAATCCCTATCAAACTACCAATGGCATTTTTCACAGGACTATAACAGAAAGTTTCACAATTTGTATGGAAACACAAAAGATACTGAATATCGAAAGCAATCTTGAGGAAAAAAAACAGAGCTGGAGGAACCAGAATCCCTGACTTCAGATTATGCTACAAAGCTACAGTAATCAAGACAATATGGTACTGTCACAAAAAAACATAAATATAGATCAATGGAACAGGAGAGAATGCCCAGAGTTAAACCTATACACCTATGGTAACCTAATCTATGACAAAGGAGGCAAGGATATACAATGGAGAAAAGACAGCCTCTTCAATAAGTGGTGCTGGGAAAAGTGGACAGTTACATGTAAAATAATGAAATTAGAACACTCCCTAACACCATACACAAAACTAAATTCAAAATGGATTTAAATCCTAAATGTAAGACTGGACTCTATAAAACTCATAGAGGAAAACATAGAAAGAGCCCTCTTTGACATAAATCACAGCAAGATCTTTTTTTGACCCACCCCCTAGAATAATGGAAATAAAAACAAAAATAAACCAATGGGATCTAATGAAATGTAAGAGCTTTTGCACAGCAAAGGAAAGTAGAAACTAGATGAAAGGACCACCCTTAGAATAGGAGAAAATATTTGCAAATGAATAAATAGACACAGGATTAATCTCCAAAATATATAAACAGCTCCTGCAGCTCAATATTCAAAAAACAGACAACCCAATCCAAAAATGGGCAGACCTAAATAGACATTTTCCCAAAGAAGACATACAGATGGCCAAGAGGCACATGAAAAGCTGCTCAACATCAATAATTATTAGATAAATGCAAATCAAAACTACAATGAGGTATTACCTCACACTGGTTAGAATGGGCATCATCAGAATATCTACAAACAGCAAATGCTGGAAAGGTTATGGAGGAAAGGGAACCCTCTTACACTGTTTGTGGGAATTTAAATTGATCCAACCACTATGGAGAGCAGCATGGAGATTCCTTAAAAATCTAGAAATAAAAGTATCATATGATCCAGCAATTCCACTACTGGGTATATACCCAGAGAAAACCATAATTCAAAAAGGCACATGCACCCCTAATGTTCATTGCAGCACTATTTACAATAACCAGGACATGGAAGCAAAGTAAATGCCCATCAACAGAAGAATGGATAAAGAAGAAGTGGTACGTATATACAATGGAATATTACTAAGCCATAAAAAAGGAATGAAGTTGTGTCATTTGTAGAGATGTGGATGGACCTAGAGACTGTCATACAGAGTGAATAAAGTCAGAAAGAGAAAAACAAATATAGTATATTAACTCATTTATGTGGAATCTAGAAAAATTGTGCAGATGAACCAGTTTTCAAGGCAGAAATAGAAACACAGATGTAGAGAACCAACTTATAGACACCAAGCGGGGAAAGGTGGTGGTGGGATGAATTGGGAGATTGGGATTGACACATATACACTGATATGTATAAAGTAGATAACTAATAAGAACCTGCTGTTTAAAATACAATAAAATTCAAAAAGAAAAAGTAGAAATATTTTGAATTGTATATCAAAAAAGAAAATATATTTATATTTAAATAAGCATATGAAAATATGTTCAACATCATTAATTATGTAGGCAATACAAATTATAACCACAATTAATTACTACTTTACACTAAAATAAAAATACAATAATGCCAAGTATTGAGGAAGATGTAGTGCAATTGGAAAACCTATACATTGCTCTGGGTAATGTAAGATGCTATAATGATGTGGAGAAGAGTTTTTTAGTTTCTTATAAAGTTAAACATACACTTATTATATTATTCAGCAATTCCACTCACTGGTAGATTACACTAAAGAGATCAGAACTGATACCGACAAAAAGGACTATGACCAGAAGTAGCAATCAGTGTTCAGAGAACAGATCCCCAGTACTTGGAAGATAGGTCCTTTTTGCTCACCCCTGCTCCCATAAGCTGTGTGCAAGCTGCTGCAGGAACAGGTGCACAGCTACCTGCTCTGTGGTGAGGGTGGTGGATGGGGTATGTGTAGCTGCTACTGTGCTAAAAGCTGAAATTGATTGCAATTAACCACAATTTACCTCCAAGTTTTCCCCAGGAACATTTAAGCCTTCAATAGATTCCAGAGTTCCAAAATGGATACATCTGTCCCTGTAATTATGTCTAGTTGGAGGAACAGAGTCCTGGTGCTTCCTACTCTGCCTTCTTTTCAGACCCATGTTCCCTATATTGATTGCTTTTTGTATGTTAAAACATCCATGTGTTTCCGGAATAAACTTAACATGGGCGTGATGTATTATCATTTTTAATTTATATTTTTTGAATTTGATTTGCTAATACTCTGTTTAGAAGTTTAATCTTTTTATGAGGAAATAAATTTATTTTTCTTTCTTGTAATGGCTTTAAGTTTTTGTTATAAGAGTCTCATGAAATGAGTTTTGAAGTATTCTCTCTTTTCCTTATTTTCTAGAATACCTTTTTAAAACTGATATTACTTTTTCTTTTAAAGTTTTAAGAATTTACTGATGAAGCTATCTTGGTCTGGAGATATCTTTTGCAGCAAGTATTTAATTAGAGATTCAATTGCTATAATAGATATTTAGATTTTTAAATTCTTCTTGTATCATTTTTGGGAGGCTGTGGTTTAATAGTCTTTCAACAGTTTCATCTAAATTTAAATATTTGTTATTTCAAAGTTGTTTATAATACTCTCATTTTCTCTTCAATAGTTTTAGAATCTCTAGTGAAGTAACCATTTTTCCTCCTATTATTGTCTTCTATACCATTGTTTTCTGTGAATAAGGCTAGTGATTACAAATTTAATTAGTCTTTTCAAACAAGTACCTTTTGGACTTGTTGATCTTCTCTATTACACATTTGTTTTCTGTGTCACTGATTTCTTTTCTTATCTTGATTAATTCCCTTTCCTCATAAAGTTTATGTGTTCAGTGGAATCTTCCTTCAGCTTCTGAAATCATTGATTTTCAGTCTTTATTCCTTTCTTTTGTATGGCTACAGATTTCTCTTTAAACATGATTCCAGTTGAAATACACACATTTTCTATTTAGATGTATATTGCCCAATTTCCAAATATTTGAGGACTTCCTTGTTATTATTTATTATAGAATTCTAAGTTTCACTCTATTTGGAGATCATAATCTGTATGATTTAATCAATCACAGATTGTTGAGGCTTACTATATGACCCAACTTGTGATCAGTTTGATAATATCTCAAAGACCATTTCAAAACAATATTTATCCTACAACTGTATGGCAGAGCTTTCTATAATTAAATTTGTTAATTATATTTAAATCACTTATATGATTAAAAAACAATTTTGTCTGCTTGAGCTATCCATAATTGAAATAGATATGCTAAAATCACTCACTCAGTGATTTTTCTAATACTCTTTTCTTGTTGTTAACTTTTGTTTTGTAGTTTATCATATTATTATATATTAATTATAATTTTATAGTTATTTTTTGTTTAAAAGCTGTGTTATATAGGTACACATAATTTAGAAGTTTTCCAATCTGCCCATTGCATTAACACTGTGACCATTATAAAATACACCCTCCCTTTATTTCTTGTAATATTTATTAACTTAAAATATACTTTGTGTTAATATTGTCATAAGGCATTTTTAGGGGTTAACATTAGTGTGGCATTTTTTTTCATCCTTTTGCTTTCAATCTTTGTTTGTTCTTATATTTAATGTATGCCTTTAATGTATTCAATGTATGCCTTTAATGTATTTATATAAGAGGCATACATTAATATTTATCAATATCTAATATATATACCCCTTGGACTTGAAAGAGATATTCTATAAAAATGAATTTAACTACATTTTAAAATAAAGTCGAATCATATCTCATCATTAGTCATGAGAGAAACAGACCCTATCATTTTTGGAATCCTCAAAGTGTTGTGTTTATAATAAGATTTGTAAAATTATACATGAAAAGAACAATACATATCTTTCTAGGTGCATTCATAGGTAGGATAAATTAGGGTTTCATTTAAAATTATTAATTAGACAGTAAAAAAAAAGTGGGCATGTTTAAATGTTACATATGATTTTGAAATGAATATTTTAAACAATACATGTTTCCATGCAGAGGTAACTTATGTTGAATCTTGATTTCAAAGGCTGATTTTTATTCAAAGAACATGTTATTCATAGTAATAATTTTAAATTATACTCCAGAAAAAATCTTGCTTTAGTTACAAAACAAATTATGCTAGTTGCTGAGAGAATGACAGAGCATTTCAAGGAACATAATCTATAGAAATAGATAAATTATTTAAGGTTAGTTTCTAATTAGGCTTAATAACATCAATGATTGACAATTCCCCACACTCACAGCAAAAGTGCTTTATTCTTTTCAAAGGATTTTCTTTTTATTTCCTTATTAAATGCTCATATGAACTCTCCAAGGTAACTTGGGAAAATGTTACCCTCATTTATTGGATGAGAAAACTGAATCTTGGAGATGTCTGCAGACAGTTTGTTAATCATATGAGTACAGTCATTACAGGATTACAATGAAATTAATGTTGTGTTGTGGTCTCAGTGCCTATGTCATAGTCTGTGAGACATCATAGCATTTCACTGTATGCACCCTTTTTTCTGGGTCCATGTAGCATAAAATAATTTATGAAATCAAGTTTACAACTGTACCATAACTAAATATAAACAAAAGAAACAAAGAAATAAGAAGAAAACAAAACAACAAAAATATAACTATCATGACTATGCATTGAGAGAATTGCCATAAGGAGAAAATCTGTCAGTTGTTAAAAGAAACAAAAAGTGTGCTCTGAATTGAAACAACAAGCATTTCTCTGGCCAACAGGTTAAAATAAATAAATAAAAGAAAGAGAGAAAGGAAAAACAACAAAAAAAGGAAAGCAAGAAATCAAGAAAGCAATAACACAAGAAGAAAGAAAGTAAGAAAGCAAGAAAGAAAGCAAGAAATCAAGAGAGACAGATACTTCCAAAAAGGAAAAAAATGATGGCATTATCCAGTGAATAAAATCACTACCCATTTTTCCCTTTGAAATCAGATGCAGAGCACATAAAACAGGCATCATGCAGCCAGGCAACTAGGCACTGCCAATATTAAAGTGTGTAGAAAACTGTCACTTAGGTACAGCTGGAAAGTACCTGGAGAGATGAGCACTGAGGAAGTCTTAATGTAGAAATACTGCTCATCTTTTAGAATCAACATCATCCTCTTCTTCATCATGGCTAATATTTTGATGTTCTAGGTTTAATGCCAAGTGCTAGAAAACATTGTCTTCTTTGTTCTTCAGTGCAGTTCCATGAAGTAATTTGAATTTTTGCTTTTCATACTAAAGATGAGAAAGCTGAGGATTAGAGAGGTTGAGTGATTTGCCTAAGGTAGTATTGCTAAAATGATTACAATATGAGTCCTCTCTCTCAGATAAAAATGTCATACATCTAAGCTTCAAAATAAACTTTCTCTCATAATGTAGATCTCAAACACTCAAGTGTTCAAAAATATGATGGCATCTTCACTTAACAGCAACTAGATCAAGTTATCCCAGAAAGGCAGTTCATCTTTATATGATATCTCATATGGATCACATTGGAATTGCCCTCAGGATAATGACATCCTAGTGTGAGATGACGATTATGGATTTTACCCTAAATTTATCAAATTCAATAATTGGGTCATATTTATTGATTTTTGTGATAGACTGTTTATGCCCCTCTCCCAAGATTCATATGTTGAAATCCTAATCCCCACTGTGGTAGCAATAGGAGGTGGGACCTTTCTGTAGGGGGATTATGGCATAAGGGTGAAACCCTCATGAATGAGATTAATACATTTTTTTAAAATGTACTGGTTTTATTTGATGTTGAAGGCACACACACAGACAACGTTTTACAAAGCATTCCAATTCATGGTCTCTGCTTCTGGCTTGACAAAAGATTCTGTTCATTTCTTGTGCCTCTACTTCCTGGCTGATGTTCTTGTCTTCTGTTAGACTTGAATGTGACTCAATTTAGGAGTAATATATCAAGAAACCCATCTGGGCCTTGGATTTACTAGGGCTTCTTTGCTCTTTTCAACTGCAAAATTGGAACCAGATCCTCAAACTCTGAGATTAGTACATTTTTAAAGGAGATCTCGGAGAACTTTCTTAACTTTTATGTCATGTGAGGACACTGGGAGAAGATGACTGTTTATGAACCAGAAAGCGAGCAATCACCAGACAGTAAATCTACCAGCATCTTGATCTTGGACTTCCCAGCCTCCAGAACCATGAGAAATAAATATTGGTTGTTGATAAGACACACAGTCTATGCTATTTTGTTACAGCAGCCAGAATAGACTAAGGCTAAATGGACTTTTCTACTATTTTAAGTGAGGAATTTAGAACACTTTTTACTTGTCTATCTACCCCTGAATCTTAATTTAAAAACTTCAAAATTATGAACATTCATATGACCAAGTTATTCTCACATTCTATATCTTATAATTCTTGATGTTTTTATTAGATCTGTAACTGCATTAATAGCAATTATCCAGGATTAATCCTGTGTTTTATTATTACTACCAATGCTATATATTTTTTCCTGTTATAAGATTTTATATTTCTGTTAACTAGAAGTAAAATTCAAGCATATGTTTTCAGTATTTCAATATTTTAGTATTTTAAATATATATTTATTTGTAAAGAAAATTTTACAGCTAATATATGCTTGAGCTCTATAATTTTCTGAGCAGTTTCCCTAAACTTTTTCAATAGATAGATACCTAGATATCTTTTCATCTTTGGATTTGTCAACATAGCTGTTGTTATTTTTACATCTAAGTCTATTCACTCATTGATTGTGTGACCTTATTTCAGAGAAGTCATGTATTTTCATATCCTAGTTTGAATGCTAAATCACTTTATAATGTCATTTTAATGTAACTTTTGAACTATATAAGGTTTTGAATCCACATAAGGTGCTAGTGATAGAAGGGTGAAGAAGCCTTAAATCCTGCTCTCAAGGAAAAAGCAGTAATCAAAGTCAAGGTACACAGTCCAGACAGGTAAATTGCCCTTTATTTATTATTTTTCTTCTTTTTTATTTTTCTCTATAGCTCCTCTCCCCCCACTCCAGACGCGCAGGCTCAGCGGCCCTGGCTCACGGGCCCAGCCGCTCCATGGCATGTGGGATCTTGCCAGACCGGGGCACGAACCCATGTCCCCTGCATCGGCAGGCAGACTCCCAACCACTGCGCCACTAGGGAAGCCCCCAAGACTCTATTTTTTTTGAAATATGTTTTCACAGGGACTGTGATGGTGAATGTGTTAAGTTGGTTGGGCCACTCGGTGCCCAGATATTTGGTCAAATATTATTCTGGCTGTGTCTATGAGCATGTTCTTGAATGAGAATAACATTTAAATTGGTAGACTGAATAAAGCAGATTGCCTCTCTAACATGGGTGGGACTCATCAATCAGTTGAAGTCCAACATAAAATAAAAGGCTGACCCCCAGTAAGAGAAAATTCCACTTATTTTCCATGCTTTCAAGCTGGGACATAGGTTTTTTACTGCTTTTAGATTCAAACTGAAATGCCTGCTCTTGATGGTCATGAACCTGCTGGTCTTAAACTACACAAAGAAGGAGGCAAAGAAGGAGGGAGTTAAGAGGGACTCAGGTGACTGGCATCAACAAATGCAAATGCCTTTGGAGCAAAAACTTGTGGAATCTGCAGGCTGTCCAAGGCAGACATACTGGCCGTTAGATTCTCTAGTGGCAAAATTTGCTGGGTTGGCTTCAGAGTAGGTCACTGTGGACCACGATCACTCCCACTGTGTGGTTGCTATTGATAGCACTAATTTTTTCCCTTATTCCTAGTCATCTCTATAGGTCTCAGCTTTGTTGGTCTGGGTGGTGTGAAACCAAAGAAGAACCTTCTTTTGGATCCCCAGAAGGCTGGGGAATCTTGTTGCTTACCAAACTTTTCTTTTCCTGGAGAGGAGAACTCTTTCTAGCTGGGAGGTTCCCTTTTGGCGTGGCAAAGCCAGCTTGGGGGGTGGGATGATTACAAGCAAAATGAAGCTGTCTTCCTTCTCTCCTTGTGTGGTTATTCTTAGGATTTTGTTGCACTGTGTTACTAAAGTTTCTTAAGTAGAATCTGGAGCTATCCCAGAGCTGTTTTTGTTTATGGATACACGTCTAATTGTTGATTTTTGTGATGGGGTGGAGGCAGGGGTCTCCTATGTCATCATTTTGGTGACATAAATCCATAAATCTCATACACACATACACACACACATGCACACACACACACACACACACACACACACACTCTTTCTCTCTATTGGTTCTGTTTCAATGAAAAACAATGACAAATACAGGTGCTATGTTTTTATTTATTTTTTATTTTTTTTGGTACACAGGCTTCTCACTGCTGTGGCCTCTCCCATTGCAGAGTGCAGGCTCTGGATGCACAGGCTCAGCGGCCATGGCTCACGAGCCCAGCTGCTCCGTGGCATGTGGGATCCTCCCAGGCCGGGACACAAACCCACATCCCCTGCATCAGCAGGCGGACTCTCAACCACTGTGCCACCAGGGAAGCCCTGTTTTTATTTAGTTTTGTTTTTATTTTTCTTTTTTTACATTAGATAAAAGGAGAAAATTCTCAGCCCTTGAGATTGTGGCTTGTCATTAGCAGCACTCACTATCGACTTAGGTATGTGAGATCAAATACGATTCCTGGTCATATAAACCTGAAGTTTATATGGTACCTATTATAATTATATTTTATAGAAAGATAAGTTGACATTCAGAATATGACTTGATAGCTGATGTAGGTCTACCTAGAGATTCAAAATGGGCTGATCATGAGGGGTGCACATGTTGTTATTCCTATGACAGTTATATTTCTCATAGTGAATTAATCATTTGTCATTCTGAATTCATAAGTACCTTAAGAGGTTTTTTCATGTGTGTATACCTCTGAGATATTAATGTCCTCTTAGTGTGCTGATAAAAGCAATGTGCTGAGCCAGCAAAACAAAGGACCATATCTGAAGCTTAATAAATTCATCAAGATAGTGAATTTAACCCCCAGAGACCTCTTGGCAGAATTACTGTGTGCATTCTGCAGGCAGATGATGCAGAGGAATCAACATTCCTTTTCCTCTAAACATGGGAATGAAGCATTTATTTTTCTTTTGAAATTTATACAAAGAATATAGAATGCAAAGGAAAAGAGGAAATCAAAGAAAACGTGTTTCAATAGTATAAGTAATTTCATTTATAATTTGTTTAATTAAAAAATTAAATTAAATAAATAAATAAATAAATAATCCATGAAGACTGATTAATTAATTATGTAATTACTATAATTATGCAGTATATAATAAAGTAATTAGCACTAGCATATAAGATTCCCAAGGGCAGTAATTGTGAAAAATACAACTTTGTATCCCTGAAGCCAAGTACAATATCTACCACATGGTAGATGCTTAATAAAAATTATTAAAGAGATGAATATTTTAATGATAATGAACTATTATATTATAAATAGATCACTGGTAAACAAATTGCTTAGCTGATAAACCAGTTTTATTTTTGAACTATCTTGGACATTGTCCCCCAATATTATTCTGCCCATTGCCCCTAGTAATAAAATATCTGGATTTCAGCTGAGTACATGTTCTTCAAGAATAAAGTTCTCATTTCATAGTTTCTTTTCATGCAGGTGTCTCCAGCTAACAATGTACTAAACAATGGCTTAAAATAGAAGTGTTTTGTAACTGATACAGGAAATTGTTTATTACTACTTTTTTTTCCCTTTGGCCCTTCTCCATTTGTATCTTGAAACACAGATATGATGATGGTAACTCTAGCCCCCAGATGGTAACTTTAGCCCATGAGGAGGAGACTACATTTCGGGATTCAGAGAAATGAAATTCAAGGAGACTGAGTCTCTGAGTACTTAATGCTATGGGTTTGCCAGATAAGAACCAAATTTCTTAACTCCTAACTTTACTGTTTGAAAGAAATAAACTTTTCTAGAGTCATTCTTAGGAGGACCTAAATATATAAAACAAATATTAACAGACCTAAAGGGGTAAATAGACAGCAACGCAATAATAATAGGGAATTTTAATATCTCACTTACTTCAATGGATAGATTATACAGATAGAAATCAATAAGAAAACTGTGGTCTTAAATGACACATTGGATCAGATGGATTTAATAAGTATATACAGAATATTCCATCCAAAGGCAGCTCAAAACATATTCTTCTCATGTGCACATGGGGCATTCTCCAGGAGAGATCATATGTTAGGCAACAAAACAAGTCTTAATACATTTAAGAAGATTGAAATCAGATTAAGTAAATTTTCTGATGACAATTCATGAAACTAGAAATCAATTTTTAAAAGAAAGCTGGAAAATTCAAATATACATGGGGATTAAACAACATGCTATTGAACAACCAATGGGTTAATGAAGCAATCAGAGAAGAAAGGAAAAATACCTTGAGACAAATGAAAATGGAAATGCAATATATCAAATTTTATGAGATGCAGGAAAGCAGTTTTATTAAGAAGGAAGTTCATAGCAATAAATGCCTACTTCAAGAAACAAGAAAAATCTCAAATAAACAACCTAACATTACACCTCAAGGAATTATAAAAAGAAAAACAAATGAAGCCCAAAGTTAGTAGAAGGAAGGAAATAACAAAGATCAGAGTTGAAATAAATGGAATAGAGGCAAAAAGACAATAAAAAAGATTAGTGAAACTAAGAGCTGGCTCTTTGAAAAAATAAAATTGACAAGTGTCTAACTAGACACACCAAGAAAAAATAAGAGAGCTCAAATAAATAAGATTAGAAGTGAAAGAAGAGACCTTACAACTGATACCACAGAAATATAAAGCAACATAGAAGACTTATAAACAATTATACACCAATAAATTGGACATTCTAGGAGAAGTGGACATATTCCTAGAAACATACAATCTTTTAAGACTACATGATGAAGAAATAGAAATTCTGAATAAGCCAATTACTAGGATGGAATCAATTATCAAAAACCTTCCAACAAAAAATGTCCAGGACAGATGGCTTCCCAGGTGACTTCTACCAAACATTCAAGGAAGAATTAATACCAATCCTTCTCAAACTCTTCCAGAAAATAGGAGACTACTTCTCAACTCCTTTTACCAGGCCAGTATTACCCTGATACCAAAACCAGACAAGGATACCACAAGAAAAGAAAATTACAAGACAGTATTCCTGATGAACATAGATGTAAAATTCTTCAACAAAATATTTGCAAACTGAATTTAACAATACATTAAAAGGGTAATACATCATGATCAAGTGAAATTTATTCCAGGGATGCAAGGATGGTTCAACATCTGTAAATCAATCAATGCAACACACCACATTAACAAAATTCGGGATAAAAATCACACTATTATCTCAATAAATGCAGAAAAAGCATCTGACAAAATTCTAAAGCCATTTATGATAAAACTCTCAACAAAGTGGCCATGGAGAGACTATACCTCAAAATAATAATGGCCATATATGACAAGCCCACAACTAACAACATAATCAGTGGTGAAAAGCTGAAAGCTTTTCCTTTAATATCAGGAACAAGACAGGTATATCAACTCTCACCACTTTTATTCAACATAATGTTGGAAGTACTAGCAAGAACAGTTAACCAAGAAAAATAAGAAAAAGACATTTAAAGTGGAAAGAAAGAAGTAAAATGGTCACCATTTGCAGATAACATAGTACTGTAAATAGAAAACCCGAATGACGTATTGAATACAATACTGAATAGAAGTGGTGAGAGTGGGCATCCTAAACTTCTTTCTGCTCTAAGGAGGAAATCACTCACTGTTTCTTCATTTAGTATGGTATTAGTTTTAGATTCTTTACAGATAATTTTTTCTATTAAAAAGAACAGTTTTCTTCTGTTCCTAGTTTTGAGTTTTTTTATCATAGATATGTTTTCTCTTAACTTAGTGATAAGACCAGTAACTTCAGAAAAGTATATTTGTTTAGATATAATGTGTATATTATATAATATATGCATATTATGTATATATGCACACAGATAAGCAAGTGTGCATATGTATATATATATACATATACATATCTATGTATACACATAGATATTTAAGTTGCTGCATTGCTATGTAAATTAATCAATCAGGCAGCTAGAAAAAGTTGACTTGTATCAACATTGAACCACATAAGTTCATTTGAGGAAAAGCACTGTAGTCTCCAAGCAGAGACCTGAATCTGAAAGTGAATAATAGTCTTCAATGTGAACATCAAAACAAAGTTTCCTCATCACATAGCCTCCTCTCCCAGTCACAGCCATAATTGTACAATGGTAATCTTCTAATAATAGATAGAAAATAAAAAGCACTTAGATCCCCATTTTAAATCTTAAAAGGCATATATTGAAATTAAAGCAGCATAACTCTAGAAAAATTTACATCATCAATCTGTCAATAATATGAATAAATTCCATGTTTTAAGCATTAATAAAAATATGACACTGAAGAAATGTGTCTCATTATTTATGTAGTATATTTTATCCAAATTCAGAACTCTTAAGAGCCACAAACTGAAGTAGGCAACAAATGATGAGCGTCAGTATCGGTTGCTGGAACAGAGCTCTGATTAGATCTCTAAGTAACATTACATGTTCTAAAATTACTTGCAGAATACATCATTAAAACACACTGGCCAAATTTTCTTAACTAGAACAAGCATTTTTTTTTAGTTTATTTCAAAGTCAGTTTATTTCATCAAATCCATTTCCTTATTTACAAAACTGTCTTTAAAGAGTTGGATTGATGCTCATGAAAAAAAAAAAATCATTTGTAAAGACCTCCATGGAAAGCTATTCTGAAGTGTCTTTTGATAAACCATCATAGTATTAAGTAATCTTCATGGCTGGAAAATTTATATTGCTATTTTATGTAGCCCCGTATTCTACAGTTTTAGTCTGAATCTCTCTCTTCTATCCTTTAAGATAATAGAACACATTTTATTATTGAGTTCCACATAGACTCTGTATATTCCAAAATAATTGATAACATAGTTGCCCATCTTTCTTCCAAAGCATACTTACTTCCATTTTGTTTTTTGGATTATTGAAGAAGAAAGGATCCAAGGTTCATTTGGAAGCAATAAATAGGAAGAGAGTAGGTGATCTCAGCAACAACTTTGGCCTTTATCTTATATTAGCTTTATAATTCTCTTTATCCTAGTTGGATCTTACTCTCAGACCAGCTACTTTTATCTGCTTGAGAACAATAATTGTTAAGCTTTGAGGCCATTCTAGTGCCTCTGCCACTGCCAACTCCTTTCCACCTCCACCACTAATATATAAGGCTCTTGGAGCAATGTGCTATGTGAAGAGAAATAGCTCATATCATCAGACATGACACTAGTCAAGGGCAAAACCTTAAGGAAACATACGTGGCTCTGCTAAAACGTGTGTGTGTGTGTGTGTGTGTGTGTGTGTGTGTATGTGTGT
The DNA here is from genome assembly GCF_003031525.2 of Neophocaena asiaeorientalis asiaeorientalis. Taxonomy (NCBI): domain Eukaryota; kingdom Metazoa; phylum Chordata; class Mammalia; order Artiodactyla; family Phocoenidae; genus Neophocaena; species Neophocaena asiaeorientalis. Next base: position 5,787,919 of record NW_020175536.1, on the reverse strand, counting down.
GTGTGTGTATACATTTCTAATGAGGATATTCTCACGATATTTCCTCTTCACTTCTTTGCATTTGGGGGCACTCCTTTGTGAACAAATATCTCCACTCTCACACTTATTTTAAAATACTTTCTAATCTAATCAAAACTTTCAACTGCTGTGATTTTTTCAAACTTTTGCTTTGGATGCTTCACCGCTAGCACTTTTGCCCTTTTTGAATCTTTCACAAATCAGGAAGTTCCAGCATATAAAGAAGACCTACATACAAACCTGCAAAACTCATTCATTTTCATTTAACAAACAATTATTGAGAAAGTTGATAGGTTCTGGGGAAACACTGCTGAGAAATCAGATATAAACCACCACTCTACTTCCTTTTATTGAAGTCTGGCTCTATGATCCTGACATGATTTCATCATGCAGTCATTGGATTTGCATTTTGACTTGAATTCTTGTGTTTGAACATTGGATTTTCCAATACAAAGTGACCTTGTCTGTCCCCATGGCATTTGATACTCTGAGTAGTCTCTGGAAATAAGTCCACACTCCAGCTCTTTCCCCCATGGTCAACATTCTACTTTAATCAGATTTGATTCTTTCCAGCACATTCAATAAATCTTTTAAAATAGTCCTCCCATTAGAGACAGTTCCCAACTTAGAATGGTTCGACCTACAATTTTTTAATTTTATGATATTGCAAAAGAGATATACATTTAGTAGAAATAATACTTTGAATTTTGAGTTTTGATCTTTTCCCTGGCGAGTGATAAGTGGTAGGATACTCTCTCAGATGCTGGGCAGCAGTGGTGAGCCACAGCTCCTACCTAGCCTCACAATCATGAGGGTAAACAACCAATATGCTTACACCCATTCTGTACCCATACTCCATTCTGTTTTTCACTTTCAGGACAATATTCAATAAAGCACGTGAGCTATTCAACAATTTATTATAAAATAGGCTTTGTGTTAGATGATTTTGCCTAACTGTAGTCTAATGTAAGTGTTCTGAGCACCTTTGAAGTACACTAAGCTGGACTATGATCTTCGGTAGGTTCGGTATATTAAATGCATTTTTGACTTATGCTATTTTCAATTTATGATAGTCTTATAGGGACACAAGCCCCATTGTAAGTGGAGGAAGGTCTGTAAATACACACATCGTAGTTATGCTAACAAACAAACGGCCGATTTGGCGAGTCTGGATAATTTTCCACTATCTGTATTGTAACAATTTCTTCTGACTTTCCTCCTCTTATCTCACTAATTATCCCATTCCCTTTCACTTACCTCCCTTTTTTGCTTAATTCTAGATCTTAATATTTAGTGACAAAATTATATTACTGCCTTTATATTATTAATCTGAAAATATCTTGGCTCTTTGACCTTCATAATCTCAAAGCCACAACATTTCTGTAATTTGCTTTTATTGCTTGACTTTGTCTTTGTTATTGTCTATTTCATGTTTTATATTCTCTCAGAGACCATGGCAATGGGTGAAGCTTTATAAAATTAAAAATTAAATGAAAAAATTATAAACGGATATATCATTTCCTGTATTTGCGCCCAGAGACTGAGGAAATGACTACATTTTCAAAACCAGAACATAAATAAATAAACATTTCAAAATCTGGGTACAGTGTGTCATTATGCAAACTATATTCTTTACTTCATTTCACATTTAAACAATGTCACTTTCCACATCCGACAAAGACAATAGGAGCGTTACATAAAAACCAGAGATAAAAATGTCCAGTGCTTCCATTACTCACTCTCATTATTATCTCTTCTAGGAAATGGATTCTTGCTGCCATTTTTGCTGATTGTGAAGAAGCCATCAGAATTTTAATATTTGATATCCAACATGAAGAATGGTAGGAAAGCTTCTTGATAGGACTGTAACATTAACGTGTAAACTCTTACTTAATTGCTTGTAGCAAAGATTAATACATGGGATTAAGTAACGAAACAGTGTCTCCTTGAGGACAAAGCACTGTGGTCAGCTTCTCTTCCCTAAACATTAGCAACTGCATGCTTTACTGTGGGGGCAAAGATGATAATGAGATGTGGCACAACATAAATACATCCTTATAAAAATGATAGCAAGGAGAATTGAGAACAACCGAGAAGTCTTCCAAATTTTTGTTATCAATTTATGGCAACCTATGGGTCTTCCCCAGAGCTCTTCCTGCCCCCTGCAAAATAGTTACAGCTCTCTTTTCATTCTCCATGTATTGTTGCTCACAACAATGAGAGCTGTAATTCTTATATCCCTCGTCCTTCCCATTTTTATTGGAATTATATGTTCATAGGTGACATCCTTCTGAGGTGGTGCTGAATATCAAGGCAAAAAAATTGATAAACATTGTATAGTACCAACTTTAATCATGCAGTTAAAAGAAAAAGAATGTTTAAAAATCTGCTTCTTTGTCTGTTATTTCTCATAATCCTATGATTTGGGTGGAAAAATATTCCCTGAGGTTTTTTGCTGCATCTATCTTATAAATGATTCTCTTTGATCAAAATCAAGTGCAAGCTCTCCCTTTTTTAGAGTCATGGAGGCAGTGATTTCATATCACAGTATTTCAACTCTTGACAGCTCAGTGGGAGTGAGGAAAAGGAGGAGGGGTTTTATCTAAAGGAAAAAAAAAATGGGGGAGAGGAATTCAAAGTCAGGCCAAAGAGGACAGGCAAAGCATGGGAGCAGCTGTACAAACTGTTACTTGATCTCTTCCAGATATTGGTGTTCTGAGGTGAATGACAACTTCTAATTAAAATGGTAGCTGATTATCATGTAAGAAGTGAAACAATTTGTCTAAGACCTGGAGTAGAAGATGAATCACTTTTATTTGTAGAAAATTCTAATTTAAAGATATGCATTTTTAGATGAACATCTGTGGTGTGTTTTTGATGGGAGACATGATAATTAAATCCTTTCTTATTTTGTTGCTGAAATGCTCACACTGTATTTTTGTCATGTATCAATTTTTATATTACCATAAACAAGAATAAAGCAAGTCCTCAAAACCCACATGCAAAATTTAAAAGTTTATACAATTTAGAATTCTTGAGTGTTATAATTAGATGCCTAGATCATGATTGCATGTTCATATCTCATCACGAAATCCATTGGAGTACTAATTTTCAAAGCCAAATGATCTCTTTAGTAGACATATCTATTAAAGCTGATTCATAGGGCTCTTTCAGGGCAAGTATACATGACTGTCCTCAGAATACTTGCTGCTACTTGTTTTTAACTTTTTGAGAACTTGAAAATAGATAAGCTTGGTCTTACTCTCTTTAATGCACATCTTTCATAGTTAGGAGAAGCATTTTCCAATCATACATGTACAGAACATGATTTTACTGTTCCAAAGGAAAGATGTACCTCTATGATTCCAAATAGTTGTCTATGGTTTGACAGAACTTATCTGGTTAAATTAAAGAATGCCATATATTAAGGGACACATATTTCTTTTTTTATTATTATTAAATTACAGCAAATGTGTCACTTTTTTTTTTTTTTGAAGATGTTAGGAGTAGGAGTTAATTAATTTATTTATTTTTGCTGTGTTGGGTCTTCGTTTCTGTGCGAGGGCTTTCTTCAGTAGTGGCAAGTGAGGGCCACTCTTCATCATGGTTTGTGGGCCTCTCACCATCGCGGCCTCTCTTGTTGCGGAGCACAGGCTCCGGACGCGCAAGCTCAGTGGTTGTGGCTCACGGGCCTAGCCGCTCTGCTGCATGTGGGATCCTCCCAGACCATGGCTCGAACCTATGTCCCCTGCATCAGCAGGCAGACTCTCAACCACTGCGCCACCAAGGAAGCCCTAAGGGACACCTATTTCACTAAGATAAAGAACAAAGTCAAATAAGCAGACATGAATATAGTAATATAAAAGAATATATAGTATATATAATATTCTATATAATATTAAATGTGAATACATAATATATTATATGTTGCATACATTTTGTAACACATGCACACATACGCATATATATATATATACATATATATCTATATATGTACACATATATATACATATATATGTACACACATATAGAGATATATTTTACACATATATACAGATGGTATATTATATTAGTATACATATGTAAATAATTTATATAATACCATGGATGTCTTGAATATATTACTTATATTAGTACCCTTGATGCTTGAATAACACAGAGGTTGAGGTTCTATTTCTCCACACAGTAGAAAATCTACATGTAACTTTACAGTTGACCCTCCATATTCTTTTTTTTTGTTTGTTTGTTTTTTTAATTTTTTTCACATCTTTATTGGAGTGTAAATGCTTTACAATGTTGCATTAGTTTCTGCTGTACAACAAAGTGAATCAGCTATATGTATACATATATCCCCATATCACCTCCCTCATAAGCCTCCTTCCCACCTTCCCTATCCCATCCCTCTAGGCTTTGATTGCAAATCTACAGATTCAACCAGCTGTGAATCATGTAGTACTATAGTAGGTATTTATTGAAAAAAAAATCATGTGTAAGTGGACCCACACTGTTCAAACCTGTGTTGTTCAAGGGTTAATGGTATATATATATATAATATCATGTATAAATGTTATGTATATACACCCATACACATGGTATAAATACATATACACACATCCACACACAGATGTCAAACTATGGCTGTGGGAACCAAATAAGCATCCCATTTGTTTTTTCTATGGGCTTCCTCTAAATTTAGTTCTTCACATATTTGCTGCTTTGAACTTGCTATTGCTGCTCTAAGTGCATACAGCAATATCAGGCATGGCCAAAATCCAGTTGGCTTCATTTACCATAAGTAATGACTGCTGATGGATGAGAAATGGAAACCATATGTGCTCCCTGCATCTAGCTGAGTGGTCTGCTGAGAGCCAAAAATCTGAATATTTTGGTTTCATCAGATTTGGTTTCTCTATTGTATTGTGTGTATGGGATCAGCACACATAAGGAAAGAAAGAAAGAATACTATATGCAAAACAGAATTCTATGTTTATTATCGCTGGTAATCTATAGAGTTATCCTTTGAAGCAAGTACTGGCCCATCCATTTTAGAGACTAGAGAATGAAAGCAAAACCAGCTTACACATGGTTGGAAAATTAGTAAGGGGCAGAGCCTGAACTCAAACCCTGCTCTGGCTCCAAAGTGTTCTTTGCATTATGCAAGTTGTTTGTTTTCTTAGTTTCCAAGTAAAGACTTATGGAATTGTTTATCTGTCACTGCCCCCTGAAGGGTCCAGAGGGAGACTGGTTGACAGTGATTCATGAGCTCGTTTTTTAGGAAGGCTCCCAACCCCCACCCCATACTGTTGCTCCCTTTGCGTTTGCTTAACATACTAGTTAGTTTAGTCATACAGAGAAAACATGGATTTAATGGGTGTAGCAGTTAAAGAAGGATCATGATGCTAGACATATATTTTTGATCTCTACTCCCCTCGGTGATGAATGATTTTGTATCATGTAAATAAAGCAAACAAGCTTCAATTTAATCTATAGCAAGATATATCTATATCTATCTATATACATAGATTTTATATACATATATATTTTATATATTATATTATATTATATAATTTATACATATATAAATTTTTTAAGAACAATGAGAGAGGGAATTTCTCAAGAAACAGTACTAATTATCAATGCTTATAGAGATTCCAGAATAATTACCTTTGGATGTGGTTCAAAAGTGACTTGTGCTGTTAACTTGAAGTCACACTCATAGTGAAGGAGTTCTAGTAATCCTCCCAGTGTGTACAGAGTACATGGTCTTAGACATAGACCTAACTACTCATAATGACTCAATAAAAGAATGGCAGGGTGAATATTAAAACATTATGGGCCCAGGAAGCTGATGGTAAAAGCAAAGCTGGATATAAGATCTACAAGTCAAGATATAAGATCTAAACCTCCTCTAAAACCCTCTGTGCATTTCTGAGAGTTAAAAGAAATTCAAACTCTCCATATGATCATATAGAATCATGTCTTAGAAATTTCTATTCCTTTCCAAATATGTTTACAAACCCCAAGTATCTTACAATCTTAAGATCTTGTAGCTGTAGAGCTCTTGATCTAACTTCCATCTCACATCACATTGCTATGCTTTTTTTCATGGCTCCATGTTAACTTAAATGAGAAACCTAACTTCTTTTAAAATAATTTTTCAAGTGGTGTGACTTTGAGTGTGTTTGAATGTATGTGTGTTGGAGAAGGAAGGGGGGTGATGGAGAAAGAAAAAGAGGGACTTTTGCGAAAGTGGTTTAGTTGGTGTAATAACAAGAAAACACTAGAAATTTCACGTTGACTACTTTTCATAGATTTTTACCTCCCTGCTCAAGTAACAAGCTATCTGAAGGACTTATGTATGCTTATTTACAGCCATTACTCAGTGGTCACCTTTAAAGTTCCAGATTATCAGGGAATATATGTTGAGAAAAGTAGTTGGGGAAAATTTTTTTCTCAGATATCTTTAAAACACTAGAGATAATTGAGGTATAATGATGAGTTGGAAAATGCTACTTCAATTATCTACCATTTAGATTGGAAAGTCTCACTGCAATAGCTGTCAGATACAGGAGAGCAAGGATCATGTCTGCATTACACGTTATGTATGATCTGTGCTTAACGGAATCTGGAACATAGTGGGACCTCACATATATGTATTGAATGACAACAAAACTGCTTTCAGTTTAGCATTTTGTTTTGTTTTATATTATGCTTCCCTGCCACCTTTAGGCTTCTGCTTCTGTTCTAATGTTGGTATTTTCACTTCCTAAGAAGTTTTTTCTCTACTATAAATTATACATACACTTTAGCTTTACTATTCAAGGATGAGAACATTAAACATGTCAGGATTGTGTGGAGGGAGTCAGTAAAGTTTATCCACACAGGGAAGATGTTGGAGGAACAAATCAAGTAGAGAACTAAGGCAAATGGTGTAGGAAACACTGACCATAAAAAAGGGGTAGAGGTGAGAACGAACCATATTTACCTTTACTTGTAGGAATTGTAGTAGGTATTTGACAGAAATTATCTCATTTAATCTTCAATACAATACTATCCTATATTCATTATTATTTCTATTTTAGACAGAAACTTCTAAGATCAGAGAAATTGTTTAATTTTTACAATGTCACAAAATGATAGATAGGGGAAATATAATTCAAACCCATATCATTTTATTTTCAAATACTTTTGTACATTTCCATGATACACTGCTTTTTAAGTTAAAAATAAATAAATGAAAGCTTTGATATATTAAAAACCTCTTCTTCAACATTTATGCTTGCTCTGATAGCAGAAATGTATTTTGTGACTCCTTGGATTGGTAATGGGAAAGGATATACCAAGGTATAGTTTTTCCTTATGAATTAAATAATAACCAAGAGGTTGGACCCCTAACTCCAACCATATATAATAATTAACCCAGAATGAATCAAAAACTTAAGTGTAAGAGCTGAAACTATAAAACTCTCAGAGGAAAACATGGGGATAAATCTTCATGATGATAGATTTGGCAATGGTTTCTTAGATGTGAAAACAGAATTACAAGCAATGAAGAGAAAAAAATAGCTAAATAACACTTTAATAAAAGTAAAAATTTTTATGTTTTAAAGTTCCCTATCCAAAAAGCTAAAAGAAAACCCACAGGATAGGAGAAAATAGTTGCAAATTACATATGTAAAAAAGACTTGATCTAGAGTATATGAAGACCTCTTACAACATAAAAATAAAAAAGATGAATAACCCAACAACAGCAATAAAATGATCTGAATAGACATTTCCCTAAAGAAGATATACAAATTACCAATAAGCACATGAAAAATGCTCAATATCATTAGTCATCAAGGAAATGCAAATCAAAACCTCAGTGAGATACCACTAAGCTGGTAAGAGAGGTATTGAATTACCCACAATTCCTTGGGGATATGTTGCCCACAACTCTCAGCTCAGGACATCAATCAAGAATCAATTGTGCTACTTCCTTCTCATCTCCCTGCTCTCTTTCTATCAGTAGTTATCTTTACTGCTCCTCAGACTAATGCCTTGGCTGTCAGCACTTATTCTTAGTCTGCCTCTCACAGTGAAGCAAAGTCAATCCAGAACAGTGCCAACCACAACCCTGCCGGAACCAGACTCTACTTCCGCCATGGCTGAAATTCACATAAGCTAGAGTTTTGAATCAGAACTAGAATAAATATCATAAACAAATAATTTATGGTGAAAAAAATGAAAATTTCAAACAACTAATAAGTTATTATACTGTGCAATTCTTTAAACCTGATTTGTTTTTGTAGAATTGGCAAACTTAATCTGGTAAAAACAATTACATTGGCCTGTTAGTTCTCTCCTTATTAGTTTTCCCCTGAATTAGCATTTCCATTCAGCAAGCGTTTTTTGAGTGCCTATTGAATTCTAGTAACAATTACAAATAAGAATAAGAGATAGTCCCTATTCTGGAAGAACACTCAGTTTAAAGGCTATGGGAGTCGAGCAAAAATATAACTACAGAGAAAGAGACAAAACTTGAATTAAAGGACAGGAGATTGCCTAGGATATCAGCCTCTATTGGGAAAAAAAGTATCTGGAGTGCTAAAAGATCCTTGAGAATATAAGGACAAAAATATTTCACTTACTAGTACATCCAACCAGAGTCATTATTAAAGGTAGTTGGACAGAATGCTTTGATATAAGTCACTGAGACTGTGAAGGTAACAGCTCCAGGAGGAGTATTAGTTAGGCTGAACTGCCTCTGAATTGGATTAATTGTGGGATATTTGTTTTATCAGAGCATACATATTAGGGTCTAGAGCTAAATCATTATAAATGATGGAGGAGAGGCTGTATGACACACAAGCATTCTTCTATGATGTTCTCACTCTGTACCATGTTGGTCCTCGCCTGTAAATAAACATTACTCAAATATTAACTTAATGTTTAGTTTCGTATTACCTTTTCTTCTCAAAACAACCATAGCCCCACTTATGTATGGTATAAACTAATAAAATTACTTCATACTTGACTGACAATATAGAAGCAAAGGGAACAATATTCTACTATATTCCTGGATAAGTCTGCAGAGAAGCCTGGATCTGAATCTCATTTTCTAAGCTTGTCCTCCTAGTCTAATAGGGAAATATATCTGCTCCTCTAAAATCTATGTGCCTCTGCTTGTGCTCTAAACCTCATCCCCTCTCCTTCTTTAAATTCACATCCTTTATTTACCTTTATTGTATCTTTCATTCTCTATCCCTCTTTTTTCTCCCACTGTCTTCATTCTTCTATTCTGGATTTTTCTCCTAGAATAAAAATATAAGTTCCCTACCATGTACAGTAAAACACTATGTGACTTGGTTCCTGACCTCCCTTCCAAAATCATCTTAAATTTGTCTCCTGAATTACAGCCACTCTTTGATTCTTGGACAATAGTTCTGTCTCCTCCATGGATATTTACACTTGCTGAACCCTCTGCTTGCAGGAATCATCCTTCATAACTATTATACAGTTTGGATTTTTTAAAAACATATTTAGGCATAAATGACTGTGGTTTATATTCTCATGGTGGGCGGTTGGTTACCCCTGCAGCTATTTAAACTCTATTTAATCAAAATCTAACACTACAGTACTTGAGTCATCTTTTTCTCTTCTCATCAATAGGTGTTTTTCTAACAATATGGAAATTGATGTTATTGGTAGAATTAATGGTGTTCAGGAAATGTGGATTAGCTAGACTATTTTAGAGATTATATCATTTAAATGAAAAGGGCATGTGAGTCTAATAAGGCCTCCACACTACACCTTTCAGAAAGACTCTTGACACTTGATTCTAAAATGCCCATATTCAACCACAATTTAAGAAAAATTTGTGTCTGATGATTAGCTATAAAGGATTCAGCTATAACTGAATCCTCCCAAAGGTTTGAAAATTGTGTCTGTTTTAATGTTTTTGCATTCAAGATGCTACTAGAGCACCTAAAAATACAGAGAACTGAGGCACTGTAGATCAAACAGAGCCATTGTAGGAATTTGTTGTTGTTGCTGTTCCTGTTGATTCTTCCAAATCAATTACCTCATTTAATAGCATACAAGCTGTAAGATGGGAATTCAACTTGCATTGTAATTCAGACATTCATGGAATAACAGCCTGAGTTTGTTTTTCAGAAAATCTCAGGTCCATGGCTATGAGAAATGAAGGTTTCTTTCAGGTTAGACATAGAAATTTTCAGGTCATTTTTGTGGAGCTAGAGCTGGTAATTTGAAGCCCTCAGTTCATCCTTTTTTTTTATTCAACTTACTTTTTCTGGCACCACTAGGATCAGCCAGTCAACCTCATTTTACTAGCTAACTTGTCAAAAATGTTCTAAGTTATCAAATACAGGGTTACCCAGAAGCTTACCTTTTATAAGTATTTGATTAGGAGTATCCAATGGTGAGATTTTCATACTTGTGCCACATTCTCCACAATATATCAATGCCCTCTTTTACCTTTGGAAATAGACTGATTAGTTTCTTTAAATATAATTATATTAGAGAACCAGTTCCAGAAACCCCAGAACCAATTCAAAAAACATCCTTATGATTCTGCTCCTCTAGAATTACTCTCAGCACGAAGGTCTGTATTACACTATAATCCAAAGGAAGAGATTGGATAAAGCAACAAATAAACATACATAAAGTCATAATGCTATGATGAAACACATGCTTTAGATTCAAAGACACAAATAAGTTAAATATGAAAGATGTATCATGTAAACAGCAAGAAAAATGAGCTGTAGTTGATCCACAGATATCAGACAAAATAGACTTTGAGAAAAAATTTGTTACTTAGACAAAGACAATCAGTGGCTTTAATAAGGATTAAAGGGTAAATCTATAATGAAGACACAACAGTGAAAAATGTACGTTCACCAAACAACAGAGTCCCATAATATTAGAAACAAAGTGGCAGAATTGAGGAGATAAATAAAAAATTAAGCATTAATAATTTTAATACCACACTTTCAATAATAAAAACAACAAAACAGCAGATTGACAAGGAAGGGGGAGACATGAACAATGTTATAATCATATAAATTATATTAAGACAAAAAAGTCTTAATAAAATTGGAAGGATTAAAATTATACCAAGTATGTTCTCTGAAGATAATATAATTTATTTAGATATCAATAAAGGTAGGAGATTTAGGAAATTCAAAAATATATGGAAATTATACAACATACTTATAAAAAACCAAGAAGTAAAAGAAGAAATCAAAATGAGTTAGAAAATTATTTGAGATTAATAAAAACAAAACCAAAACATACCAAAACTCATCAATGCAGTGAAAGTAGTGTTCAGAATGAAATTGATAGCTTTACGTGCCTATGTTAAGAAAGAAGGTCTTGGGCTTCCCTGGTGGCACAGTGGTTGAGAGTCTGCCTGCCGATGCAGGGGACGCGAGTTTGTGCCCTGGCCTGGGAGGATCCCACGTGCCGCGGAGCGGCTGGGCCCGTGAGCCATGGCTGTTGAGCCTGCGCGTCCGAAGCCTGTGCTCCGTGACGCGAACAAAAAAGAAGGTCTTATATCAATATCCTAAACTTCTCCATTAAAAACCAGATAAAAGAGTAAATTAAACCAAGTAAAAGAAAGAGAATAACAAATATTAGAGAACACATATCTAATTAAGAGTATAGAAAGCAACTGAAAAATTAAATAAAACCAAAATTTGATTCATTGGAGAAATGAACAAAATTGACAAAACTTTAGCTAGACCAACTAAGCATAAAAGAGAGGACTCAACTTTCTCAAATCAGAAACATGAGATGATATCACTACCAACCTTATTGGAATAAAATCATTGTCATCATCACCATCATCTTTTAAATATTCTTCCAGAAAGTAGAGATAGGGAGGACATTTCCCAAATAATTATAGGATGTATGCATTTGCCGATGCCAAAACAAAGATATCACAAGAAAAGAAAATTATGTATAAGTATCTCTTATGAATATAGATGTGAAAATTCCCAGCTAAATATTAGAAAATCAAATCCAATAACATGTAAAAGGAATAATATGCTGTGACCAATCAAATCCAATAACATGTAAAAGGAATAATAAGTGGAAGCTATCCTTAGAAGGAAAGATTGAAATATCAATCAATGCATTACACTATATCAATAGAATAAAAGACAAAAACATGTGATCATCTAAATAGATTAAAAAAAGGCATTTGACAAAATTCAATATCCTTTTATGATAAAAATACGCTCCAAACTGGAAATAGATGGGAGTTTTCACAACCTAATAAAGAGCTTCTACATAAAAACCAACAGCCAACATCACACTTAGTGATGGAGGACTGAATACTTTCTCCTTCATGTAAAGAACAAGACAAAGATGTCCTTGTACTACAGTTTCTAGACAGGATGATTAGGCATTAAAAAGAAATAAAACTCATGTGAATTGGAAAAACATGAAACTATCTCTCTACGTGCATGATATAACCCTTTATATAGAAAATCCTAAGGAATCCATACACACACACACACACAAAATAACTATTAGACTGATAAACGTGCAACGAGCTTGCAGGATACAAGATCAGTATATACACTTGAATATATTGCTATACAATATTAATAAGTAGTCTTTTCCTGAGGTCTGGAGGAGGGGTGTGCAAACTATAGGCCCTGTGGACTAAATCTAATCAGCTCCTTGTATTTGTGAATAAAGTTTTATTGGAACAGAGTCATGCCCATTAATTTATCAATACATATCGTCTATGGCTTTTTTTTCCTGCCACAGTAACAGAGTTGAGTAATTGCGACAGAGATTTTATGGTCCTCAAAGACTAAAAACTATTACTATATAAACTTTTACAGTAATTGCTTGCTAACCCTTGCTGGGTCTAGAGTCCAGTCTATTTTTCCCTCAACAGATGACTGATTTGAAACGGTCAGCCGTCATTACTTGTCATGTGACATAAGGTTATTGTACAAAAATATTAAATTCTCATCCAAGTTTGGGACTTAATCACTTTTTTTTTAAAGCAAATCTAAGTTATTACTGTAACAGTTCTCATAAAGCACTTATTAATTCCATTTTAATTCATTTAATTCATTGAATGGCTTGTATATGGCATCAAATATATTATTATTATTGATGTTAAAGCATTTACATCTCAATGGAAGAGACAGAAGAGTAAAACAGTAATATGTGTCATAGTAAATATATTCATAAGGAGGGTATGGGATTACAGGGGAAGAATATATAAATTGATTCCAGAGCATGGGTCAGGAGTAAAGGAGACCTCCTAGAGATATAAGAATGAACTGAAACTTAAAAGAAGAATAGAAATTATAACAAAATAAATGTTTATGTCAGATTGCAAGTGAGGCTGTACTGAAGGCAGAGAATGATTATGATAGAGAGACAAATTAGGAGACCATAGCCAATGTTCAACTTCTAAGGGATAGTGGAGATAATGGGAGTGTTGGGTTAGGTGAAAAAGAATATAAAGAGATAAAATGGATAAGACCTGGTGATGAATATAAATTGGACATGGAGTGGGGAGAAGATTATGATAACTCAAGTTCTGGTTTTGATGGTCTGGTAAGTGGATGAAGATTAGATTCACATAGATTATATAGATGCGAAGTGAAAAACAAGCTTGCAGGAACTGGGGAATTGTTGGTCAAAGTGTGCAAACTTGCAGTTAGAAGACAAATTTTCAAATGCTAATGCACAGAATTGTGATTATAGTTAATAATATTGTATTTTTCTAAGAAGACAAAAACGAGTTTGTAGAAAAAGAGCTCAGTTTCTCACCCTTATTACAGGAATGCAGAAAAACTTGAGTACACTTCTAAGTGGAATTGATGTTTTATACTTTGATTCACTCATTTGTTCAAAACATAATGTACCATACACTACCAGATCTTGGAGCAGATAAATAGAATGGAAACAGGAAGACTGTTTTGGCAAAGAGAAACCAAGCAAGTAATTACAATAAATTGTGATAAATCTTTCATTGTTATGTAAAACAACAATAACAACAACACTGTCCTTATTGGTAACATCCAGAGTTCATATTGTCCTCCTCCTACTCAGAACTTTTATTTGTCAAGTTTTGAGGAATATTTGATTCCCAGACAGAGCAGAAAACTATCAATTTATTGTCACTTAACAAGAGGAGAATTCAAAGTGTCTGCTGGTAAGAACAATAGTTATTGTTTTAACAGAGAAGTTTCCATAGCTTCCAAGCCCACCCCAAACTATGCCTGGAAACCAAGAGCTCTGGAGAAATCACAGAAAAATTGTTTATCTTAAGATGCTTTGAGGCATAAATCAAATATGTTAATTCTCAAACTGCAAGTAAGATGGTGCTGAAAACCTTGATTTAGTAAATATTAAATTTAGTAAATTTAGTAAAATTTAGTAAATACTTTAACAAGATCTCATGGATTCTTTGTGCTTGCTTGTAGTAACCATTATTGTTGGACGTACTATTTCTATAAATACTCTCTCATATTACAACTTCAATATCTATCAAGGCTATAAATAATGACTTTAAGTGGTCAATGACAATGGCCTCTCCAGTTTACTGAGGATAAAACAGGAAGTATCATTTACTGCATTAAAATATATATGGGCTTATAGACAAAGGCCAACTGGTGTGTTAGAAGGAAACAGGTATTATAGAACTTTCATTCTCTACCTTCTAATTGCATACTAAAAGACTTCTGTGAACTGAAATTGGTAAGATATCTGATACAAATGGGTCTCAAGAGCAATCTTGAGCTATCTTTTCCAAAGAATAACAAGCTTTTACAATTGCTTTTTTCTTTTTGAATAGACCTTTATTGGAGAATAACTACTTCACAATACTGTGCTAGCCTCTGTCGCACAACAAAGTGAATCAGCCACATGCACACTTACATCCCCATATCCTCTCCCTCTTGAACTTCCCTCCCACCCTCCCTATCCCACCCCTCTAGGTGGTCGCAAAAAAACAACCTGATCTCCCTGTGCTATGTGGCTGCTTCTCATTATTTCTTGTGAAATGCTTCTAACTATTTCACATTTGTTAGTGTATATAGGTCGATGTTACTCTCATTTCACCCCAGCTTCCCCCTCTCCACCATGTACTCAAATTTATTCTTTATGTCTACATCTTTATTCCTGCCCTGCCACTAGGTTCATTGGTACCATTTTTTTTAGATTCCATATATATGTGTTAACATACCAAGATATTTTTTGACCCACCCTTAGAGTAAAGAAAATAAAAACAAAAGTAAACAAATGGGACCTAATTAAACTTTAAAGCTTTTACACAACAAAGGAAACCATCAACAAGATGAAAAGACAATTCTCAGAATGGGAGAAAATATTTGCAAATGAAACAACAGACAAAGGATTAATCTCCCAACATATACAAACAGCACATGGAGCCAATATCATAAAAACAAACAATCCAATTAAAAAATGGACAGAAGACCTAAATAGATATTTCACCAAAGAAGACATACAGATGACCAAGAGGCACATGAAAAGATGCTTAACGTCACTAATTATTAGAGAAATGCAAGTCAAAACTACAATGAGGTATCACCTCACACTGGTCAGAATGGCTATTATCAACAAATTTAGAAACAACAAGTGCCAAAAAGGGTGTGGTGAAACGGGAACCCTTTTACACTGTTGGTGGGAATGTAAATTGATACAGCCACTATGGAGAACAGTACGGATGTTCCTTAAAAAACTAAAAATAGACCTACCATATGACCCAGCAATCCCACTACTGGGCATATACCCTGAGAAAACCATACATCAAAAAGAGACATGTACCACAATGTTCATTGCAACATTATCTACAATAGCCAGGACATGGAAGCAACCTAAGTGTCCATCAACAGATGAATGGATAAAGAAGATGTGGCACATATATATAATGGAATATTAATCATAAAAAGAAACGAAATTGAGTTATTTGTAGTGAGGTGGATGGACTTAGAGTCTGTCATACAGAGTGAAGTAAGTCAGAAAGAGAAATACAATTGCTTTTGATGAAGACAATACCCTACCCCTAATATGAATATTGTTCTGAAAAAGTGTTTTCTATACTGTTTTGATAATTCCCTGACATAGGGAAGGGGGGACAGCAGCTGGCTGATGATTAAAATTTTAGACTGACGCCCCCTCTGGCAGTTAGTTATAGACTTCCTATCAAGCCTTTGATGTTGGGATAGAAAGAAATTACAAAACCAGTAAACCTAAGGTTAGCCCAAGACAACATGAATTGCAGGCTGTCTTAGTTAATGTGCACATTCTCATACACCTTGGAAGTCTAGTTAATAACCCTGGGTCAGGAAGAGAACTATCCTTGGCTCTATAGAGGCCATTTATGTTCATTCCAACTTATTAATGTTGGAATAATGATCAGACCAAAATCTTCTACAGTGAATGGCTTCAAGAACTGTGCAGAAGACATAGGTATACCCTAGAGGGTGCCAACTGAGAAAGCAAAATTACATTTGTAACATAAATCTTAAAAATAATGCAAAAACTATCAAAGAAATACTAAACACAGAACACATCTTGACATGAGCACACTATCATGCAGCATGTATAATAAGATTATGTTCATATATAACCTATGTTAAGCTATTTCCACAGTTACCAGCATAATTCAAATGAAAAATTTATAATACCTCATTAGCCATAGTCAAAAGAAATTCAGAATCCCTAAGTGACTTATGATATTATTATACATTCTTATTAAAAGTCTTGCTTTAAATTTCAGAATGTATGGGTTTCTAAAATATAGAGAACGTACCTTTAATCAAACCATTGTATATAATTAATGTCTTGTTGACTTAAAGGGGATATACCTTGGGATTATGGGGTGAATTGGTAGAAGGAGGGAAAGTTTCTCCATAACCCAAACGCTATGCCATCTGACTATGTACCTATTTAAAACTACCTGTAGGGCAGCCCAGCCTAGTTAAGCTCCCAAAAATTTAGGTAGTGAGGTCTGGGAAAACAGATCATATCATGACTTTATTACATAATTTTGTCTTTTTAAAGAACCTACTTGGTAGAATAGCATTCCCACGGACAGAAGTTCTTTTTCTTTCCTTGGTGAGCAGCAGTAGAAGAGGGAGAGGCTAACTGGAGAAATGTGGATCCCATCACCACTTGTAAGGAGAATGGAAATCTTGAGGCTTCTTATTTTTAGGAAATGTTTGCAGAGCTGATCATATCAGCAAAATTCTTTAATTTCCTGGCACTATGCAAATATAATATCCCTTATTCAATTAAAGTCTTGTACAGAAAGCACAGAGCCAAGTTAAAAATAGGAGAACATAGAAATTAGGAGAGGCTTAACATTCCCACTGCAATGTAAATAATGCTAATAATGTTACTAATTACAACACCAGGTTATTTTGTAGATTTTCTCTATACCTCTATGTTTGATGACTATTGTTAATGAATAGAATAAATATGACTATACTATAATTCATATATATGTGATAAATAAGAGTTCAACCTCTGTATTAATATATTGCTGTTCTATATATATTATATGAAACATTGTTATTGAAGTAATTATTAATCATTTCTTCAATCAAAAATTTTAAGGCCTTACTATAATTCATGGCATATTCATGTGGCATTGAGTTAAAGTCATTATTTAAATGCTTTTAGTTAAACACAAAAACCTGTATGCAAAAGTTAATATCAGCTCTATTTATAATTGTGCACACCTGAAAACAAGCCAAATATCAATCAACTGCTGCACGGATAAACAAACTATGGTGTAACCATGAAATGGAAAACTACTCAGCAATAAAAATGAATAAGCTACTGAAACATGAAACAGTATGGACGAATGTTAAAAAGTTTTTGCTAAATGAAACATACCAGACATAATAGGCTACATATTGCATGATCCCATTTATTTGACATTCTGGAAAATGTAAAACTATGGGCACAAAAATCTATCAATACGTACTAGGTACTAGGAGTTAGAGGTGGAGATTGACTACAAAGGGGAACAGAGAAACTAGGGGGCTCTGTTACAGAACTACATAAATTTGTCAAAACTCATAGAACTATACATCTAAAAATGACTAAAGGTTATTATATATAAAATATATCTAAGTAAAACTGGATTTACAAAAAGTGGTAGTTTAGAAGTTAAGGCACATATCTGTTTTACTTGCTTTAAATTTGCAACAAACAGATTGAAGTTTCAGGGATGCACTTGGCAATGATAATGATAATGACGTTGATGATGCTGATGCTGATATTAATGATGATTAACATCCTTAAAAGCACATTGGGAATAAACAGGGGGAGGGGAGTCTTAATGACAAGTAGACCAAAGTTTATTTTTTCCTACCTGAATACATTGTCTTATAACTTCAGGGGCTTTGATTTAGCTAAAATTCAGCAGTGATATAGGCTTGAGTATAATACATCTTTCCTTTGTATAGTTTCACAGAGTTTACATTGGGACACTGGAGGAGGATAGATATGAATGGTTCCTTTCTCATTGACTGCTCTGATACATTGACACTTTTACCATGCCCACTTTCATTTTTGCTTCTAGCGATATCTACTTTCAACTGGTCTAAGATAAGTAGTGGGAAATCAAAATGTCATAATCAGCTATAAAGAAAAATAGATGAAGAAATTGATCAGTGTATAGTCATGGGCTTGAAAAAAGCATCCCAGATTTTTCTTTTTTAACATTCAATTTTTTGTATACTTGGGCAGTTAGATGTTCTTCTGGGAATTTTACAGGAGCATTCCTCACTCAAATAGTTTGTCATCCTCCTGACTCAAATTGTGATGAGCTGGCATTTTTAAAAAATTAGTGGTAATATTTACAACATAAATATTATTTATAAACATCTAATCCTTTTAAAAATGTGGTTTCAGAACTAGATGTTTGTAAATGTTATTGTATTTACAGCATTCTTTTTCCACTATCTTATTTATTAGGCTCATTAGATTATATTTACATACACTTTGGACTTCTACCATTTAAATGCTGTAATACTATCTCTGTTTATGTGATGGCAAAGTAATTACATTTAAATAATTATCTGTGGTACCCTGACCATAAATACACTTAATATTATTGTTTATCAAACTGAAATTATAAAAATGTAAAGTTCAGAGAAAGAGGATGAAGTCTCACAAAATAGAACAAGAGAGCAGATGGTTTTTGAAGGAAGTTACACCATCAGGAGAAAGCATTTAGATTTGAGAAGGGAGTAGGTCAGCTAAATCTATGGGCTAAGAAAGATGGTTCTTTCCTACTTTTAGAATGAATTGTCTAAGATATCTTAAAACCATATCTTAAAAATGCAAAAAAATAAACAAGGATTTACTGTACAGCACAAGAAACTATATTCAATATCTCGTAACTAACTACAATGGAAAAGAATCGAAAAAAGAATATAGATATATACATATGAATATAAATAACAAAATTGCTTTGCTGTACACCTGAAACTAACACAGTATGGTAAGTCAACTATACTGCAGTTTTAAAAATGCAAAAAACAAGGCCTAGAGAAGTCAAGAAGTATGTCAAAGATCTCAGAATGTTCAGGTTTTTCACTAAAGAAGGGTGCCTTTTACATCTATTCATGAATAATATGCTTTCAAATGTTGTTCTCAATGAATTGACTAGAAACAATACAAAAGAAACTAAAACCTCAAGAAGATATATCTGTATCCAAATGCACAAATACTTACCTGCCCACTTTTACAAACATGAACAGAACACCTGCTATGGGCAAGATGCCCCATTCACCGGGGCTGTATTCTTAATTAGGTTAAAATCAATACCTTTTATAGCACAATACCATTTAAAATAAAATTTCTGGTGTTCACCAGAGATCCATTGAATAAGAAGGTCCCAGAGACTGACTCGGTATATTTGAACATTTTACCAATCTCTCTACCAGTTCACCAAAATATAAAAATAAACACATAGACACTCACACACTTGACAATAGTTAACAAGCTGATGGTTGACCATCACTGACTTACACAGATTTGTAGGTAAATACTAGTTTTGAAAAATTGTAGATAATATGTGGTAAAAATGATTTAAAAAAAGTGCTCTTAGCAAGTGCTTCAGGACATTTACCACGTACTTTTCATTAACTGACCAGTAATATGATTTATGGGTCACCTTCCTTTAGCCTTTCATTCCTTTTATTTAGCCACAATAGGCTCAGTCTTTTAAACCTTGCTTTTTTGACCTACACATCTGCTTATTTGATAGTAAGGTCAGACCACCTACTTTTCATAAAAGCCATCAAAAACCTTAGTAAATTGACTTAAGACAGATAAAAATCAGTGATCTGGGGATAAAAAACAGTATTCTTTTATATAAAATACCAAAGTTGTAAGCCTTTAGCCTTTTTCCCTTCTGTTATTTAAAAGGACATGTGATATATACCAGCTGAAAACTTTTAAAAACTCTTCCTTTTAGTCTTATGGTCTGAGAATGATCTGCAAATTCCATACCACGTTTATGTTGGCCTTGTAAATGCCAAAATATTTCTTAGAGATACAATCATTTGGCACTGAAGTTCTGCAGATAATTCCTTGGAAGAAACTTAAGATATTTATCTGAACACATTTAAAATTACCTTTTTAGGAATTTGTTCCACTCGGGGGGCAGAGTTCTACTTTGAGGGTTTTTTTTTTCTTTTTTAATGATGTGAGAATTTGAAAAAAGGAAAATAAATAGAAATTGATAGAATCTAAACTCTCATTCTAGAACGTATATCTGTACAGATAACCAAGTACTAGAAAATGATACTATGTGGTCTGTTATCCCAAACAAAAAGCACTAAATCATTTAACTCATATGAGCCTTATGTCAGGCAGATAGGCCATATAATTCTGATATTATAACAAATATAACAAATAACATACAATTTCAGTGGCTTAAAAATAACAGGCATTAATTTTTCATACACACAAGCTGTCCAATGAAGGTCTGCAAGCAAGCTCTGCCTTCGTAGTCACTCAAGGATCCAGAGTGATGGGGCTCCCAGACTGATGACTGGAGCACAAAGTGGGGAATGTATATTGTGCAATGGCTCTTAAAACTCCTAGAAACATAGGACACACATCTCTTTTGCTCACATTTAATTGGCCAAAGTACACTGCATGGTTATATCTAACTTTAAAGGGAGTGAAGGGCCATCCTGCCATATGATTGAAGAAGGTGACAAGGAAATATGTACTGAGCCATAAGACCATCACAGGCCCAGGACTATACCTTTCAAGAATTTGGAGAATAGCATCACATGATTACAGGATCTGATCATGGAACAGAGACCTGTTAAGTGACACAACTGCCTAGGGAAGTGCTGAATCACTGCAGAGAAGCACATGCAACTACCTAAGTCATCTGTGAAAGGGAGGCTAGGCAGAGAGATGACCCTACAGGCAAAGCCGATAGATTAAATATGAAGGGGCTGTTGGAGAAAGCTTCAAGACTGAGAATGAAAGGTGGGATTTGGAGCATTTTCTCTGCAAATTTGTGGTCAAATACAGAGAACTCTTAGGGTGTTTTGGAGGATGAATAAATATATAAGGCCTCAGTACATTGAAACAAAGCAGACAGTGACTAAATATGAATTCTCTATCCTTCTATCTTTTGCATGTAAGAATTCTTACTGATAAAAATACATATGGCCAAATATGAGCAAGTCACAATTAGAAATGAGCCTCAAAAAAAGTGGGTGTGAGAAGATTTTTATTTTCTTCCTTTTGTAATGGAGCAGGACCCTATGAGGCCTCCCCAACAGGCCTTCCCCCATATATTCTGCTTTAGCTGCTCTCTGCAGTACCTAGATAACAGTATTTGATACACATTTCCTGAGTTGTTTTATAGATGTGAAAACCCATCACCAAATGGAAGATGTTAACTACTTGATGACCATGAGAACATAGCCCCAGGCCTCATGGAGCCTAAGGACTGATAATGTTAACCCCCGTGACACCACCCTGTCCCCTCGCCATCAGCCAATCAGAGAAATGTGCAAGAGCTGATCACGTACCCTGTGACACCCCTCCCTCACCTGGCTTTTAAAAGTGCTTTGTGGAAACCCTTCTGGGAGCTTGGGGATTTTTAGGGCACGAGCCACCCATCTCCTTGCATGGCCCAGCAATATACCTTTCTCTGCTCCAAACCCCAACATTTCAATTTGGTTCATTTGGCCTCGTCAGGCACACGAACCTGTGCTAACTTGCGCTAACACCTAGTCAGCAGGAAAGTGTATTTGATGCCCTATGATATCAAAGTTGATACTTAGGCAAATTGAATTAATTTAAATACCACAATTTCCACATTTAGGAGATGTTGGGGTAGGAGAAGCATTCTACTTTCTCTTCTGTATTAAAAAACTAATTATTAAACTACAGACATTTTCTGACTCCCCTCCAGGTTAAGGAAGCTGATTGACGGAACTCAAGGATTCTAGAGTACCAGAGGTTGAGCATGAAGGTCAGGAGGCTGTTTCAGACTGGAGGTTAACAGTCTGACTCAGGCTCTATTTACCAGGGCTCAGAGAAAATGAGAGATGCCCTAATGGGTTTACTGGCTCCTACTGAGATCAAAGGCAGTGGGTAACTTGGACAGATTTCCTTCTCTGTCTTTCCCAGTCCTCTTGCTCTTCAGATGATTCATCTGAACTCATAATCAAGGATTCTTGTGGCTGAGTGAACTTTGTCATAGCTCTGAAGGGGAGAAAAATCCTCTACTTAAAGGGAAAATAATTATTCTCAAAACGACTTTCAATATTCACATTCTATTAGCAATCTTGCCCAGGTTCTATATATTCTATAATCTAGTAATGTATCTACTTGACATGTATAAAAGACATCTATGCTGTATCATGCTCTTTCCTCTGAGAAACGTTTATAAAACTGCAAAAACGCCTTCGCCCATCATGTCTAAGAGAATGCTAGAAGTTGCGGTAGAAGTAAATTATTGTATTATCTAGTCATTCTCTTGGTGAAAAAAAAAATTCAGCCCCCTTTTTAAAAATCTCAACTTCCTCTAGTACAGCACTGGCTTCATTTGAATGAGATTGAGATCCTGCCACTGCTACTTATTGTTATATTCCAAAGTCTTCCCTTTGCTCAGGGTTTTCTGCTCTGAATTGAAGTCAGCACTTCAAGACATACAAAAAGTAAATGCATCTGCTCTCCAAGGTTTTCTCACTTTGCAGGCATAAGTTATATGGGTTATTTAATTCCCATTTCTATGCCTACAAAAATACACTACCATCTTCTACTTGCTCCACAGTGGGAATATATCTGATTTATCTTTTGCTTTTTACCGTGAACAAGAAGGCTTCAAGCCAAGACTTTCATTCTGGAAACTGCTTATCTTTTATTGGAGGAAAATTCTTTTTGTTAATGCTATTCTAAAACCCCCACTCCTTGAATACTGGCTTAACTGCTGACCAGGTTGAGTAATAATATAAAGTGGTTACCATAGTGGCTAGTGGCTTAATGAAAAAGAATCAGTGGGTTGCATTTCAGATCAGCAAATCAGGTCAGAAAATAAAATTACCTTTCCTTTCTGTAGGCTTCAGTCATTTTAGTTTGGGTTCTGTCTAAAACCTTTGCATCAGTCTAAAAGTTTATACTGTCAAGCATGGAAGAATCTATCCATAGCTTTCTCCTATAAGACTCACTTATAGACTCATAAATCCCAGTGAAGCAAAAGGGCTCAAAAATGTATTATGTCTACTATTTTTGCTTCCAATAAAATATGTATTGAAACCTAGGTGGTTAACTTCTTTCCCTAAGATATTATGGTGTGGTTTGTTTCAGATGGCTAGCTCTTTTTGCTTGGTGCTAATGAATCAAGTGTTACAAGTTTAAACCTCATGTGAGTCAGTTAAGTTTGCTTGCCCCTAGAGTTCCAGAGAGTGTGCATTAAATAAGAATGTAAATAAACCACCACTAGTGGGCAAATAACCAAAAGTACATGCTTTTCTCATGGAAGGTTAATAACTTTATCTACATGCACAAATGGAATCATTAAAACATGTTGAAATTGTTCATAAATAGATGGTCTCAACCCTTCTGACAGCCTGTACCTAGTTCAACACTCTTAAGGAAAGGCATTTTATTTTCTATAATCTTAGAGCTGGAACTCATTTTAAGAGGTCTTTGGATCTGGCTCACTGCTTTCCAACAGGTGAATTTGAATTCTATTTCTTGTTTAGCTCATGCTCCTTTTGAAGATGGAGAACAACTAGTAGGCATTTTCTTAGTAATTCCCTTTAATATTTCCAAAGACAATAAAATGCAATTTTTAGAATTCCAGCCACACATTGCTTAGTGTGCAATTTTTAGAATTCCAACTACATATTGTTTAGTGTGTTTTGTTTATCTTTTGCCCTGATTTTATAGAAATTCCTTAAAATAGACATTAAATTTTTCTCCCTGAACTTGGTCTATAATGACCCCATGGAGGGGCATGAAGTCAACTCTGGAAAAAGTGACTCTTCAAAACATGCTCGTTATTGAAGTAATATTCTTACAAAGAATGATGCTCCAGGGCATTCAATCACTTATATCCCATTATATGCTATTTTGAGGATTAAGAATAGTGTCCTTAATAATCTCAACATTTCTTAATGGACCTAGAATCATTTGATAATACAATTGTCATGTATCTGCTGCAAAGACTTCTCCACCAAGAATCATCATTGCCTCAGTATAATGGGAATAATTTGCCAAATTGGAAACAGTAGAATGTGGTGGCACACATCCCTTTGAAAACTGAGATGTACATGGCACAGCTGTACTCAATTTAAAGCCTCTCATAGCTTAAAACAATGTGCCTTAGCATTTTATTTCTTGAGTCTTAGCTGAGCATTATTTACAGAATAATGAACTCAAACTGAAAAAAAAAAGTCCTAATCTGCAACATGGATAATTTTGAGAAGTGGCATTACAACAATATTAAAAAGAAACCTAAACAGCCTGAAAATAAAACATCAGTAGGAAACATTTTAAATGAGATGACATAAAAAAGTAAAGAATGGTCCATCTGAGTGCTAGAAAACACTGAGCAAATCTTACTTAAAAGCAAGAAGTGACCATTGTTATAAGACAAAACCATGTGAAAATGAACTTTTGGCAGGGAAATAGGAGAGAGATAAAAACAATGAAAGAAACATTGTTCACACAAGAGCAAAGCCCAAAATCTTGTGGTTCTTTCTTTTACTTCCAGAGTTAGAGAGCATCCACTTCAGAGCTGTTCCAGTAAGGGTGACAAATTCTCCTGCAGCTACTTTGAAAGATAGATTTGCTTAATTCGCCTTGGTTCACGGGCAGAAATGGATTATGTATACCTCACAAGATAATGTGGGCTTCATTGAAATGCATTTGTTTTCAGCCAGCTAGTGGAGCAACATGTGTCTATCTATTCCTCAGTTTGCATAATGGATGCAAATTCAGCCAGAGCCATATATTTTATTACTTTTGTTGAGAGTTTGGTAATAAATTTTCAGATGTTTTAAGAAACAAATATTCTAAGACTGTTCCCATTACTGACATCAATGATTGCTTAACACTTCTTCTAATGATAACTAATTAAAATTAGGTCATCTGACAAGTTAGAAAATACTAACTAAATAAAATTGAATCTGTGAAATCATCTTCTTTGCAGATAAATCATGGACCAAGATGTTCACTAAGGGGCTTCCCTGGTGACTCAGTGGTTGAGAGTCTGCCTGCCGATGCAGGGGACGCGGGTTTGTGCCCCGGTCCGGGAAGATCCCACATGCCGCGGAGCGGCTAGGCCCGTGAGCCATGGCCGCTGAGCCTACGCGTCTGGAGCCTGTGCTCCGCAACGGGAGAGGCCACAACAGTGAGAGGCCCGCGTACAGCAAAAAAAAAAAAAAAAAAGATGTCCACTAGGTAAATGGGAGCAGTTAGGGAGAGACACTATCTTTGCCTTCTTTTTTTCTTTGAGACACTATCTTTGCCTTCTTTTCTAACTTTTTCAGTAAATCTTTTTGTGCTTCCTTTGTGGAAGAAGTAGCATTTCTTCATGTTCTCAGCACTTTCATGGATTTGAATTGCTCAAGTCATTTACCTAAAAAATACGCTTATTTTAAAAAAATTCACAAAACTAGTATAAAGAGTTCCCCTTTGTCAAATTTTTATTTTTCTCTTAGGTTGAATTAAATGTTATCTTTTTAAATAAAACTTTCACTGACAACTAATGACTCCAGATAGAGCCCTTTGGACTCTCAATAATTTCATAATCATTTTAAACCATAGCAGTGATCATATTGCATCATAATTATTTACAGAGTCCATGAGATATTTGAGGACAAGATAGAATTATTTAGTTATCAGTATAATCCTGGCTTCTACCACAACACATACATGGGCACTCAATAAATGCATGTTGTCATAGACTGAATAAATGAATGAAAATTTTACCTTAGTATTGCTGAACTAGCCCACCAATTATTTCTAGATCCTGAATATGAAACTTCTAACATTAACCACTGTCATATAAACAAGATAGATATATTTGCTTTGCTATCCAGCATTTTATTTTGAACTATATGCCTTGACCTATTGTCTTAAAGATACACATCAGAAACAAGGAGTATAGATATCTACTCCTTGTTTACATGTGCAATGTGTGTATGTGCACATGTATATGCATGTGCATGCATATATACACACACATATATGTACATTAGATATAGTGAGGCTGTGAAAATCAATGCTAATATTACATTTACAGCAGATTACTCCAAATATATGCCATTTATGACTTTTAAGAGAGAAGCTGTAGGTTAAGCCTAACTATGTAAGTATCTTCATCTGTAAAATGTGAATAATAATATTACTTACCTCACAGGGTTATTGGAAGTATAAATGACATCCTATACATAAGATACTTAGAACAGCAGTGTTTAATGTATAGTATGCATTGAGCTATTATTATCATCATTATTACTGTTTATTAATTCAGGGAAGAAAACATTGTCATCATAAAAATTTTGCAACTATCTCTGTGAAATATCTCACTCATAGATGTAATATTTCAGTAATGTAAGCAAATTTTATTTTAAAATTTTGAAATTTACAGAAAACTGGAAAGAATTATTCAATAAACTTCCATATAATCTTCATCTTTATTCAACACACAGCACTCACATACACACACGTCACACCATCCCTGCCACAGAAATATACCTTTTTGAGAAGCTGTAGATGTCATGACACAGTATTAAATACTTTTCCATGCTTCTCCAAAAACAAGAAGTTATCATAAAAACCACTATACAGTTCATTCTCTCAAGAAATTTAACTTTGCTACAATCCTATTTTCTATATAAAGGACCTATTGAAATTCATATCCAAATTTCCACAACTATCCCAAAATTACCTTTATAGCTGTCTCTCCCTTTTCCCAATCAACTTGTTTCATTTACTTGTTATTTGTCTTCAGTTTTTTTTTTTTTAATTTAGTGACATTCACTAGCCTGTTTTCTGTTGTTGTCATCATTGTTTAGTTTTTTTTTTTTGACACTAACATTTTAAGGCATCAATAACATTTGACTGACAAAATGTTCTTCACTTTTACTTGTCTGATTAAATTCAAGTTAAATATATATTTTAGCAAGAATACTACATAGGTGATATTTTGTCCTCAGTGCAACACATTGGTAGACACATCATAGCAATTTGTGCAATTATTAGTGAGGTTAAATTTAGTCATTTTGTTATGATGACTGCCAGTTGATCCATTCTGAAGGCAAGAAAGTAAATTTTATTTTGTTTTAATATCAAGTAATATTTGATTTGATTTGGATAAGCATAAACTGATGATCATTGCCAAAGTGAATTATTACAATGAATGTTGTGAAATGGTGATTTTCTAATTTTACCATTGCTTCTACATTTATAAGTTGATAATTTTCTATGAAAGAATTTCCATTTTCCCCTTTTCTGATGCTTATTTGTTAATTTTTAATGTCCTTTCTTCTACAGTGAGGTATGAGGGTCTCATCAATATATTTATACACTATCTGAACCAAAAAAAAATTGGGGAAGATTACTACACTAGTAGTAGTATCAAGACCAAATCATCTAAGCAAATTAACAGTCTCTTAATAGTACTTTTTGTTTTACGATTATATCTCATTGAGGATATACATAGGACTTTATTATCTTTTTCCTTTGTATTTTTAGTTTGATTACTTAGTATTATTTATTTATATTTGTATACAAATTTAGTGGGGTTGTCTCCTTCTTTATATATATATAAATATACAACTATTTTTCAACTAGGTAAAATATTAACCTCATTAAAAAACTCGAAACTGTATAAAAAGACATACTCCAAGAAATCTCATGCTTTACCTCTTTACTCCTTATCAAACATCCACAATCTTGTTTCATTGTTTTATATTATATGCTTAAAATTCTCTGAAGATATATATACATATTCTAGTCCTTAAGTAATATCTTGGCTAATGTAAAATTCTTGGTTTGCCTCCTACTTCTCTACTTTTTAAAAAATCGTTGTTCCAATATTGCTTTGCTTTGTTCCTTGCAGCTGAAAAGTCCAGTACCAATCTAATTTTCTTTTCTTTGTAAGTGACAGGATAATTTCCCTGGAAGCTCTGAAGATTTTCTTAACCTTAAAGTCTAGTAATTTTAGTAGGGTATATTTTGTAGTCTATTGTCCTGCATTAATTTTCCTGGTTACATATTATATACTTTCAAAATGTAGTTTTAGGTAACTGTATTCTAGAGAATTTTCATTGATTATAATTATAACCATTGGTTTTGTTTTGATTCCAGGGACTCCAGTTATACATATGTTGGAAATCTATTGCCTATTTTCTATATTTATCTTTCCTTCTCATTTTTAACTTCATTTTACCTCTAAGGTGGATTTTCATATCTTTTCTTGATGTTATTTATTATATTTTTAATCAAATCTATTTTCTCTCGAATATTGTTTAATATAAATTATTTATAGGATTAAAAAGTCTTTTATTTCATTTTTATTACTGAAATCAAACAGCTCTCTTTTTGTATACTCCAGTATTTTTTTCTCCCCAATTCTATTATGAGATTTTGAATTTCTGGTTTAGTATTTGATTTTGTTTGCCTGTTTGTTTTTACCTCTAAGTTTTCCTTTAAGCATTTAATTCAAAGTTTTCAGTGGGTTGTACAATTTTCTTCTGTTTCAGGATTTTTGCATGGTAACAGGGAGAATTTTAATTAACTGAAATGCTTTTTTTCTCATTTTCTGTTTTGTTTTCTTATGGTAAATTTCCATGTATTTCATTTTATCTTTTGTGTTAGTTTTAAAATATTTTATTTTTCTTTTTAAAATTTATTTTATTGGAGTAGTTGATTTACAATGTTGTGTTCATTTCTGCTGTACAACATAGTGATTCAGTTATACATATATACACATTCTTTTTCTTATTATTTCCCATATGGTTTATCACAGTATACTGAATATAGTTACATGTTATACAGTAGGACCTCACTGTTTATCCTTGGCTTTGAGCTCTACATTTTAGATAGCACTAGACTTCACAAATAAATGTAAATAACATTACTAAAAAACACATGGGTGTCTCAGGAATTCAGGATCTTGTGCTCAGTTCTGGCACAACATATCTCATAAGCCAAAATATCTATTCTCATACTCAACAGCATCTAGACTTCAGGAAAACATTTTTATCAAACCCTTACTCTGTATCTTTTTCTTTTTTTTTTGTGGTACAAAGGCCTCACACTGTTGTGGCCTCTCCCATTGTGGAGCACAGGCTCTGGACATGCAGGCTCAGCCGCCATGGCTCACAGGCCCAACCTCTCCATGGCATGTGGGCTCTTCCTGAACCAGGACACAAACCCATGTTCCCTGCATCGGCAGGCGGATTCTCAACTACTGCGCCACCAGGGAAGCCCACCCTTACTCTATATCTTTGAAAGGAAAGACATGTATGTCCAAATAGTTTGAAAGCATATGATAACATTACTGCTGATATGAAGAAAGTCTGCTGAGTGAAGGGAGGATTTGAACAATGGAAGTTTTTAGATAAAAGGAATAAAAAATTAAGCAACTTAATAAAGATTTTCAGAGAGCAATAATGAAGTAGATTCTTACATATTTATGTGATAGTTGTGTGAAATTGTATTGAGGGCAAGAAAATGATTTTTGAGCTAGACATATCTTTTGAATTACATATGTTTCATTACACATTAAAATCAGGCTTCTGTCTTCCTGTCTAGTTTCTTCTTCAGCAATTCTTGTCAACAGAACACCAGACATATATTGAAACTATTAATTTCAATCATATTTACCATCTGATGAGATGTAATATATAAAAATCATAGCATTAGTTTAAAAATTACAATATTAAGTTATACATTTCAAGGTATAGAATAGAATATATTTTATTTAATAAGTTGTTAGCTTGATTTATAACTTTTTAATATTTGAACACAGGTTGTGTTGCCTCCATTTATATTATTGCACCAGGACCTATAAATATCAGTCATGGGTCTACCCCTAGTAACAGTTGCAGTAGGCTGTTACTTAACATTAATTCATTTCATGCCTAACTGATGTCATTTAAGATGCACAGCACATCGTCTACTTTTTTTGTGTAATGCATGAAGCCCACTTAAGACCAATAGTTCTTCTGAAAGTCTGAAAGCCAGCACATAACAACAGTAGTATGATGCCATGCCCAAGACCAAAGGAACGGGCTGCTTGTCATGACTTTGTTACAGATAGAGAGCAGTGTTTAGAGCAGCATTTATCATTGTGCCAAATATATGAGTTGAATTTGACTCATTTTCTCATCAGGTAGGACACTGTTAGAAAATAGCTCAGATATTATAGCGGGGTGACCAAGAAAGAGGTTGATTAGCTTGCTCCTAACCCAAGACTCATTATTTCTCACATGAACTATAAAGTCATCTTCATAAATTTCCTCCCTGTCTTTAGTCTTGTTCTCCACAAATCTAACCTTAATGTGATAGAGTCCTTAGACAGAGTAAGTTAGGGGGAGCACATTAGAAACTGTGTCAGAGAAGCTGTCTCTGAGGAAGTGACATCATTTTGCTGAGCTTGGCATGATCAGAAGATTCCTAGCAGAGGGAACAGCAATAACATGTGCTAGCAGTTAGGAAAGGGCTTGACCATATTCAGAGACCATGAAAATGACCATGTTGAACAAGGTGGAAGAGTGGAACAGAGTATTTTGAAATGATAGATAGAGACCACATCACTAGTGTCTCTTTCTAGGTCATGATACACGATGCATGATGTACACCATTCTGATTTCCTATGCAAAACCTTTCAAATCCTCCCTATCACATAAATAATAAAATCCAACCCCCTTTAGCATTGTTTACAAAGTCCTCCATAATCAGGCTTCTGTCTTCCTATCTAGTTTCTTCTTCAGTAATTCCCTGTCTTTTCTGTAACATTCCTCAAACATAGATCAGGTTGTGATTCTTTGGATACAACATGTTTTCTTATACATACCTATATTCCATGGCTTCTGTATTCTCTTCTTAAATGGGAAATATTACTCTGCTTATATCTTTGAAAGCTAAATTATATATATATAAATAAATGCATACATGAACTTAATGAATGTCATTTCATTTGATTCTCAAAAACAATTCAATAATTGAGGAAATAGAAACCTATAGGCAAAAGTAATTTGCCTAGAGGTGGATCCCACAACTAATGTGTAGTTGAGCTAAGACTCAAATTCAAGGTCTTTAAGGAAAAATCCACTCCTCTTTCTACTACATGAAATAGTTTCCCTCCTATTTCTCATGATAAATGAATAAAATCCTTGCTAAGCATATTATGCTCTATAAATTAATCAGATTGACTAACTGAAGAACCAGGAATCACATTTCTTAACGCTGGAAAAAACTCCAAACTTGCAGCTTCAATTTTCTGCAGGTTCAAAAGCATTACTTTGCTCAGACCACTGTGATTTTTGAGATCCAGTTGAGTTGTAATGCTTAATTTGCAATCCTAATTTAACTTTTTCAAAATCTGATAGTTATAGATTTTAAAATATGTCAAAAATTACAAGAAATTCATACTGTGAGCTAATAATCCTAAAGCAAAGTTCCCATTAGAACATAGAGATTTCATTTAGGAATTTTTCTCAAAGGGTATAAAACTTCTGGTCTTATATCACTTTCAACAGACTAAGTAACAACTAGGCAGATAATTAGAGCTTACTCTTTGCATTTAAATTGAATCCTAAAAGTTTAGGTGTTGTATTGTTTTATAAGCCAAAATTTATAATGATGTCTTACTCTTAAAAGGAGTTTCAAAGTTTAGAAACTACTTTCTTTTGTAATATTTTATCTTCATGACAATCCTGTGTACTTGGTGTGGGGGGGATATTATTATCACCCACCATTTTACATGTGCTAAAACAAACTCAGAAAGGCTATATATCACTCAGTGTCACTCAGCAGATGGCCATACTGGGTCCCATTTTGGAATCTGATATCTATTTAAGTTTGTAGCCTGTTGTGTATAGAGAGGGAATATTTTCAATGACACACTCTGATAGTACAGAATTTGAGAGTCATTGCATTATTCAATGAAAAGAGAAAAGAAACATTTATTGCTCTGTAATTCCAGTTTTCAAACTTCTTTCAAACTTGAGATAGTCATAAGACTATAATAAGACAAGATAACAAAGGCTTCTCTAGTACATAGAAGTTGAATATATCTAATGTGAAAATAACTCAAAAAACATAGTATAACTTATTTTGGAAATATAAAAATAGAGTGAAACTTTATCTCAATCAAAAATCTTTTTTTTTTTTTGAGAAATAATAGTCAATGGTGAAGACCTCTACTTAATTCTCTAGCTTGCCAATTTTGGTATCTTCTCACAGACTACAGGTATTTCCTTAAAACAAAAGAAAATGTTTATTTCTTACTCTGTTCAAGAAATATGTTCAATACTATAGGTATAAAAACATGAATAGGATACCATCTGACTCCCCATAAAAACTTGAAAACTATCACAGGACCCGTGTATACACAAATGATGCAATATCTTTTCTATAAGTGGCAATGTACCTAGAAAAAAGCAAAATTTCTCTAGATTTTAGGTTTTTAATGAGAACAGATCATACACAGTTGAAGTGGAATTCTGAGATTCTTGGAAAAGCAGACATCTCCCTGTACAACTGAAGGCAGATTGTCCTCAGGAAGAAGAGATGACACTTAAGCATGAACTTGTATTCTCAACTGGATGATTCCATGAAGCTGGCCTAAGGAGAAAGAAAACAACAAATATTTCAAGTAGATGGAGCCTACTTCTGTCAACTGAGTGGGGTGGGGGTGGTGAATTAAGGAGTAGATCCTCTGGAGGAAATTAAGGAGTAGATTCTCTGGAGGAAAACAAATGAACAACTGTAAATACAGCCTAAGAAACCCCAGTCAAGGGAATAAAAAGACAATAAAGTGTACTTGGCACTTCAATGTCAATAGCTCAGGTAGAAAAAGGAGGTGAAGAGAGCTCACAAAAAAAGTCTTCAGAGCTTGAGGCTGTGATGTATGAAGACAAAGACTATGTACTTCACTGCTATTGCCAGAGGGAGAGGGCAGGAGGGCAGGGAGTGTTGCAGGTGGAGATGTTGGTGACCACTTTAAAAGAAAATCTTCTAAAAGTATTTTATGTGCCAGAACTGGTTGGAAGCTAAAGGAAAGAAGAGTTGTTTTTTTTTTTTTTTTCTGTTTGTTTGTTTTACATTTTTATTGGAGTATAATTGCTTTACAGTGGTGTGTTAGTTTCTGCTTTATAACAAAGTGAATCAGTTATACATACACATATGTTCCCATATCTCTTCCCTCTTGCATCTCCTTCCCTCCCACCCACCCTATTCCACCCCTCCAGGTGGTCACAAAGCACTGAGCCTATCTCCCTGTGCTATGCAGCTGCTTCCCACTAGCTAACTACCTTACATTTTGTAGTGCATATATGTCCATGCCTCTCTCTCGCTTTGTCGCAGCTTACCCTTCCCCCTCCCCATATCCTCAAGTCCTTTCTCTAGTAGGTCCGTGTCTTTATTCCTTTCTTACCCCTAGGTTCTTCATGACCTTTTTTTTTTTTTCCTTAGGTTCCATATATATGTGTTAGCATATGGTATTTGTCTTTCTCTTTCTGACTTACTTCACTCTGTATGACAGACTCTAGGTCTATCCACCTCATTACAAATAGCTCAATTTCGTTTCTTTTTATGGCTGAGTAATATTCCATTGTATATATGTGCCACTTCTTCTTTATCCATTCATCTGATGATGGACACTTAGATTGTAAAGAAGAGTTTTTATTGTGCTTGTCATCGAGTGAGATCATACAAGGGCTCAGGGATCCTCAAATCCATGGCCTGTCAGGAACCGGGCCGCACAACAGGAGATGAGTAGCAGGTGAGTGCGTGAAACTTCGTCTGCCACTCCCTATCGCTCCCCAATATTCGCATTACTGCCTGAACGATGCCCGCCCCCCACATCCCATCAGAGAAAAATTGTCTTCTACAAAACTGGCCCTTGGTGCCAAAAAGGTTGGGGACCACTGCAAGGGCTAACAGAAGGTAAAAGCAAATAAGAGATCTGTGCAAAACTGTGTTCCCTCTCTCACCTATTGATCAGGTGAGTAAAGTGAGTGAGGCAATTGACTATGCATTTCAATTTGTGTGTGTGATTCAGCTAGTGAATTGGGATAAGAAAGCCTTATTGTCTTCAGGCCCCTGACATCCTCAAGTGTCCCTGAACTATAGGATCTTGTGATCAGTGACGTACAGTGGGATCTAGATTCTCTACTAAGTAGAAGAAGAGGCTCAGATCTAGACTGAAATGACAGATCTTCCAATAGTTCTAGTTTCCTAGAAAGTGCTTAAAGGAAAGACGTGCCAGGCTTTCATTGACCATCAATGTTTGCCTTATTAGCAGACAAGGCCTATCTGGAAAAATATCACTCATCTTATACTCCATCTTTTATGGAGCATTTACTATGTAAAAGTCAATATACTTAACACTATATATATCTTCCCATTTAAACTCTAGTTATGATATCAACTCTATAAGGTATTATATGATCGCTATTTTGAGGTCCAAACGTTTAAGAGCAAGTTGATATAGCTAATTAGTAGTCACAGCAAAATTCAAGGTCTGTTCTTTCTGGTCCCAAAGTTTATACTCTTATCTACTACTCTAGGTTGACTTCTTGAAGTCCACATAAATACACTGCATGTTTCCCTTGTGCTGAATCACAGGCAAATCATTTAACATTTGTATATTTCTTATACACGTCCCCTACTAACTTTCAGTAACTTAGATCCCAGAGAGTGAAAGGGAGGAAGGTAGATAAGCAGAGACCAGAACACCAAGCTGATAGAAAAAGAGAGAAGGTGGCAGGGGACAGTGGGGAGATGGATTCACAGATAAAGTTGCTATGATGTCAGTGCTATAGTGGTGGTCAACTGGGCAGAGTGTCTAACCCAGTACTCTCAAGGAAAGACTGGGCTTCTTTCCACCATTCTTTCAGATTTGTTCTGTCTTTATTTGGTGTCTTCTCTGAATTATATCTTGAGCCCCCAGAGACATTTTGCTATGATGGGAAAGAAAAAAAGAGAGGACTTCCCTGGTGGTGCAGTGGTTGAGAGTCCGCCTGCGGATGCAGGGGACACCGGTTCGTGCCCTGGTCCGGGAAGATCCTACATGCTGCAGAGCAGCTAGGCCCATAAGCCATGGCCGCTGAGCCTGTGTGTCCGGAGCCTGTGTTCCGCAATGGGAGAGGCCACAACAGTGAGAGTCCCACGTATTGCAAAAAAAAAAAAAGAGAGAGAGAGAAAGAAGAGGTGGAGGGAAAGAGGAAGAGAAGAAAGAAAACAGGGCTAATATACCTTCTAAGTTAATTAATATCATGACAAATATACAGCTTAATGGTTTTGATACAATCGCTAGGAATACCATACCATTTATTATACATTTATAATCCATCCAATCTTTACTCTTAGATTTAAACCACGGAAGCAGCAAATTCTGATAGAAATCATCCCAACTGACTCTCCCTATAGTCCAATAAGAAAAAGAAGTTTAAAGCAAATACAAGTATTTATTTTTCTGCTTTGCCTCACTTGCCTAAGCTTTTACAGAAAGATTTTAAATGTTCCACTTCATGGATATGATTGAAATAACAGGAAGCCTACAAAGGTATATTGAACTGAGACTAATGCCTTTTCCAATGTCTTGGAAAGATATAGAACAAAAGTACAACTTGCAAGTTCCCTTTGTGGTAGATAATTTTGCCTTGCTGAGTTTATCTGAAACAAAAAATCTATATCGTTCTTTGGAATGTCCCATTCACTGAATTTTGGCAACCGCTTAGAAAACCAGATTTTATAGCCACATATTACAAAGAAAAGTAAAATTTGATAATTACTTAGCAAATTTGACCAAGATGGGTATGTTTATGCAAAGTTAAACTCTGTGCTGGAAAGGAAAGGTCTCAAACCACAGAAAGCAGCAGAGTGAAGTCATTACAGTGAATAGAGAACTGACTTTATAGTCACAGATTCTAGATCAATTCCCCTTTATGACTGGTTATGAAACATAGAGTGAGTTACTCAATTGTCCTAAGTTTCCGTCTTCTCAAATGTACAGTGGAAATAAAACTAACATGAACAGATACCATGAATATTAAAATTACATGTACATGTCTAAAATATCTGGTATTAAATCAACGATAGCTTGTTTTAACATTGCTATTATTATGATGTCAAGCATTCATACATAGATTTGTCAATTAATCAAATGCACCCTTCAAAAATTGAATTGAAAATTATGTGAAGATATTGCATTATGTAGAATGTCATAGGATTTTTCTATTTTTATGTAGTTAAGCTAAATATATAATAATGACAGACGTTAAACTCTGGGGAGTCGATTTAAAATGAGTTTCAGATATATATCTATTCAAATTTATGAAGGTCTATATAAGAATATGTTCATAGTGGTTATTACATGAGAGAAAAATAAAGATAGTGTCAAGTTGGGCACTTTCACTTTTCATCTTAGAACTTTAGCGTCATCTGAAGTTTTCACGTTGAACACTGCATAAATGTACTTGTGTGTGTGTGTGTGTGTGTGTGTGTGTGTATAGTGTATATAACTTAACAAACATTAGCACTGTTAATTCCACGGTGAGTGGTACTACAAATGTTTACATATATGTTTTACCTGTATTTTCTGTAAAGCCTTATATTTGGGAGTAGAAATTGTGGAATTAGACACATCTGGATTTGAACTCTTTTGCTCCCGTCTTAGCTCCATGATCTTGGGTTCATTGTAAACTTTTCTGATTCTCAGTTTCTCGTCTCCAAAATGGTTAGTAATAATTTCCATCTAATGTAAAGATGGTGCAAATCAAATGAGGTGATATTAAGAGACACCAAGCACTATTTGTTGTTGGTGCATAATTAATGTTGAATAAAGAGTGGACATTATTATTTCCATAACGGTCATGCATTAGTTTTATGAGATGAACAAACAATATAAACACTTTATTTTGAAAAATAAGTTATTACACAATATTTAAGAAAGCCAATTAGAAATTGTCACCATTCTATTCATTTATATGTACTCAGAATGATACTCTACCAATTGGCTCACCCACCTTGTAGGAAAGAATTCTTTTTCTGAACCTTGACAGCACCTTATCTGAGATGTTCTCATTTGATCTTGGGTTTTAGTTATTTTTGTACATTTATTTTACTTTCCCCCTGCACTGCTCCTGATCCAGTTCCTGGAAAGCTACCAGAGGATATGGTGAAGGACAAGTTATTGATTTCTTTTGATCCAATAAGATACTGAGCTTTGGAGAACTTTATTTATTCACTCAGGATTGTCTAGCCATTATGTGTCAAAATCTGGACTAAATTGTAGGTTTCCTGAAGTTAAATTAATTGGGTATCAACTACTTCAGAATGTCTCTATAAAACAAATTCTCCTTCTTTTTCTGACGTCTCATAATGGACTTTTAACTCCCTTTTGGCTCTTACCTTGCATTTCAGATACCTTGGTAGAAGTCTTATAGAATTTCATTAATTTTATTTAGAGTGGTTATTTAACCAATTTTCTGGGTCCTCTAGTAAAGTATTTATATTCAGGTTATAAATAGAGTAAGGGTAGCCAGCAGAGTAGACAACAGAGGTAATAAAAGGGATAGCATTGCTTTACCCAATTGGCAATTGGTCATTCATTCATTACAAGAACCACTTTTATCAGTGATTTTATAAGTCATTATAAGAACCATTATAAGATTGTTAGAAAATTTGAGGATGAGAGTCCTTAGAGATAATTTAATCCAAGTTTTTACTTTTGAGTCAACAGAAATTCAAAATGGTAAATGACATGAAAAATTCACATAATAATGACATGAAAAAGTCACAAAATAATTTAAAAAGTTTCAGCAAGAATGAATCCATTGAGCTAGAATATAGGCCTATAGATTTTGGTGTTTTTTTTGTTTTGTTTTGTTTTTAATTATAAGCATAGGTCATAGAAGATACAGTTAACAATAGGGAACCAATCATGAAAATATAGGTCTGGTCAATATTTTAAACTATTATCCCTGCATGCCTGTTTCAGATTGAAAATACAAAAGCTAAATAATTGAAAAACATTTAAAAGACATTATTAAGACTTAGGATTAAATGCCTGTCCTTATAAAAGGATAACATAGCAGAGTGAAAAAACTACTGATCTGACTCTGCACTTACAAACTCTGAATTCAGCCAGTCAATTAAAATTTCCTTAGCCTCAGTTTCCTTTTCTTTAATATGCAGCTGATAATGAAAATGACGTTGAGAATTATGTGAGATAGTTTACCATTATAAAATAGTAAACAGATGGAGTCATATCAATTCATACCCATATGTATCAAGGAGATAATATGAAATATTAAAACGTGGATGCCATTTCATACCAGGCACCCAGGAAGTCTCACTGAATAGGTGACTTTAGAATTGAGATCTGAAGGAAACACAGGAAAAAATTTGAGGCTGAAAGTTACACAGCTAGACTTATAAGAAGCTTTGTTTGGCTGTAATACCTTCTAGACTAAACTACCTAGATATTGTAAAGAATCAGATACATTCCATGTATTTTCTTAAACATCCAAATGGCAATTCTTTATTTAAATTTTAGTTTAAAAGTTATTTCTTTCTGGATAGGCAATGAAAAATTGTAAGCTGTTGCTATATCAAAATACCTATACTATCTGAATTGTGCAGGACCATAATTTAATTATGAACATATTAAATATTAAGATCCTTCCATGATCAAAAAAAAAAAAACAAAGTTAAACTTAATAGGTGTCATTGAAATGAAGAAAGAATATTCACCCTTTCTTCAAAAATTCTAGTACCTTAGTATTATTCTTTTTAGAAAATAATTTATTGATAATGATTCTAAGTAGAAGACAGTCTTCATGCCTCACCCACATATCCCCCTGAGATTTATTTTTCTTTCTTCAAAAGTTCCAGTGATCCTCTATTGCCTCTAAAATAGAATTGAACTTACTTTCAATGGCATAAACACCTAACCAAAATAAACCAAACATTATCACCAACTATGTAAGTTTGCCCAAACTACTTTCCAATGAATCATACATATTATCTAAGGAAAAATCTTGTAAATACACATCTTTGACCTTTTGCAAATGTAATTTACCTTTCTTCCCATTGCAACCATAAGCTTTTATTTTTCACATGTGATTGAATCATATATTTGTGAAACTTCAGTTTTACTCACTCTTTCATGAAGTTAGGTAAATATTTCCTAGAGAAGTCTCTCCATGTCTGAACTTAGACTTTATGTTTAGCTATATGTAGCTATATAAACATGTTTAAGTTAAATTATAAGTTCAATCCTATAGTAACACTCATCACATTTTATTTCCTCAGTGTGCGCATGTGGATAGTTGCTATGATATTGGACCTCCAGGTCAAGGCGTTGGTAGTTAGGAGAGTGAAATCTTGGCTTTTGCAGAAGGTCAATGGAATAGAAGATTTGAATTTTAGAAAATAATGGAGTCAAGTGGGAATAATAGCCTCTATCTCATAATTGAGTCGCTGTCCTTTAAAAGAAAGATCTAACTTGGTCTCCATATCCCCAAAGTTCAAAGTAAGGGAATAAATGAAAACTATTAATAAAATGGATTTGAGTTTCATATGAAAAACAATTTGCTCTCAAACCGTAAAAGGTGGAAGATTTCTTCAGGAGCATAAAATGGATGGATATGTAGTAGAAATGTTTACAGGAGATTTCAGCCCATGAAGAATGGTTGGGTTATGTGACTCTAATGGCTCATCCTGCTATTAATTTTGTTAATATAACAAATTGTCAGTGAAAGGCAGAGTGTTTGCTTAAATTCCCCAGAGAAAGAAATTATCTGTGAACACTTCAATACATACTCCTAAGCCCCAGCTCAGTACTGTTGAACTAGAATTTATGGGAGAAATATCTGATAATCTCTGTATTTAATTCACACTCAAGAATTCTAATATCCAGGAGACTGGGAAACTTTGAGGTAAATGATACCAAAACGATAAGTATCCAGTTCTATCAATGAAGCAGACCAAATGGGACAGCACTATTTGGAAAAGGCTTTGTGTAATAGAAATACCTACAGATGCATTTAGAAAAATAAGCAAAAGTTGAAAAGATGGAAAAGAGGGGAAATGCATTTCAGGAATCTTGAGCTCAGGAATGACTATGGCAAATTCAGGGACCAGTGAAAGACAACATTGCCTTTTTCTTTTTTTTAACATCTTTATTGGAGTATAATTGCTTTACAGTGGTGTGTTAGTTTCTGCTATATAACAAAGTGAATCAGCTACACATACACATACATCCCCATATCTCCTCCCTCCTGTGTCTCCCTCCCATCCTCCCTATCCCACCCCTCGCATTGCCATCTTTGATTGCCATTTTTGACACCTTGATTTTAACCCAGTAGCACCTGTTTCAGACTTTTAACCTCTAGAGCTATAATAGAATAAATTTGTGTAGATTTAAGCCACCACATTGGTGACAATTTGTTATAGCAATAGTAGGAAACTAATGCAGTAGTAGAGGCAAGTGAATAAACCCATAAGAAAAGAGAGGTGTAAAAAAGCCACATAGTGCAATAAATTAAAATACATAGAATTCTTAGTAAGCAGTTATAAATTTTGAGTCATAGTAGTTTAGGTTTCAGAGAATAGGTGATGTTTTATCTGGGTCCTGAAGAATGTCTCTGAGTTTATAGATTAAACAGTAGAAAAGTCATCTTAGGTAAAAGAAAGAGTACCTGAAAATTGGCAATGGTGTAAGAGAAAACCATAGTATTAGAAAAGAAGAAAATTTAATGTAAAATTCACAGTAAGATAAGGAAGGGTACAGTGAGTAAAGAGAAGGAATATCACATTCCTCAACTGCAGGGGGAGCACTTACCTGTAGCCTATGTGAATGTCAGTACACTGCACAACCTACAGAGACCACAAGGTGTGTGTGGCCCACTAGTGGGGCACTGAGGATGCTGTGGTAAACAGGATAATGAAGATTTGTGCCAGGCTGAGAAAGGCATGGAATGCTATTATAAATAAAGGGGACCTATCCCATACTCAATAGGGTTTTTACTACAAGTTAATTTTTGGAAAAGAAGTGTCATTATCAGATCTAAATTTAGAAAGATAACACAGATAGTAGTACGAGGTATATACTGGAAAGTTCTGAGTAAAAGTCCAAGCTATAATTTTATATGATAATGCACATAAAAAACCAACCTAATTAAATAAGTTCAGTGCACAGGGGGAGTACCATTGTGAGTTTTCAAGCCCCAATCCATACTTTTTGAGCTTAGTTACTGGGTGGTATAAACCTCTCCAGGTCCTAGTTACCTGAAACTTTAAGGTGGTAAATGTGACCATTTTCATATCTGAAAACACTTCTTTGGGTGTGATTTTCATTGTTTCAGATATCTGTTTTGATTCATATGGGAATAGAACATCATCAAAATGAAACCAACAACTGTTTTGCTATGATTTTTATTGATATTTTGTACTCAGAGTATAGGTCATATCAAACTGTCAAATACTTCACTGATTCTTTATTCTTTCCTTTAATTTACAATTTTCATTTTTGACCTGCATTGGAATAGCTGCTTGTTACCTGCTGGGAGGTGGCATGATTCATGGATTAAGTACCACCTGATGTCTCAGGGCTTCAAAGATTTGCCTTGGCCCAGCTCACTTAATTCTTCATCTTTTTCTCTTGATGTTAAAAATAAAAACAGAAGTACTAACCTTTGTACCCTTACAGAAATATTCAACACTCTGACAAATATGTAGTGAAAGAAAGAGGATTGTTCCAGCTTAATTGGATTTAATGTCATTTTATGTTATGTAACAATGAGAAGTTTAAAGAAGGAAAGTATTCATTTTTAACTGAAAAGGCTAAAGAACAAAAAGGAAAAACATAGAGGACAATGTAGATTATAATTTGATATTGACATCCATGCAGTGGCATTTTCCTATAATATAAAAAAAGAAATAAAGATGATGCCAAAATATATATCAAAATCTCCATGTTCTGCAAAAGCCTGAAAATACTTTTCCATTCTATTTAATATTCACCTGACACTTACTAGAATATAGTGTACAATCATAACATAACTCTTCAAAAATAAGTATATTGGTTGAGCTTCAAGATGGTGGAAGAGTAAGATGTGGAGATCACCTTCCTCCCCACAAATACATCAGAAATACATCTACATGTGGAACAACTCCTACGGCACACCTACTGAATGCTGGCAGAAGACATCAGACCTCCCAAAAGGCAAGAAACTCCCCATGCACATGGGTATGGCAAAAGAAAAGAGAAAAAAAACAAAGACAAAAGAATAGGGATGGGACATGAGCCAGTGAGAGGGAGCTGTGAAGGAGAAAATGTTTCCACACACTTGGAAGCCCCTTCTCAGGCAGAGACTGTGGGTGGTGGTCAGGGGAAGCTTCAGAGCCATGGAAGACAGCACAGCAACAGGGATGCAGAGAGCAAAGTGGAGAGATTCCCACACAGAGGATCAGTGCAAACCAGCACTCACCAGCCCGAGAGGCTTGTCTGCTCACCCGCCGGGGCAGGTGGAGGCTGGGAGCTGAGGCTCTGACTTCTGTCGGATCCAAGAGAGAGGACTGGGTTTGACTGCATGAACAAAGCCTGAAGGGAGCTAGTGCACTATGGCTAGCTGGGAGGGAGTCCAGGAAAATGTCTGGAACTGCTGAAGAGGCAAGAGACTTTTTCTTGCCTCCTTGTTTCCTGGTGTGTGAGGAGAGGGGATTAAGAGTGCCGCTTAAAGGAGTTCCAGAGACGGGTGCAAGCCGCGGCTATCAGCGTGGACCTCAGAGACGGGCATGAGATGCTAAGGCTGCTGCTGCCACCACCAAAAAGCCTGTGTGTGAGCACAGGTCACTATCCACACCTCCCCTCCCGGGACCCTGTGCAGCCTGCCACTGCCAGGGTCCCGTGATCCAGGGACAACTTCCCCGG
The DNA here is from genome assembly GCF_003031525.2 of Neophocaena asiaeorientalis asiaeorientalis. NCBI lineage: Eukaryota > Metazoa > Chordata > Mammalia > Artiodactyla > Phocoenidae > Neophocaena > Neophocaena asiaeorientalis. The sequence goes on along the minus strand of NW_020175536.1, from coordinate 5,744,229 downwards.
GAGAACACATGACGTGCCTCAAGCTGGTGAAGTGTCACACTGGCCTCTGCAGCTGCAGGCTTGCTCTGAATCCCTACCCCTCCTTACCCCCTGCCTGAGTGAGCCAGAACGCCCAAATCAGCCCCCCTTCAACCTCGTCCTGAGTGAAAAATAGATGCCCTCAGGCAACCTACACGCAGAGGCAGGGCCAAATCCAAAGATGAATCCCAGGAGCTGTATGAACAAAGAAGAGAAAGGGAAATCTCTCCCAGCAGCCTCAGGAGCAGTGAATTAAATCTCCACACTCAATTTGATGTATCCTGCACCTGTGGAATACCTGAATAGACAACGACTCATCCCAAATTGAGGAGGTGGACTTTGGGAGCAATGATATATATATATATTTTTTTTCCTCTGTTCCTCTTTTTGTAAGTGTGTATGTGTATGCTTCTCTGTGTGATTTTGTCTGTATAGTTTTGCTTTTACCATTTGTCTTAGGGCTCTATCTATGTTTGTTTGTTTGTTTTCATATAGTTTTCAGTGCTTCTTATCATTGGTGAATTTGTTTTTTGGTTTGGTTGCTCTCTTCATTCTTTCTTTATTTTTTCTTAAATTACTTTAAAATTCTTTTTCTAATAATTATTTTTTGTTTTTTATTTCAAAAACTTTTTATTTATTTTATTTTACTTTATATTTTTATTTCATTCTTTTTATCTTTTCTCCCCTTTATTCTGAGCCATGTGGATGACATTCTCTTGGTGCTCCAGCAAGCATCAGGGCTGTGCCACTGAGGTGGAAGAGCCAAGTTCAGGGCATTGGTCCACCAGAGACCTCCCAGCTCCATGTAATATCAAGCAGTGAAAATCTCAAAGAGATCTCCATCTCAATGCCAAGACCCAGAGCCATTCAATGACCAGCAACTACAGTGCTTGACACCTTATGCCAAAAAACTAGCAAGACAGGAACACAACCACACCCATTAGCAGAGAGGCTACATAAACTCATAATAAGGTCACAGACACGCCAAAACACACCACCAGACCTGAACCTGCTCACCAGAAAGACAAGATACAGCCTCATCAACCAGAACACAGGCACTAGTTCCTTCCACCAGGAAGTCTACACAACCCAATGAACCAACAAGAGTCACCGGGGGCAGACACAAAAAACAACAGGAATTATAAACCTGCAGCCAGCAAAAAGGAGACACAAAACACAGTAAGTTAAGCAAAATGAGAAGACAGAAAAACTCACAGCAGGTGAAGGAGAAAGGCAAAAGCCCACCAGACCTAACAAATGAAGAGGAAATAGGCAGTCTACCTGAAAAAGAATTCAGAATAATGACAATAAAGATGATCCAAAGTCTTGGAAATAGATTGGAGAAAATACAGGGAATGTTTAACAAGGACCTAAAAGAACTAAAGAGCAAATAAACAATCATGCACAACACAATAAATGAATTAAAAATTCTCTAGAAGGGATCAATAGCAGAATAACTGAGACAGAAGAACGGATAAGTGACCTGGAAGATAATATAGTGGAAATAACTACTGCAGAACAGAATAAAGAAAAAAGAATGAAAAGAATTGAGGACAGTCTCAGAGACCTCTGGGTCAATATTATACACAACAACATTCAAAATATAGGGGTCCCTGAAGAAGAAGAGAAAAAGAAAGGGAGTGAGAAAATATTAGAAGGGATTATAGTTGAAAACTACCTAATATGAAAAAGAAAATAGTTAATCAAGTCCAGGAAGTGCAGAGAGTCCCATAGAGTATAAATGCAAGGAAAAACACACCAAGACACATATTAATCAAACTATCAAAAATTAAATACAATGAAAAAATGTTAAAAGCAGCAAGGGAAAAACAACAAATAACATACAAGGGAATCCCCATAAGGTTAACAGCTGATCTTTCAGCAGAAACTTTGCAATCCAGAAGGGAGTGGCAGGACATATTTAAGGTGATGAAAGGGAAAAATCTGCAACCAAGATTACTGTATCCAGCAAGGATCTCTTTCAGATTTGACGGAGAAATTAAAACCTTTACAAACAAGCAAAAGCTAAGAGAATTAAACACCACCAAACCAGTTTACAACAAATGCTAAAGGATCTTCCCAGGCAGGAAACACAAGAGAAGGAAAAGACCTACAATAACAAACCCAAAACAATTAAGAAAATGGTAATAGGAACATATATATCGATAATTACCTTAAAAGTAAATGGATTAAATGCTCCCCCCAAAAGACATAGACTGGCTGAATGGATACAGAAACAAGACTGTATATGTTGTCTACAAGAGACCCACTCAGGCCTAGGGACACATACAGACTGAAAGAGAGGGAATGAAAAAAGATATTCCATGCAAAGGGAAATCAAAAGAAAGCTGGAGTAGCAATTCTCATAACAAATAGACTATAAAACAAAGACTATTACAAGAGACAAAGAAGGACACTACATAATGATCAAGGGATCAATCCAAGAAGAAGGTATAACAATTGTAAATATTTATGAACCCAACATAGGAGCACCTCAATGCATAAGGCAAATACTAACAGCCATAAAAGGGGAATTGACAGTAACACAATCATAATAGGGGACTTTAACTCCCACTTTCACCAATGGACAGATCATCCAAAATGAAAATAAATAAGGAAACACAAGCTTTAAGTGATACATTAAACATGAAGGACTTAATTGATATTTATAAGACATTCCATCAAAAATAACAGAATACACTTTCTTCTCAAGTGCTCATGGAACATTCTCCAAGTTAGACCATATCTTGGATCACAAATCAAGCCTTGGTAAATTTATGAAAATTGAAATCATATCAATTATCTTTTCTGACCACAGCTTTATGTCACCACATATCAATTACAGGAAAAAAGGTACAAACACATGGAGGCTAAACAATACACTACTTAATAACCAAGAGGTCACTTAAAAAATCAAAAAATATCTAGAAACAAATGAAAATGAATGCATGATGACACACAGCCTATGGGATGCAGCAAAAGCACTTCTAAGAAGGAAGTTTATAGCAATACAACCCTACCTTAAGAAACAAGAAATACCTCAAATAAAAAACCTATACTTACACCTAAAGCAATTAGAGAAAGAAGAAAAAAGAAACCCCAAACTTGGCAGAAGGAAAGAAATCATAAATATCAGATCAGAAATAAGTGAAAAAGAAATGAAGGACACGATAGCAGAGATCAATAAAACTAAATGCTGGTTCTTTGAGAAGATAAACAAAATTGATAAACCATTAGACAGAGTCATCAAGAAAAAAGGGAGAAAACTCAACTCAATAGAATTCGAAATGAAAAAGGAGAAGTAACATCTGACACTGCAGAAATACAAAGGATCATGAGAGATTACTACAAGCAGCTCTATGCCAATAAAATGGAGAACCTGGAAGAAACGGAAAAAATCTTAGAAATGCACAACTTCTGAGACTGAACCAGGAAGAAATAGAAAAGATGAAGAGACCAATCACAAGTACTGAAATTGAAACTGTGATTAAAAATCTTTCAACAAACAAAAGCCCAGGACCAGATGGCTTCACAGGTGAATTCTATCAAACATTTAGAGAAGACCTAACACCTACCCTTTTCAAGCTCTTCCAAAATATAACAGAGAGAGGAACATTCCCAAACTCATTCTACGAGGCGATCATCACCCTGATACCAAAGCCAGACAAAGATGTCACAAAGAAAGAAAACTACAGGCCAATATCACTGATGAACATAGATGCAAAATCCTTAACAAAATACTAGCAAAGAGAATCCAAAAGCACATTAAAAGGATCATAGACCATGACCAAGTGGCCTTTATCCCAGGAATGTAAGGATTCTTCAATACACACAAATCAATCAATGTGATACACCATATTAACAAATTGAAGGACAAAAAACATATGATCATCTCAATAGATGCAGAGAAAGCATTCAACAAAATTCAACACTTATTTATGATAAAAACCCTCCAGAAAGTAGGCATAAACGGAACTTTCCTCAACCTAATAAAGGCCATATATGACAAACCCACAGGCAACATCATACTCAGTGGTGAAAAACTGAAACCATTTCCACTAACAACAGGAGCAAGACAAGGCTGTCCACTCTCACCACTATCATACAACATAGTTTTGGAAGTTTTACCCAATCAATCAGAGAAGAAAAAGAATAAAAGGAATCCAAATCATAAAAGAAGAAATATAGCTGTTACTACTTGCAGTTCACATGATACTATACATAAAGAATGCTAAAGATGCTACCAGAAATCTGCTAGAGCTAATCAATGAATTTGGTAAAGTAACAACAACAAAATTAATGCACAGACATCTCTGGCATTCCTATACACTAATGATGAAAAATCTGAAAGTGAAATTAAGAAAACATTGCCATTTACCATTGCAACAAAAAGAATAAAATACGTAGGAATAAAGCTACCCAAGGAGACAAAAGACCTGTATGCAGAAAACTATAAGACACTGATGAAGGAAATTAAAGATGATACAAATAGTTGGAGAGATATACCATGTTCTTGGATTGGAAGAATCAACATTGTGAAAATTACTATTCTACCCAAGGCAATCTACAGATTCAATGCAATACCTATCAAATAACCACTGGCATTTTTCACAGAACTAGAGCAAAATATTTCACAATTTGTATGGAAACACAAAAGACCCTGAATAGCCAAAGCAATCTTGAGAAAGAAAAACGGAGCTGGAGGAATCAGGTTCCCTCATTTCAGACTATACTACAAAGCTACAGTAATCAAGACAGTATGGTACTGGCACAGTAACAGAAATATAGATCAATGGAACAGGATAGGAAGCCCAGAGATAAACCCACGCACATATGGTCATCTGATTTGTGATAAAGGAGGCAAGAATATACAATGGAGAAAAGACAGCCTCTTCAATAAGTGGTGCCAGGAAATCTGGACAGCTACATTTAAAAGAATGAAATTAGAACACTCCCTAACCCCATACACAAAAATAAACCCTAAATGGATTAAAGACCTAAATGTAAAACCAGACACTATCAAACTCTTAGAGGAAAGCAGAGGCAGAACTCTCTGTGACATAAATCACAGCAAAATCCTTTTTGACCCACCTCCTAGAGAAATGGAAATGAAAACAAATGGGAGCTAATGAAATTTAAAGGCTTTTGAACAGCAAAGTTAAACATAAGATGAAAAGAGAACCCTCAGAATGGAAGAAAATATTTGCATATGAAGCAACTGACAAAGGGTTAATCTACAAAATTTACAAGCAGCTCATGCAGCTCAATATCAAAAATAAATAAGTAAAACAACCCAATCCATAAATGGGCTGAAGACCTAATAGACATTTCTCCAAAGATATACAGGTTGCCAACCAACACATGAAAGAATCTTTAACATCATTAATCATTAGAGAAAGGCAAATCAAAACTACAATGCAATCTCATCTCACACCAGTCAGAATGGCCATCATCAAAAAATGTACAAACAATAAATCCTGGAGAGGATGTAGAGAAAAGGGAACCCTCATACACTGTTGGTGGGAATGTAAATTGATACTGCCACTATGGAGAACAGTTTGGAGGTTCCTTAAAAAAACAAAAAAGCACTACCATACAACCCAGCAATCCCACTAGTGGACATATACCCTGAGAAACCATAATTCATAAAGAGTAATGTACCAAAATGTACATTGCAGCTCTATTTACACTAGCCAGGACTTGGAAGCAACCTAAGGGCCCATCAACAGATGAATGAATAAAGAAGATGTGGCACATATATACAATGGAATATTACTCAGCCATAAAGGGAAACAAAATTGAGTTATTTGTAGTGAGGTGGATGGACCTAGAGTCTTTCATACAGAATGAATTAAGTCAGAAAGAGAAAAGCAAATATTGTATGCTAACACATATATGTGAAATCTAGAAAAAAATTAAAAAATGCTCATGAAGAACCTAGGTGCAAGACAGGAATAAATACACAGACCTACTACAGAGTGGACTTGAGGACACGGGGAGGGGGAAGTGTAAGCTGGGACAAAGTGAGAGATTGATATTGTCCATATACATATGGACATATATACACTACCAAATGTAAATAGATAGCTAGTGGGAAGCAGTCACATAGCACAGGGAGATCAGCTCAGTGCTTTGTGACCAGCTAGAGGGTTGGGATAAGGAGGGTGGGATGGCAGGAGATGCAGAGGGAAGAGATATGGGGATAAATATATATGTATAACTGATTCACTTTGTTATAAAGCAGAAACTAAGACACCACAGTAAAGAAATTATATTCCAATAAAAATGTTATAAAAATATATTGACATATTAAAACTAATAAGATAAATCATGGAAAATAGGCTAAGCGAAAGAAAAAAAAAGGATCACTGATCTAGCATTTTCCAATGCATTTTTCATAGAGTGTTCATGGATGTTGCATGAAAAATGAAGCTCATAGTGAAATAATATTGAGAAGTGCCAAGTAAAATAAAGTTAAACATGTTTCTTTGTTCTAAATCTTCACAGGACCACTAATAGTTTAATTAATGTGCATCCAATAAAGGAGCATGTTTTGTGGCAGTGACTGAACTCATGTGACAACAGACCTTTGTTTTTTCCCTACCCAGCATTTACAGAACCATTGCCCCATGGAATAATATGCACTGAAAAGTGCTACCCTAGAGAAGAGCAAGCAGTATTTCAAAAAAATATTTATAAAGAATGATGAGGTCAGTTATTAGTGGGCTATTGCTTATGTTTCCAAGGATTCAAAAAAAGGTAAATGAAAGCCAATTAAGCAAGAGACATTTAAGTCAGATGAATAGGAACATTTCTCATAGAAGAGCTGGACTGGTAAAATGTGAGTGCTGGACATAGAGAGGATTTCTTGCATTAAGTGCAAAAAAGATGAAATATGATGTGCAACTTATCTTTATTTTTGTTTATGCAATGATAATAGCAACTATCAATATTTGAAAAGCTGCAGAATCTGATAGATTATAAATATAATAAAAATCCCATTGGAATAGGGAGACATTCACAATATGAAAGAAATTATCAAGGATAAGAACACTCTGTTTTCAAGAGGCTGGTGGGGAAGTATAATATAACATTATCAAAGAATGGAAGAACGTACCAGTTTCTGTAAAAGTAATTAAGAGACCGACATTTTGTTGAACGTAATGAAATTTGAGCAGGAATACTGATAAAATCAAAGAGCAAATGTGAGATGCCAAAATTGGTGGAATCAAAATTATGGGAAATGTAAGAGATGGTCAAACTAGATTGAAAGTGTTTTCAGTAGTTTCTTTTCCTTGGGTGAGTTTAAAGCAATCAAAATGGACAGACTATGATGTCTTTCATTGAGAAGATAAAGAAGGTAGAGTCTTATATTTTACAGAACTAATTTAGGAGCTGGTAAACCTAGTGCTCCAATCTGAAGATGAAGACGTAAATCGAATATTTCAGCAGCCATCAGAGGTCAAGAATTCAGCTGCCCATGGTAACCTAATGTTTTAGCTTTAGAAGATTTGGGAGCAAATCTTTGCTATTTAGGAGAACGTTTAAATAAAGAAACATTAGAATAAGGTTAAAGTAATTATATTTTTAAAAGAAAGTTAAACTATTAAACAAGTCTGCTTATGTTTGTAAGCACGTCTTACAAATTTTTTTACAAGAATTGGGTTGCAAGTTCTAATGAGAAAAAAAGGGAGAACATATCTGATGTGAAAATAATTGATTATTTGAAAAATCGCAAAGAAATCATGACTTTCATCAAAGGAAAAAAGTGGGCATTGTGATATATCACCAAAAAAATCAGAGACAAAAGTCTTATTGCTTTTTTTAAAGACCATTTAAAAATTTTAAAACATTATTTAGTATGCTGAGGAAGGTGTTGAAATAGCTGAGGGAATTATATAACTATATACTTTTCTTTAATGGATAGCAAAATAAGTAGAGTATTCTTTTTTATATGTTTGCGGTAAGGAACCTATTTATAAGCAAGCATTTACTTACTAAAGACCCAAGTCAAGGGTCAACTACTATGTGAAAGTTTTTGTCTCAATTCTCCTTTGCCCACATTCCTCATCCTAAAGCAGAATGAACCATTTTCCTCTAGGATTTCTATACTTTTGGCATTGAAAACATATGACTTTCAATTCATGCTTTTAGAAAATATGCATTTTGTGTGAGGGCTGCCATGGTCATGCACAATGCTATGCAGAGACAATGCAAAGCTAAGAAAATTACAGATGTCTATATTCAAAAAGCTCATATTAATACCTCAACCACTTTCTTGCCCTGAGAACGTTAATTTTCCTTGATTGAAAAATGGAGAAAATAATATCATGTCATAGAATTATTATAAAAATTACATAAATTAATATAAATGACACTTAGCCAAGCCCATAGAAGGAGTTCAGCAATGTTTCTTTGCTTTCAGTCTGGAAGCATGCATTCCATGTACCAAAGTCCTTGTTATATTATGGTGTATCTATATCCAAATATTTGTTCTTTTCATTTTGTTTGTACAGACTAACTCAAGATTAGCCTAGAGCTGAAACCTATGATTGAAAGAATAAGGAAGGTAAATAGGAAGTAAGGTAGGCAATGAGGGAGAGAAAGTTAAGTATGACCATTGTAGAGGAAAACAAAAGTACCTCAGCAAGGTAAAATGTTTCCCAGAGAAACTGGAACAAACACCAGTAAATAAAATGTAAAACCAGCAAAACAGGAGGAATAAATATACAACTGCTTAACCATTTTTGTTCTTCCAGGGTTACTATGATGATGATTTCTGATTCTGCTCTTTCTTTTTTTCATTTAAAAGGCCATGTAGGGTTTCCCTGGTGGTGCAGTGGTTGAGAGTCTGCCTGCCGATGCAGGGGACACGGGTTCGTGCCCTGGGCCGGGAAGATCCCACATGCCGCAGAGAGGCTGGGCCCGTGAGCCATGGTCACTGAGCCTGCGTGTCCAGAGCCTGTGCTCTGCAACAAGAGAGACCACGACAGTGAGAGGCCTGCGTACTGAAAAAAAAAAAAACACCAAATAAATAAAAGGCCATGTAAATACTTTTACTCTTAGATCTTACTTATTTTTCTTCCATTTATGTTTATCATCTGGCTCCAAAATGTTTTTGCTCTTACTCATTAAGAGACCAGGTGATCCTGTGTAAAACATGATCATTTTCATTTTGCCACTGAGAATTTTTGTAACAAGTTTGAAAAAGAAAACACAAAAATGACTCAAGGGTAAAAATAAAGGAGGTTAAAAAGAATTGTCAAATAGAAAAATTAGGAGTTATGTTTGAAAAAATATAGTTAGAAAGATCAAGCAACTTATCTTCTTTTTTTATTAATAATCTTTACACTTTTATGAGTGACACCAACAGGGAAGAACCTGTATTATTTGACTAGGAGCTAGGCATTTGACTAGGAGCTAGGCATTTGACTAGGAGCTTTGCAAATACATTGTTCATTTCTGTTACTTTTTATGACAAATATTTGAGGTACACTTTATATTCCCCATTTTTATAAGAAAGAAACTAAACCATAAGGAAGTCATGTAACCAAAGTTTAAAGTTCACTGATTATTAATATAAAATTCATCTACATTATTCTTAATTCTCATTCTTGATGAGTTGTCTTTACTTATTTTGTTGTCCTTTAAATCTCTTCTGAGATTCCTGACTAGCAATGAAGAGAATCCAACTCTGGTATATAATAAGAATTAATATTTAAATCAGATCATGCCGCTCTTCAACTCTAAAAAAGTTCTGTATATTTAGACAAAAATCTAAATTCATTTACATTTAAGAAGATGTTTGCCATGATTATCTCCAGCTTACTATTTAGTTTCATCTCTGATCACTTTACAATTTTTTCTTTGCATTTGAGAGATGCTGAAATGTTATTGAAATCCCAAAGCACACCTTTTTACATGAGGTTCCCTCTGCATGGAATGCCTTTTCCAAATGTGTCTACTTATTCATCTTTCAGGTACATCCTGATTTTAATAATCCTACATCCTTTATGATACCTTTCTTAACATTACCAGGCAGCCCAAAGCATGATTTTTTTCTGCACTCATGGTGTTCTGTCAACTCCTTCATTAAAGCAACTGTATTATCAATTGACAGTGATCTTAATTCATAAAAATAGCTAGATTTAGTTGAGTCCTGACAAGGCACTTTTCTTACATTGCATCAGTTAATCTTCACAGTAATCCTGCATGGAAAGCATTACTTTCACAACATCATCCAGTTAGTAAGTCGTAAACTGGAAATAAAAGCCCAGGGAAAAAAAGGCTTATTTTTTTCCTATGATATTCAAAATCTTTGGTGTTTGTTTCTCACTATAAGAAAGATATTTTAATGCATAAAAATATCATTATTCTTAATATCCTCATGATTCAACAAGTATATAGCATAAATACACACATACATGCATTCATATATAAACATATTATTTTAAAGGTAGACAAATGCTAGCTTGTGGATGAAGTAGGATTTTAAAGTGGGAATATTTTAATCATTGTTTAAGAGAGAAAAAACAGTTAAACGAAAAGTAATGATGGGGACTTCTGATTTCAGCTTCAACATGTAAAGTGCTTAGAAGTTTTTACTCTCATCTTTACAACAAGAAAAAACTAAAACTGATAACTTATTGTAAACTTAGCAGAGAATTGAATTTTCAGGGCAACTTTCTACCTCAAAATCAGGAGAGTGGGATGTGTGCAGAGGATCACAACCAAGACCTGTTTACCTGGAGCAGAAGTCTCCAGAGCCATAAATAAGTATAAATACTTCAATGATAATTTTGACAAATTCCTGAGGCTGAATGTAGACTAGTATGAGAGTTAGAAGCTTTTGGGGACTTCAGTGTTAGGAGGACTTCCGATAATAGTGGGCATTAGCACCAGAATCCCCAACAGGTTTAAATGTTAAAGAAGCAGAAGAAATACCCTCATGATGCTAGAAAGTAGAGTGGAAAAGTAATTATTATGAAATATGCCCTGAACTTTCTCCATAGTGAAGACAAACTCTAAAGGGAAAAGACTGATATTGTCTTATCCCACTGGAGAAAGAGCATTCTTCCCACTCTAGTCTTCTCTAGACTTTTATCTCAAAGGGAGGAGAAAAATAGTCATTAAGGATCAGTTCTTCAAGGAAATAAATTGGGAATTCTGTAATTAAGAAGGGAGCTAGGAGAATAGGGTGAGGGTGAGGAGGGAAACTATACAACTGGGGAAACACTGTGAAGATCACAGCCCTAAGATACACCCACTAAAAGATATTTAATCATAGGATTATAGAAAGCTCCCTCTCACCCATATCTTACTGCCACACCAACTAGGTTCTTGTATAATGACTAGGAGGAACAACTGAAAGAGTTATTTTATGAATGTTGACATATTGATTCCGAAGTTTGCATGGAAAGGCAAGAGACACAGAATAACCCACACAATTTTGATGGAGAAGAACAAATTTGGAGGACTGATAATACCTGACTTCAAGACTTAGTATAAATCTACGTAATCAAGGTAGTGTTTTATTGGCAAAAGAACAAATAGATCAATGAATCTAATAAAGAGCCCAGAAATAGACATCCATAAATATAGTCAAATGATCTCTGACAAAGGAGTACAAGCAATACAATAGAACAAACATAGTCTCTTCAACAAATGGTGCTAAAACAACTGGACATCCACATGCAAAATAAATAAGTAAGTAAGTAAATAAATAAATTTTAGATACAAACCTTGCATCCTTTACAAAAATTTACTTAAAATGGATCATAGGACTAAATGTAAAATGCAAATCATAAAATTCCTAGAAGATAATATAGGAGAAAACCAAGATGACCTTGGGTAAGGTGATGCCTTTTTGATACAACACAAAAGATATTATCCATGAAAGAAATAGTTGATAAGCTGGACTTCATTAAAATTAAAACACTTCTGATTTGCAAAGATGATATCAAGAGAATTAGACAACAACCCACAGATTGGAAAAAAATATTTGCAAAATACACATCTAATGAAGGACTGTTATATAAAATATACAAAGAATACTTAAAACTCACAATCTACTCTTTTCCAATAAGTGCACTGTAATCTACTGTTAAAATTTTCTGCACAACCATATGAATTATGTTCATTAAACTGAAAACTTTCAGTTTAGCATTAATTGTAATGTCATACAGTGTAATTTTTTAAATGGCTATGTTTAACAACCAGCAAGCACAATTCTTGGAAAATTATAATTGGTTCTTGTCAGTCAATATGAGCCTAGATAAGTTGGAAACGAGTGACAAACTTCTTTAGGAGCCAACTCACACAGGTAGACACCACCACTTAATGATTCCCAATGAATAATCAAACATCATTTGAGATAGGCATGCACTAGTACTTTCAAATACTATTTCATAGAAAGTGATATGCAATGCTTGTTAAATAATACTTGGCTGCAAAGAATAGAAACAGATTCATTATTTATTAAATAAAAATTCATCTAGTGAAAGGCTAGAAGCTTATCTCAGAGACAGCGGCAGCAACAATTAAATGTAAGCCAGATGGAAAAGTGAGAGCTATCAGCTAGTTATTTTATTTCACTTTTGATCATTCCATGGAATGATCTTTCCTCTGTTTTTCCATTTTTTCCTATTTATCCTCAGATTAGTTTTGCCCATTCATTACTAGGTGCATGGTAGAAAATGGGAGCTAACCTTAAATCCATATAACTTAAAATGTGAGTGTCTATTGTAGGCTGGGTAGCTAAATTTTCCTTTAAAGACAATGCCTTTGGCATAAAGATTATGCCAAAATGAAGTGAGCTAAACATACATTAAGATTAGGTTGAAGTTTTAAATGATGCTAAAATCTGGCTATAGAATAATGTGCCTCTGTTATTAGTATCTATTGAGAGTTTCAAAATTACATTGTTTTTTTTTTTATCATAACCTGGCCTATTGTTGCCTCAAGAACTATGATGTGATTTCTCCCAAAATCAACAGTAATTTGCAAGAGATAGAGAATGATGAGGTCATATCCCATTTTCTGTGTCTGAGTCTGTATCAGTTAGCTATTGGTGTGTAATGAGCTACCCCAAAACACAGTGGCTTGAAAGAACAACCAATTATTTGTCTCTCAATACAATAGATCTGAACTTATAGACTGGGAACACTTGGGTGGTTCTTCTGGTATCAGCTGGATTTCCTCCTGCTCTGGATTGGGCAGGGACATTTTGTTATTTTAAACAAGATAAGCAGGCACTCTCACATTTTGGGGGCCTCAGTTGGGACAAAGAGCTTGACTTGGTCCATGTTATTGGTCATCCTCAGCTAGATAGCATAGACTTTTTCATAGTTTAGGTAGGGTTTCAAGAAATGTGTGCAAAGCATTTTGAAATCTGGACTCAGAACTTGCATAATTATCACTTCTGCCACATTCTATGGCCAAACCAAGTCTCAAGGACAGCTGGATAATTGGGTGGAGCAATATATTCCAGTTCTTAGTGGAAGAAGCTTTAAAGTCACATTGCAAAAGATTCAGTACAAAAAGTTCAGAGACTTTTAGCCATTCTTATAATCTATCACATAGTCCTTAATAGATGTAAACTTTTCCAGAGTTCCTTCCTGACCAACGTTTTAACTGAAATACTGATGCTAAATTAGTATTCTGATAACTAGAAAAGACATCCAAAAATGATTTTATGAATTGGTCTCTGATAAATACTTTAGACTCTGGTGCATTTTTAATGGTTGGCTGTCACTATGTCATATGTAAATGAATACAAACATCTCTGCCACCCAAACCATACATTTGGTGGGTCATAACTGAATTCAAAACAAGTTATTAAATACAGTGGTTTGAATGAATATTTATCATATTTTTCTGTCTGTAAAAACTGCATCTTTGGTGGAATATTTGGATATCTGCAAAAGACAAATTTTCATAAAGGTTCTGTAGCTTTCTTATTAAATACATTCATGTCTTTAATTTCAATTTATATAATTATATAAAGAGTTTTCTGTATTATATTTCCTTGATTATATAAAAGATATATTTATTGTAATTTATTAATAGATTCTATTAGCTATTTAGGTTATTGTTTTTTTATTTTCTGTGTTAACAGTTTTTTAACCTATACCTATTTATTTTGTTTCTATATTTCCAGCTTTTAATATCTATATTTCACTCTCTTGTCTAATTGGTTGATATTTCCAGATCTTTTTTAAGGAGTGATATTTAACAGTGGAGATCCATATACTTTCTTCATTGTAGTAGAAATATTTCTGGTATTTCATCATAAATTAGTTCTTCATTCAACAAATATTTAATGAACACCTACTGCATAGAAGGTACTGTCATTTTAGAAATATCTAAATTATATTTATCATGACAAAGAAAGACCTCTTAATTTTTTAAGTTTAAAAACTTAAGACTGAATACATGTAAATTTTAAAATTTTAGCTAATATATTTTTCACATATTTTGAAATCTTATTTCTCCCTTTTGCCCATTAATATGATGATAAAATTAAGGTTTTAATGGGAACGTGTGCACACACACACAACACACACACAACCATAAGGGTAACATTATACACAATAATCTATATCTTGTTATTACAATTTACCAGTATGTCTTGGTGATCCTTCCATATCATTACAAATGAAACAGATATGTTGCTTTTATTTACTGATTGTTTTTCAACATATGTATGTATCAAAATGTACTTAACCACTCTTACACTGATGCATATCTAAGGAGTTTCTATCTTTAGCTATTATGGAACAAAACAGGGATAAATATGAAATCTCATTATTACCATATAGTTCAGGTGATACCCTCACATGGAAACTAAATTGTAACTGTAAGCACCATCATACTCTTTGAGAAAAGTATAAAAAAAGGAGAAAAATAATTCAATACACTAAAATATAGCAACTACAGTTCTTAATTCTGGAGCTGATAATGGAGCCAAAAAAATTGATAATTACAGATCTTAGTGTGTGTTCTTCTTACCCTGGGCCATTACCTCAGGGATTTTTCTTAAATTAAGTTAACCATATTTTCATCCCTAAAGATTCAAAGTATTCAGTGATGCTGTATTTTGGGAGTTGCCATAGTTTCCTAGTGACTATTTTAACTGAAAGTAAAAGGGGGAATAAAGAAGAAATCCAATGAACCACATAGCTCCTAGATATAAGCATTTACTCCTCTGGTGAAGGTACTACACGATTTCTTTCTTTGTTTTTTTATTAACATCTTTATTGGAGTATAATTGCTTTACATTGCTTTTAGTAACTGCTGTACAACAGAGTGAAACAGCTATATGTACACATATATCCCCATATCCCCTCCCACTTGCGTCTTCCTCCCACTTACATTGCTTTTAGTAACTGCTGTACAACAGAGTGAAACAGCTATATGTATACATATATCCCCATATCCCCTCCCACTTGCGTCTTTCTCCCACCATCCCTATACCACCACTCTAGGTGGTCACAAAGCACCAAGCTGATCTCCCTGTGCTATGTGGCTGCTTCCCATAAGCTATCTATTTCACATTTGGTAGTGTATATATGTCAAAGCCACTCTCTCACTTCATTCCAGTTTACCTTTCCCACTCACCATGTCCTCAAGCTCATTCTCTATATCTGCACCTTTATTCCTGTCCTGCCCTTAGGTGGCTCAGAACCTTTTTTTTTTTTTTTTAGATTCCATATATATATGTGTTAGCATATAGTATTTGTTTTTCTCTTTCTGACTAACCTCACTCTGTATGATAGACTCTAGATCCATCCACCTCACTACAAAAAATTCAATTTTGTTTCTTTTTATGGCTGAGTAATATTCCATTGTATACATGTACCACATCTTCTTTATCCATTCATCTGTTGATGGACACTTAAGTTGCTTCCATGTCCTGGTTATTGTAAATAGTGATGAAGTGAACATTGTGGTACATGACTCATTTTGATTTATGGTTTTCTCAGGATACATGCCCAGTAGTGGGATTGCTAGGTCCTATGGTAGTTCTATTTTTAGTTTTTAATGGAACCTCCATACTGTTCTCCATAGTGGCTGTATCAATTTACATTCCCTCCAACAGTGCAAGAGGGTTCCTTTTTCTCCACACCCTCTCCAGCATTTATTATTTGTGATGATGGTCATTCTGACCAGTGTGAGATGATAACTAATTGTAGTTTTGATTTGTATTTCTCTAATGATTAGTGATGCTGAGCATCCTTTCATGTGTTTGTTGGCAATTTGTACATCGTCTTTGGAGAAATATCTGTTTAGGTCTTCTGCCCATTTTTGGATTGGGGTGTTTTCTTGATATTGAGCTGCATGTGCTGCTTGTAAAGTTTAGAGATTAATCTGTTGTCACTTGCTTCATTTGCAAATATTTTCTCCCGAGGCTTGTCTTTTTCATGGTTTCCACTGCTGTGCAAAAGCTTTTAAGTTTCATTAGATCCTATTTGTTTATTTCCATTTCTCTAGGAGGTTGGTCAAAAAGGATCTTGCTGTGATTTATGTCATAGAGTGTTCTGCCTATGTTTTCCTCTAAGAGTTTGAAAGTGTTTGGCCTTATATTTTGGTCTCTAATCGATTTTGAGTTTATTTTTGTTTATCATGTTAGGGAGTGTTCTAATTTCATTCTTTTACATGTAGCTGCCCAGTTTTCCCAGCATCACTTATTGAAGAGGCTGTCTTTTCTCCATTGTTTATTCTTGCCTCCTTTATCAAATATAAGGTGACCATATTTGCTTGGGTTTATTTCTGGGCTTCCTATCCTGTTCCATGGATCTCTATTTCTGTTTTTGTGCCAGTACTGTACTGTCTTGATCACTATAGCTTTGTAGTATAGTCTGAAGTCAGGGAGCCTGATTCCTCCAGCTCTGTGTTATTTTTTCTCAAAATTGCTTTGGCTATTCAGGGTCTTTTGTGTTTCCATACAAATTGTGAAATTTTTTGTTCTAGTTCTATGAAAAATGCCAGTGGTAGTTTGATAAGGATTTCATTTAATCTATAGATTGCTTTGGGTATTGTAGTCATACTCACAATATTGATTCTTCCAATCCAAGTACATGGTATATCTCTCAACCTGTTTGTATCAACTTTAATTTCTTTCATCAGTGTCATTGTTTTCTGAATACAGGCTTTTGTCTCCTTGGGTAGGTTTATTCCTAAGTATTTTAATCTTTTTATAGCAATGGTAAATGGGAGTGTTTCCTTAATATCTCTTTCAGATATTTCATCATTAGTGTATAGGAATGCAAGAGATTTCTGTGCATTAATTTTGTATGGTGCTACTTTACCAAATTCATTGATTAGCTCTGGTAGTGTTCTGGTAGCATCTTTAGGATTCTCTGTGTAGAGTATCATGTCATCTGCAAAGAGTGACAGCTTTACTTCTTCTTTTCCGATTTGGATTCCTTTTATTTATTTTTCTTCCCTGATTGCTACTGGTAAAACTTCCAAAACAATGTTTAATAGTAGTGGTAAGAATGGGCAGTCTTGACTTGTTCTTGATCTTAGTAGAGATGGTTCCAGTTTTTCACCATGGAGGATGATGTTGGCTATGGGTTTGTCATATATGGCTTTTATTATGTTGAGGTAAATTCCCACTATGTCTACTTTCTGGAGGGTTTTTATCATAAATTTGTGTTGAATTTTGTTGAAAGCTTTTTCTGCATCTATTGAGGTGATCATACTGTTTTATTCTTCAGTTTGTTAATATGGTGTATCATGTTGATTGATTTGCATATATTGAAGAATCCTTGCATTCCTGGGATAAACCCCACTTGATCATGGTGTATGATTCTTTTAATGTGCTGTTGGATTCTGCTTACCAGTATTTTGTTGAGGAATTTGGCATCTATGTTAATCAGTGACATTGACTTGTAGTTTTCTTTCTTTTTGACATCTTTGTCTGGTTGTGGTATCAGGGGGATGGTGGACTTGTAGAATTAGTTTGGGAGTGTTCTTCTCTCTGCTGTATTTTGGAAGAGTTTGAGAAGAATAGGTGTTAGGTCTTCTCTAAATGTTTGATAGGATTTACCTGTGAAGCCATCTGGTCTTGGGCTTTTGTTTGTTGGAAGATTTTTAATCACAGTTTCAATTTCACTGCTTGTGATCGGTCTGTTTATATTTTCCATTTCTTCCTGGTTGAGTCTCCAAAGGTTGTGCGTCTGTAAGAATTTGTCCATTTCTTCCAGGTTGTCCATTTTATTGGCATAGAGTTGCTTGTAGTAATCTCTCATGATCCTTTGTATTTCTACAGTGTCAGTTATTACTTCTCCTTTTTCATTTCTAATTCTATTGAGTTGAGTGTTCTCACTTGTTTTCTTGATGAGTCTGAACAATGGTTTATCAATTTTGCTTATCTTCTCAAAGAACCAGCTTTTAGCTTTATTGATCTTTCCTATTGTTTCCTTCATTGTTTTTTTCATTTATTTCTGATCTGAACTTTATGATTTCTTTCCTTCTGCTAACTTTGGGGTTTTTTGTTCTTCTTTCTCTAATTACTTTAGATGTAAATTTAGGTTGTTTATTTGAGTTGTTTCTTGTTTCTTAAAGTAGGATTGTATTACTATATACTTCCCCCTTAGAACTGCTTTTGCTGCATCCCATATGTTTTGTGTTGTCATGTTTTCGTAGTCATTTATTTCTAGGTATGTTTTTATTTCTTTAGTGATCTCTTGGTTATTAAGTAGTGTATTGTTTAGCCTCCATGTGTTTGTATTTTTAACAGATTTTTTCCTGTAATTAATATCTAGTCTCATAGTGTTGTGGTGAGAAAAGATACTTGATACGATTTCAATTTCTTTAAATTATCAAGGCTTGATTTCTGATCCGGGTTATGATCTACCCTGGAGACTCTACTATGAGCACTTGAGAAGAAAGTGCATTCTTTTGTTTTTGGATGGAATTTCCTGCAAATATCCATTAAGTTCCTCTTGTTTAACTTATCATTTAAGTTTGTGTTTCCTTATTTGTTTTCCTTTTGGATGATCTGTCCATTGGTGAAAGTGAGGTGTTAAAGTCCAATACTATGATTGTGTTACTGTCAATTCCCCCTTTTATGGTTTTTTGCATTTGCCTTATGCATTGAGGTGCTCCTATGTTGGGTGCATAAGTATTTTCAATTGTTATATCTTCTTCTTAGATTGATCCCTTGATCATTATGTAGCGTTCTTTTTTGTCTCTTGTAATAGTCTTTGTTTTAAAGTCTAATTTGTCTGATACAAGAATTGCTACTCCAGCTTTCTTTTGATTTCAATTTGCATGGAATATCTTTTTCCTTCCCCTCACTTTTAGTCTGTATGTCTCTGTAGGTCTGAAGTGGGTCTCTTGTAGACAGAATATATACGGGTCTTATTTTTGTATCCATTCAGCCTGTCTCTGTCTTTTGGTTGGAGGATTTAATCCATTTACATTTAATGTAATGATCGATATGTATGTTCATATTACCATATTCTTAATTGTTTGGGGTTTGTTATTGTTGGTCTTTTCTTCTCTTGTGTTTCCTGCCTAGGGAAGTTCCTTTAGCATTTGTTGTAAAGCTGTTATTTTGGTGCTGAATTCTCTTAGCTTTTGCTTGTCTATAAAGATGTTAATTTCTCTGTCAAATCTGAATGAGGTCCTTGTTGGGTAGAGTAATCTTGGTTGTAGTTTATTCCCTTTCATCACTTTAAATATGTCCAGCAACTCCCTTCTGTCTTGCAGAATTTCTGCTGATAGTTCAGCTGTTATCCTTATGTGGATTCCCTTGTATGTTTTTTGTTGTTTTTCCCTTGCTGCCTTTAATATATTTTCTTTGTATTCAGTTTTTGATAGTTTGATCAATATGTGTCTTGGCATGTTTCTCCTTGGATTCATCCTGTATAGGACTCTCTGCACTTCCTGGACTTGATTAACTATTTCCTTTCTCATATTAAGGAACTTTTCAACTATAATCTCTTCAAATATTTTCTCAGTCCCTTTATTTTTCTCTTCTTCTCTAGGACCCCTATAATTCGAATGTTGGTGCATTTAATTTTGTCCCAGAGATCTCTTAGACTATCCTCAATTCTTTTCATTCTTTTCTCTTTATTCTGCTCTGCAGTAGTTATTTCCACTCTTTTATCTTCCAGGTAACTTATCCGTTTTTCTGCCTCAGTTATTCTGCTGTTGACTCCTTCTAGTGTGTTTTTAATTTCATTTATTGTGTTGTTCATCATTGTTTGTTTGCTCTTTAGTTCTTCTAGCTCCTTGTTAAAGTTTTCTTGCATTTTCTCCATTCTATTTCCACGATTTTGCATCATCTTTACTATCATTACTCTGAATTCTTTTTCAGGTAAACTGCCTATTTCCTCTGTATTTGTTTGGTCTGCTGGGTTTTTCCTTGCTCCTTCAACTGCTGTGTGTTTCTCTGTCTTCTCATTTTCCTTCACCTACTGTGTTTGGGGTCTCCTTTTCACAGGCTGCATGTTCTTAGCTCCTGTTGTTTTTGTTGTCTGCCCTCAGTGGCTAAGATTGGTTCAGTGGGTTATGTAGGCTTCCTGGTGGAGGGTACTAGTGCCTGTGTTCTGGTCGATGAAGTTGGATCTTGTCTTTCTGGTTGTTTAGTCCGTGTCCAGTGTTGTGTTTGGGGTGTCTGTGACCTTATTGTGATTTTATGCAGCCTCTCTACTGATGGGTGTGGTTGTGTTCCTGTCTTGCTAGTTGTTTGGCAAAGGGTGTCCAGCATTGTAGCTTGCTGGTCATTGAGTAGAGGTGGGACTTCATGTTGAGATGGAGACCTCCTGGAGATTTTCACCATTTGATATTATGTGGAGCTGGGAATTCTTCTGTGGACCAATGTCCCAAACTCGGCTTTCCCATCTCAGAGGCACAGGCCTGACACCTGGCTGCAGCATCGAGACCCTGTCATCCGTATGGCTCAGAATAAATGGCAGAAAAAAGAAAGAAAGAAAGAAAGGAAGGAAGGATGGATGGAAGGAAGAATGAAAGAAAGAATGAAAGAAAGAAAGAAAGAAAAAGAAAAAAATAAAATAGAAAAGTTATAAAAATAAAAAATATTAAAAATGTCGATGAAGTTGGATCTTGTCTTTCTGGTTGTTTAGTCCGTGTCCAGTGTTGTGTTTGGGGTGTCTGTGACCTTATTGTGATTTTATGCAGCCTCTCTACTGATGGGTGTGGTTGTGTTCCTGTCTTGCTAGTTGTTTGGCAAAGGGTGTCCAGCATTGTAGCTTGCTGGTCATTGAGTAGAGGTGGGACTTCATGTTGAGATGGAGACCTCCTGGAGATTTTCACCATTTGATATTATGTGGAGCTGGGAATTCTCCTGTGGACCAATGTCCCAAACTCGGCTTTCCCATCTCAGAGGCACAGGCCTGACACCTGGCTGCAGCATCGAGACCCTGTCATCCATATGGCTCAGAATAAATGGCAGAAAAAAGAAAGAAAGAAAGGAAGGAAGGATGGATGGAAGGAAGAATGAAAGAAAGAATGAAAGAAAGAAAGAAAGAAAAAGAAAAAAATAAAATAGAAAAGTTATAAAAATAAAAAATATTAAAAATTTATGTTTACATAATAAAAAAAAAAAGAAAGAAAGAAGAGAGAAACCAAACCAATAAAAACCACAAAAAACAAAAAAAACCCAAATCCACCAATGATAAGAAACGCTAAAAACTATACTAAGGAAAAAAACCAAAATAACTGGCAGACAGAATGCCTAGGACATATGGTAAAAGCAAAGCTATATAGACATAATCACTCACAGAAGCATACACACTCACAAAAAGAGAAGAAGGAAAAATATATATGTATTGTTGCTACTGAAGTTCACTGTCTCATTTGGGGATGATTCATTGTCTATTTAGGTATTCCACAGATGCAGGGTACATCAAATTGATTGTGGAGATTTAATTTGCTATTTCTGAGGCTGCTGGGAGAGATTTCCTTTTCTCTTCTTTGTTTGCACAGCTCCTGGAGTTCAGCTTTGGTTTTGGCCCCGCCTCTGCATGTAGGTCGCCTGAGGGCGTCTGTTTCTTGCTCAGACAGAACAGGGTTAAAGCAGCAGCTGATTAGGGGGACTCTGGCTCACTCAGGCTGGTGGGAAGGAGAGGTTTGGAATGGGCGGTGAGCCTGTGGCGTCAGATGCTGGTGTGACATTGCACCAGCCTGAGGCGTGCCGTGTGTTTTCCCCGGGAAGTGGTCCCTCGATCACAGGATCCTGGCAGTGGCTGGCTGCACAGGCTCCTAGGAGAGGAGGTGTGGATAGTGATCTGTGCTTGCACACAGGCTTCTTGGTGGCTGCAGCAGCACCCTTAGCATCTCACGTCCATCTCTGGAGTCCAAGCAGATAGCCATGGCTCACGCTCATCCTTTGAGATCATTTAAACAGTGCTCTTAATCCCCTCTCCTTGCACATCATGGAACAAAGACACAAGAAGTAGTCTCTTGCCTCTTTGGCAGTTCCAGACCTGTTCCCGGACACACTCCCCACTAGCTGTGGTGCACTAGCACCCTTCAGGCTGTGCTCACATAGCCAAACCCAGTCCTCTCCCTGCGGTATGAACTCTGGAGCCAGAGCCTCAACTCTCAGCCTCCACCCGCCCCAGCAGGTGAGCAGACAAGCCTATTGGGTTGGTGAGTGCTGGTCGGCACTGATCCTCCATGCGGGAATCTCTCTGCTTTGCTCTCCACATCCCTGTTGCTGTGCTTTTCTCTGTGGCTCCAAAGCTTCCCCCCTCTGATACCTGCAGTCTCTACCTGAGAAGGGGCTTCTTAGTGTGTGGAAACCTTTCCTCCTTCACAGCTCCCTCTCACTGGTGCAGGTCCCATCCCTATTCTTTTGTCTCTATTTTTTTCTTTTTTCTTTTGCCCTACCCAGGTATTTGTGGAGTTTCTTCCTTTTTGGGAGATCTGAGGTCTTCTGCCAGCATTCAGTAGGTGTTCTGTAGGAGTTGTTCCGAATATAGATGTATTTCTGATGTATTTGTGGGGAGGAAGGTGATCTCCACCTCTTACTCTTCTGCCATCTTGAAGCTTCTCTCCTTAATTGGCCAATTTTTAACCAAGAGTTTTTGTTTGCATGCTTATTCATTAGTTGATTGATTTCAAGGGGGTTTATTTATAAATAAATATTTATTTATAAAAGGGGTGCATTTATACTTTTACTGAATCATTGGTCCATAGATTTATACTTTTTGGAAATTTAAGTTGTTTTATAACAAGATTATTATATTTTATAAAAGTTTCAAGAAGAATTAATAAACTCTTATCACCATATATAGCTCAGTTGATACTCTCCACTGTAACCTAATGTATAAGTTTAGCTACCACCATAGTTTAGAAAAGTTATCAAAAAAAAATCTTCAAACATATATTTTATAAGTTTGTGTATTAGATCTATGGTCCCATGTAAATATAAAAATTCTAGGGAGACAAATATATAAATTGCATAAGTTTCTATGTGGTATATACACACATCTTTTATATACTGGTATATGTATGTCTTCTGTTGTCCTGTAGAGTCTTCTATAATAATTGTGGTTTTATTTCCCTTTTTATTTACTGTAATCTTTCTTTTATATATGTACATATTATGTTATGTGGTACATAAAATTTCACTAAAACATCTTATTTTTTTATGTTGGTCTCCATTATCTAATGTTCTTTATATTTCTATACATCTTTTTTGCCTTAAATTAAAGCTCAAATTTGAATGAATATTATACAGGAAGATTTTTAGAGACATTTTTAATGCAGTTTGTGTTGCATGACACCATTTTTGAGTGTCACACTTGTTTCCTACCCCACAGATATCTCCTCAAGAGAGAATTAAGACCATATTGCTTTTTGATGTACTTTAGTGTATCCTGTTTCTTTGGAATATGTAACAACAATGATATAGGTTATAAGATAAGGACACACAGGATTCAGCTTGTTCCCTTCAAATTCATCTCTCCCAAGAGAGTGTGAACTTTAAGAGAGCAAGAACCTCATCTGCTTTGTGCATAAGGCAGATCTTGTCTCTAGCTCTGTGCCTGACACATAATAGATACTTAATAACTATTAAATGAATAAAGTGAGGCCAGAATTGTTTTTGAAAGCTAGATAACTCAGCTTTTAATCCTTCAGTGGGTCATTGTGATGATCAGGATGGTATTTAACTCCTTAGTTTAGCATCTAGAGCGTCCATACTTCCTACTCATTTTAGGATGAAGCCCAAATCATTTTTATTATATGGAATTTAAGTCCTTTGCATAGTCTGACCCTTACATGCTATTTCATGTCATATGTTTCTACTTTCCTCCTCAATCCCTAGGCATTAATTACCTATCAACCTCCGGTTCCTTAAATATTTCATTCTTCCTCCAAACATAGAACTTTTGCAAATATTCTGTCTTCTGCAATCAAACACCCTGCCTCCATTCCCTCTACTCTCTTAATTTCTCTTAATCTTTTCTATGTAAGCTGAAATTTAACTTCCTCAGAGACTTGTTTCCTGATAATCCATGTTAGGTTTTGTTTCCCTGTTATACTATTAGTCCATTGACACACTGATTATAGTTTGCAAATGTGTGTTTGAATTGCTATTCAAATAATGTCTAGAACATAAACCTCCTTTAGGGACAGTCTGTGTCCAAATATTTACTCATATTGTATCCCAGGAGCAGAGCACAATAACTCAGTTATGGTTAATACATATTTGTTAAATAAAGAGGTGAATAAGTGGGTGCTTGCTTAATTATCTTCTTTCTTCTGTAGTTTTTCCCACATATATCATTTCTTTATACATAACAAATTAGGTTCACCAAGCAGGTCATTTTATTTCACACCTGTGCTTAGAATGGTTTTTACTATTCTAATATAATGGTCTCTGCCATCTCAAGCCCACACACCTTTCATTTCAGTTATATTTTTGTGAGTATTATATAATTTAGACATCAGACCATTGTTTCTTGACTAAAAAGGCAGAATTTACTTAAGGCAGAATTTGCATCATTCCCAAAATGTGAATCTTCAAGGATTAGCTCTTAGGATTTTCCTTACTATTTCACAAAACTAGATTCTCTGTTGAAGATAGATTTCATAATTATTTATATTGTGAATTTGAAGGTTTTGTCAGTCAATCAATGTAATGACTCCATTTTTGCCCCTTGGGTCAATTATCTCCACATTGATCACAGTGATTCATATAAACATGTTATTTTTCTCTTTCTGATTATTTCCCATTATACAAAACAAATTCCAAACCTCTTGGTACAGCATTTTGGCGCTACATTGTATAGCTTTTGAAAAATATTCAAGTCTTATTGCCTGTTAATTTATCACTTACAACATTTATCAAATGCATTTATATGGCAAATATTGGAGAAACTGCTATGTCTCAGAAAGTGTTCTAACAGTCTAGATAGAGCAGTGAATAAAATAGACAAAAAACTCTATGCTTAGGCAACTTACTTACTAGTTGGGAGTGAGGGGCAAAAAAGGAGGGAAATATATAACATGCTAGAAGATAGCAAGTAATTTGGAAAAAAGTAAAATAAAACAAGGGAGAGAGAGAATAAGAAGTACCAGGAAAGGTGGTGCAAGTTTGCTGTGGTCAAGAAAGAGCTCTCTGAAACAATGGAACAATGACCTGAATGAAGTAAGAGCTCCAGTTCTTCAGCTGACTAACTTATAATGATCCTTTAAGAATCAGCTCTTTTATCTTTGGCTAGAGTAAGACACAAATGAATGACACACACCTCATTCCTTTCATGACAACTTTGGGTTTGGTTTCCCATCTATGTGTTTCTATAGCATTCTGTGTTTATAACTCTCATATCACACACTTGGTAAAATAAAAATATTTCTGTATATGTCTGACAGCCTTCATTTACTAAAATGTTAATCTCTCAAGGAAAGAAACCATTAAAAATTTAACTTTATATACTGTGCCTAACAAATATGCTCAGTAAATATTTGTTGAATTGATTTGAAAATCAAATGGACTGAGATTTTTATAAACTAATCCAAAATTACATTTTTATAGTGAAATCAGTCTTCTCTTGTCCTTAGTATCTCATTTGAAAAATGAGAGATATTGTAAGTCTTATGGACGTTTAGAAGGAAAAAGTGGTAAAATTCTGCCATTAAACAAAATGATACTATTATCTAGGATGACCCCAAATTGCCTTTATGAAAAGTAAAACCTCTCCGAGGAAATCACTAGATACTTTCTTCATATTATTTTTTCTTTTATATTGAGTACAAAATTGGTTCTATTTCCAGTTTGGTGAGCCCAGCAGCAGTACAAAATGAGTCAGCTAGCTTAAATTTTACTCACCAAACCTAAAGATGTTGATGGTTTATTTATTTATTAAAAATTCATACCTTTGGAGTCCTGCTTTCGGTAGAGCTGACTAGTTTCTATCAGAACTGTCCCTTTACCAGATAACAACCATAAAATCTGGCAGGGAATAGGCAACCACCTAAATTCTGTGAAGTGTGAACAAAAGCGAGCTGATCAATAAGGGAGTTGACACATAGAAAAAGGGAATAGGAAGGGTGAAGTATCAGTTCCTATGTCTTTTAGCCTGAGGGTAACCTGCAATCAAAGCTACTCTGGCCATGAAACTTCAATCCCAAAAGTTCAGGGCAACCAATGTTGCAGAAAAGAGAGAAGAGAATCCCAGAAAGGAAGTACCCAGAAAGGATAACACCAAATTCTTTGTATAAACTTTTTGAGTCTCTGCCCCCTGTGCTAGTCCTATAAGCAGTCTTAGCTAAAGACAAAATTACCCAAGCAGATAAAAGCAAATAAGTCTGCTCCTGGATATGTCATAATCAAGCTGGTGAAAACAAAGCTAAAAGGAAAATCTTGAAATAAGCCATATAAGGATGAGATAGTTCCACATAGGGGGAATAATTTTTGAATGAATGCTGACTTTATCAAAAATATATAGTTCAGAAAGCATTGGAAAACATCATTAAAGTCTTGGAAGGGATTTATTATCAAACCATAGTTTCAGCCAAACAAATATATCCATTGACACTGAAAATGGAATAGATTAATTTTTATATAAAATGCAATGGAGAATTCATTTCCATTGGATCAGCACTATAGGAAATTCTGAAGGAAGTTCTTCAGGCTGGAAATGAGGAGGATCAAAAATGGTGAATGTTTAGTAAGCATTGTTTCTTTCTTATTTATTTAAACTACATAGGATTGTTTGAAACAAAAAGGATTGTGTTTTCTTTTCTTGTTTATAATGTATGTTAGTATAATAGAATCTAGTATTGTAAAAAGAATGAGAACAGTAGATGAAAGTCTATATTAATTAAAGGTTAACACATATTTACTTAATACAATATTAACTACAAAGAGACTGAAAAGTTAGGGATAAAAGACATCACCTCAGATCTGACAGACATTGAGAGAATAAAACAATGATACTGTGGATAATTTTATATCAATAAATTTGACAATTAAGATAAAACACATAGGTGATATAAACATTTATCGTAGCATAAGATGTCCCTCATGACAAAAATTTGACATCCATCCATGGAAAAAAGTGTTTTTGAGGAAGCTGTGGTACAACATCATACACCAAGGGCCCTGAGAGGAATCGGGCCACCCATGCATTGGAAAGCTGGCAGCCAGACTTTGCTTCTAGATGTGGACCCTGCAGTGGTTCATGAACCAGCTCCAGCTTCTCTTGGCCACAGCACAGGAGCCCCTGGAAAACAGTGACACAGTCAATTGTCCACAGATGAAAGCCTTTGTAGAAGTCCAGGTTTCTAGAGGAAAAGTTCCAGCAGACCATTTGAGGAAAAAAAAGAATGAGTTTGAATGCTTTGGAGATAGTAAGAGGAACCATTTAACTTTACATACATCACACCTCCTCCAAGAGGACACAGCTTAAGGTCAAGAGAGATCTTCCTCATCCTGTGAATTCTTCCTCAGGACAAAGAGAAAATGTGTGAGTGGGTTGGCTTCCCCATCTATACAGGATGCTGCCAAAGGGGCTCATTTTTCTCACCCCAATCCAGAATATCGAAAAATGAGCTACATGACACAGGACAGGTGTATGCCTAGAAGATCTGAGAAGGCCTCAGATTCCTTACCAGTGCTATAGGAAGTATTTCTCTCCTGAGGTCAGTCAGTAAAGACTGGAGGAGGTGGCTGATATTTCAAATATAATCAGCAATGCAACACTTCAAAACCATGAAATAATTCAAGGAAATTTGACACCAAAAGATCAAAATTTACCAATAACTAACCTCATAGAGTTAGAGATGTGCATTTTACCAGATAAACAATTCAAAAAAGCTATTTGAAGAAAACTCAATGAGAGGCAACACACACACACACACACACACACACACACACAGAAAGATAATTCAATGAGATCAGAAAAACTATACATGCTCAATATAAGTTTAACAGAAGTATAGAAATCATTTAAAAACTCAAATGGATATTCTGGAGCTGAAGAAACAATGAATGAAATGAAAACTGCCATAGAGATCATCAACAGCTGACTTGGTCAAGCAGAAGATAGAATCAGTGAGACTGAAGGCAGGAACTTGCAATTACTCTCCTTGAAGTGGACAAAGGAAAAAGAGTGAGGAAAGCTTACATGATCCATAAGACAACATCAAAAGAACCAATTTGTAAATTATTGGAGTTTCAGAAGAAGGGGAGAAAAAAAGGGAGAAGGGAGCAGAGAATTTATTTAAAGAAATAATGACTGAGAAGTTCCCAAATTTCGGGAGAGCTTTAGATATCAAATTTCATGAAGCTCACAGATCACCAAAGAAAGTCAATTTAAAGATACCCTTTTCAAGATATATCATAATAAAACTGTAAACGTTGTGGAGGTGATATAAGACAACTAACTACCAGGCATTTTTGGCAAAACATAACATGGAGCAACCATTTTGGCTAAGGGATGTTTTGTTGTTGCTTGCTTTGTTTTTTTCTTTAATAAACTTGAACATACATCTACCAGATGATTCAGGAAACCTATATCTTTGTCCAGGAGTAACGAAAAATATGTTTACAAAAATATTTGTACAAGAATTTTCATAAAAAACTTTACTCATAACAGCCCAAAACTAGAACCAGCCCAAGTATGTATTAATAGGAAAATGACTTACACTATAGTATATTTGTATACTGGAAATCTAATCAGCAATAAAAAGGTACAAACCACTGATACATGCGGAAATAAGAATAAATCTCAAGTATTCAGCTGTCTTTAAGTTACCTTATCAAAATATGTATACTCTACTATTCCATTTTTATGAAATTTTAGCAAAGAAAAGCTAAATTTTGGTGGGGGAAAATCAGAAATCTGATTATCTCCAGCTCTGCAGAGGAGAGGGGAAGGGAGCTCTAATTTACTTTGAATTATTTGTCTATTTCCATGGTATAAATACTACCACCATGCCCAATTTCACTTTTAACCTTCATACTCCCTGTGTTCTAATTGAATCAGGTAATTTGCTTAGGCTCTCCCTAACCTTGAGTTTTTTGGCCGTTTCATTTTCCTTGCCTGTTCACAAACCATCTCTGCTAGTCAATGTTTATTGATCATCTACCATGTACTACTTTCAATGTCAGTCAACTGGAATGTCTCCCTCTGAGAAAAGTCACAAAAGGTAATGTTTCATTAATGTTTTTATCAAGTTGATTAAAGTAACCAGGTTCTTCTATGTCTTACTTTGCACCTTCATGTACCACTATTCTTAGGCAACTTTGCATTAGTTATAGGACAAGCCTTTTCTTTCCAAAACATCCACAATCCCCTGAAAGTTGGTTTTATGATTCTGAGATAAAAATAACCTATATTTTTTCTTATTTGAGTTAACCACAGAAGGCACTCAAAACATGCTAGTTGATTTGAATTAGTTTGAATTAAAAAATACATATGGAACATATGTTGTGTGCAGGGTTAGATACAAGGTCTGCAAGGAAGTTTGAACTATGTTGGCACTGAAGCTTATAATGAAGTACAGGGGAAAGGGAATTCTAAAAATAATTTAAAATATAAGGTAGCATATGCTTTGCTCCAAATGAATGGTATAAACAATAAGTACTAAAGACTTATGATGGCCAGGATTTGAAACATCTGTGATTAATTTTTTTTTAACAACTTTGATTTAACTGGACTGAAAAAAATGTTTTTTTCTAATTCAGAAAAACTGTCTATAGTTAAGTCACATAGTAGGAATGCCCTGGACTCAGTGATGAAGCCATATATAACACTTGCAGGCTGCGGAAGGAGTGAGAAAGTCAAGCCGAACCTGCACGCCTCTTACCCCCCTGCACACCTCTTCTGCCCCGGGCCCAGAAGGGAGATGTGGCTGGGGCTTCGCCAGCCTCACTAGGTCTGCCATTTTCAATTTTCAGAGTCTGTTGACTGTAATCTTGCTGCTTCTATGTACCTGTGCTTATATCCGATCCTTGGCACTCAGCCTCCTGGACAGAAATAAAACTGGGCCGTTGGGTATATTTTGGAAGTGTGTCAGAACTGGTGAATGGAACAGTCCTTATGTTGTGGTATGCTGTGTTGTGGTGGCCTTAAGCATCCTCTTCATACAGTAGCTTGGAAAAATGCCAGAATTCAGTTGCCATCAGATTTAAATATGAAAAAAATAAAGGACTTATCTGCAGAAAATAATGGAAAGAATGGTTAACACTTTTATCTCTGAACATTGAATGAGATAAATTTTCAGCTGTTTTTCTCTATTTTAGTTATTGGACCAATTTCTATATAAATAATTAGGATATAACCATTTAATACTCAGAGTTTAAATATGTCTGTAACAACCAACCTCAGTACTGTTACTACAATATTACATTCTGCATATGTCATTCTGTTTGTGTCAGATACCAATATTTAATGAGTTTAAATATGTCTGTAACAACCAACCTCAGTACTGTTACTACAATATTACATTCTGCATGTCATTCTGTTTGTGTCAGATACCAATATTTAGTGAGGTTTCTTTAAGGCACATAAGCGAAACCAAATTGGTAAATTAAGTTCCTTTCACTGTAATTTGGAAACGATAAATCTTTATAGAATGAGACTTTTTTTGGACTACCTTTTTTATTGAAAAAGAAAAAATGTTCAATTCGCGTTGGTAAGGATTGCATTCATATTTAATAATGCTTGCTTTTCCTCTGGCCACATCATTTTGAGCATTAACCAGAGTACCTCTACTCCTAGCAAACTGTAGTTTATTACAGGTGTTTAAACTATTTAAAACAAGCCTATGCAGTTCTTAAGGAGGAAGATAAATGAGAAGTGACTTAAGAGTGCTATTGAGAAAATGTTCCTATTTAACATAAGAGAATTCAGAATAAAAATAAACAAATAAAAATAAAATAACACTTGCAAGAATTGTTTTTCATCATTTTTCACAATAAGAAACAGTTTATGGAGAAGTGTGTGGAAGAAGAGAGATATGAGGGAGGAGAAAGAAAACACAAGGAAGAGAGTGATGAAGAGGGAACATTGACATGAAATCTAACATCCTTTAGAAGCTTGATAGGATTATAATTATGTGAGAGAATAGTAATCTAGTGCTTTGGAATACTGTCTCAATTGAAAGACAATAAGAAAAATTTCCTGTTGCTGAAAGTATATGAAAAACCAAAAATAAAGCAAAGTGAAAAACACTCATCCTAGATTACACCCCAGAAATGTAGGGAAATATTTTGCTACAAGTTTCTATGGGTAATTTTTACAATCATTTAAATATTTCAAAATTTGTAAATCAGAAAACCAGGAGATTTTAGAATTATGATGCTTTTTCTAGTGAATGATTATAGTAACACTAGATATACAATTTATTCGTGGAAAAAAAGGATTCAAACTCAATTTTTTAAATTCTGAAGTTATAAGAGGGAAGAGATTCCCATATTTTTCACAAGTACTATTTCATGTGAGAACAGTCAGATCAAAGTTATAAAGCCAGAGATCCAATCTTTCTGGCCCTCAAATTAAAAAATATCAGGTTTATATATTGATCACTTTTAGTTTTCATATATATATGTCCTATAAGACACAGCAGGATGTGGGTGGCAGTGTTGGCCTTGGCAGCATGTAGATCTTGTTCAAAATAATCCTCTATCACCTCTTATCTTCTTTTCACCTTCATTTCCTTATCTATGAATTCTTTTACTATGGGTTAAATATACACATGTCAAATGTCATGTGTATTTAATAACGGCAATTATGAATAACAAGTTGTCAATGCCTTTTCATTTTGGCATGAAGTCACAGCCCAAACTCCTCTTCCAAGCTTTCATTTAACTTCCATATTAACTAAATTTTAAGTTAATTTATATTGAGAATATATGATCTGAAGACCAATAGAATATACCTCTAAATAATGTACACAAAATAGAATAATTCCTTTATATATCTTCTTATGATGACTACAGTATTGCTTTGTAATGATTTGGTTATCAAAAAATTAACTCTTACCCTAGTTAACTAAAGAATACATATATATATATATGAAAACATATATATATATATGAAAACATATAGATATATGCACATATATCTGACAACATGCAATATTATCCCAGCTTTGCTAAAGTACCAGAGGAATATTGTTCTTTAAGAAATAAGAAGCTTTATATTTGTCTTTTTTCAGTTCTCCCTGATTAAAAATTACCTCCTCACCAATCTACAACACTAACTGCATTAAGACTTGCAAATTAAAATTTTATTTATTTTGTCCTCACCATATCTGAATAACTTAACAGTCAAATTTATTTTAAACTATGAATTGCATTCTTTTAATATCATACATTTTTACCATTAGCAGGTATATATGGATATCTCTAGAACACAGAAGTATGTTAGCTAATTGAAGGACAGTCTAGCATATTATTTTAGTATTATCAAGCACTATCAAAAAATTTTTATTAAGATTTGGCATTGGTTACTTTTAAGCAGGTTACTGAAACACTGAGCTATTGGAAAAATGGACTGCAATTATTCTCCCCACTTTTAGTGCCCTCTACCTTGAAGAAATTATTTCACAAATATCCAAAAACACTCTGATATTTAGTTAGAAAAGCAAATGTGTATATGGAAGAGAAAGAGGCAGTAAGTTATAAACATACTAAAAATTGCATTTCCCAACAATTAGAAACTAAAGCCTATAAATAAATAATGAAATAAAGAAACAGAAAGTTTAACCACATCAACTGACTTTTACTCAATATCTCAAGTACTGAAAATAAATCTTTATCTGATAAATTTTCCACTGAGCTATTGCATAGCATCTTAGAGAATTAACTTCTCAGAAAAAAGTGAGCTATCCATTTGGAAACCAAATTTCGATTGGTCTAGGTATTTTTGCTTTTGGTTTTAATACTTAGAAAAGTACAAGATTAGTATAATTGTGATCAAACTATTTTTATTCCAAAGAACTTCACAAAAGCTGTGAAATCTTAAGTTTAACCTTCAGGTTGACTGATTATGTAAAGTCAGGATTCCCCATGAAGAAAATCATGGAGAGCTCCTGACCTTTCCTGTATATCTAACAACTCAGGAACCCATGATTCTCCAAAATACACTAGAAAAGAATGAATATAAAGGTTTCACACTCCTAAAGGTAAGATTGCTAATTAAGTTCTCAATTTGAGATAAGGAGATTACTTCCTACTGAGATGATAAGGTCATTTCCTACTGAGTGAAATCTCCTATAGAATAAACAGATGAATATAACTGATTCCAAGGTATTTTGGTAACATGATATTTCTATAAAAAAGGTTTTATCAACCCTATTTAATTGCTATTTCAACTTTTCTTTTGTTCAAGAATCTTAAAAATCACCATCTAAATTACAAAAAATATCAAAATGCTTAGTTTTCTCAGGATGTTGGATTTGTCATGATAAAGCACACACGTGTTTTGCATTAGAACCCTGTCACTGCATTACATCTGGGGCAGATTTTATGTAGACAAAGTTAAGGATTACTGGTTCACCTTAAGCTGTATTGTTTCCTTTTTCTCTAGACAAGGTTTCTCTTCCAAGATAGGATTTAGAGAAGGTAGGATTATGGTTTTCTAGGCTGTGGGATTAGCAGCTAACACAAGAAGAAACAGATGATTTTGCACAAAGTACGGAATGCAGTATTCCTGGGGATGAATATAGTTGTGGAGAATTACATGAATATTTGGTGCTGACTTGTTGAGCTCTTAGAAAGCTGAATTTACGGTCTTAGCACAAGACTCTTGTGCTAAGAGTCTTGTGTCTATACTCTGTCTTAATGCATTTCAAATAAGAAAATAAATATTGGGGTCAGGAAGCATTTTAGGAGCTGATTAGGATGTAACATGTATAGGATGTACAATGTGGTAAAAAGCACACTGAGTACAAAAATGTGAAGAAAGGAAGAGCAAACACTTTTCCCCTGGTGACTCATCTATAATCAATGATCAGGTATATGTCAATTTCTTGACAAAATTATAAAGGAAAAATTAACCCTATATGTTTCACATTTTTATTAGGTCCAGGTTAAATAAGCTTGGTATAGCATTTACTCTAAAAGTTCTTTGCTGCATGAATTTGGGGATGTGATTTTCATTCCAAACCTTTGATCTATCATGTGTACTCTAGGAATAATGACTACCTGATAGGACAGTTGTAAGAGTTAAATTAACAACTATAAATACAAAAGTTAGCCTATGCCAGTCTATAGTAGGCTGCAAATAAATTCTGCCCCTGCCTCCATTATCTTGATTATGTCTGTGAACACAAATGCATATAGAATGATTCTCCTTATGTATATAAATGGTAGAATTTGGAGGAGGGTGGAATTGGCTAATAGGTGTTTTTAAATATTACATAAACTTTATAAATTTAGAAAATGTTAAAAAGAGAAAAATACCTAAAATTAAGATGAATTCCTTCTTAGCTGCTGTGAAAATACACAGAAAATACAATAATTCTGAAGAAGGCTAGGTGCCCACTCTCCTCAACTCTTGCAGGCTATATAAGATTGGAAAGGAAAATCATATTATATGTTTCTTAATAAAAAGAGCACAGGGACTTCTGGTTCCACCCCAACATGTAAACAGTTTGGATGTTTTCACTCCCATTTTTACAAGAAAAAGCTGGAGACAATGAAAGTCAACAGATTTTGCTGGAGTCATCAGATAAGTAATGCTATAAAGCACCACTCAAAACTCTGGAGACACAGGCTAATAGAGTCACACTGAGCTCTGCTTATTTGGAAGAGAAGCTGTGGAAGCCAGGAACTGGTAGTAACACTTAAAAGGTAATTTGGATGGGTTGCTGGCAGCTCATTGTAGACTAGGTTAAGCATGAGAAACTCCTGGGGGTTGCAATCTTTGGGGGGGGGCACATTTTCATGGGCTTTATCTCAAAAACACTCACCAGGTTCTCATGGTCAAAAGTCTAGAAAGATCCACTCCTGATTCTAGCAAGGGGAGGAGAAAAGTAGCCATTTTGAAATATGCCCTGAGTGTTGGTTATTACAAAGGCCTACTCTCAGTGGAAGATTTTATGACAGCCTTTTCCCACCTGGGGAAAGTATATTTCTTCAACTTTTTTTTTTTGCATCTCTATACAGAGTGTTATTAGAAGGGCTCTTGCCATATAGCTTCCTCTTCTGGGCAACAGAAATCAAAGCCCCATCTGTTTCTTGATGAATGTTGTCAGTTTCAATGTCAATATTAGTAGTAAGGATACTGGTCACACTTCCTATGTCATGGCTGTCACCTTCTGAGTGCATGTCTTGTTTTTTATTCGTTTTCAGCCTGTTGAGGTTCAGTTTGTGTGTGTTTTGTTTTCATTTTTTTTCCCCGGCTACCATATTCTCGGAACTGTGTCATGTTATAAAACATGGGGACTATGGGTCTTCGGTTAAGAATAGTGGGCAATGGGGATTGAGGGTCGAGGAAGCTGGGATACTCACTGAACACCACAGGATATGGAAAATATCCTCTATCTCAATCAATAGAATCTTCTATTGATTCTCCTCTATCTTTCCTGCTGCAACTAAGGGGAAGATGGTGAGCTAAGAAAAACAAACAAAACATCTGTGGATTTCACAGCTCAGGATATGGGTTCATTAAATGACTAAGATTTAATCATTAAATTACAGAATGCTTTTCCTCCCCTACAACTTACCAACACACCAATAGGACTCCAGTATATCAGAATATTACAACTGAAATATCTGAAAGACAGACTCTATCTGAGGAGGATTTCTTAGAGAAGCCCAAAGGCAACAAGAGAGAACAAAACAGAACACTAGAGGAATTGTAAGCCTCTGGAGACTAGCCATGGCAAACATTAAACACAAACCAACTCCTTACTGGATTAAAAGATATTTATAATAAAGGTCTTTTTACCTCAGTTCCTATTATCTAATATAGCATATCCACCTTTCAACAAGAAGTCAGTTACAGAAAGCTAGGTGGAAATCCCAAAATATTAGAGATTAAATAATACACTTGTAATTAACACATTGGCCAATATAAAAGTTTCAAGAAAAAATATAAATAATTTGAAACTAAATGAAAATGAATATAGAATTTTCAATGTTTGTGAGATATAGTGAAATTAGAGCTTAGAGGGCCATTTTCTATTATTTAATGCATGTAATAGAAAAGGGGAAAGATCTAAAAGTCAATAATATAAGTTTTAATATTAGAAAACTAGAAGAGCAAATTAAATCCAAAGTAAGAAGAGGAAAAGCAATAATAAAAATTCAGGAAAAAATCAATGGAATTGAAAAGTAGGAATTCTATGGGCCAAAACAAAACAGAAAACTGGTTCTTTGAAAAAAATAATAAATTGATAAAACTTTAGTCAATCTAACCAAGAAAAAAGAGAGATATTACAAATTACCAATATCATACATGAAAAAAGTGGGTAATCAAGGCCTCAAAACCATGACCAAAAATCTCTGTGTAATCTTTTAGGTCCAACCATAGGCACTTATGAAAAGGCTTAGCTGGCAGGTCTCATGGTGGAAAGGTGTCCTTACCACACAGACATGGTGTACTGCCAGTGCATTGCAGTCTCAGAAGGGAATTGCAGTCTCAGAAGGGAATTGTAGTCAAGGACTCAGACTGCCCTGGCTGTTGTACTCTAATGTGTATTTGTGTCCCAGCTCAAGTGCTTCAATTCCAAGGTCACATTTTCAAAGGCCTTCAGGTGAAGACTTTCTCAGGTGTGTCTACTGAAATGCACTCCCCCACCCAGCTGCCATTATGGGGAACTAGACTTGAAGACATTCTTCCTTCTTCACTCTGACTCAGTATTCAGTACTTTTTTTTCATTCTAAGCCTCCCCCCTGCCCCTCTCTTCCAGTTCCCTTGGCCCATAAAACTACAGGAGACTTTTTTAGGTGCTCCATTGACATCAAGGTAATTCCCACATGTGCATTGATCCACCTGATCCTTAACTAGCACCATTCCAAGGGAAAAATTGGAAGGGGGAATGGGGAAGAGTTGGTGCTTTCTTGGGTTTGACCTCTTTAAAAAAAAAGAAAATTTATTGAAGTAGAGTTGGTTTACAATTTTGAGTTAGTTTCAGGTGTCCAGCAAAGTGAATCAGTTATACATACACATATATCCACTCTTTATAAAATTACTTTCTCCTATAGGCCATTACAGAGTATTGAGTAGAGTTCCCTGTTGTATACAGTTGGTACTTATTAGTTATCTATTTCATATATTGTAGTGTATATATGTCAATCACAATCTTCCAATTTATCCCTCCCCCCTTTACCCCTGGTAACCATAAAATTGTTTTCTATATCTGTAACTCTATTTCTGTGTTGTAGATAAGTTCATATGTACCCTTTTTTAAGATTCCACTATAAGAGATATCATACAATAACCTCTTGCCTAAACTATCACAGTCAGTGACTAAAGGCTTGACTTTTACTTTCTTTTTTGGCTTGTTGTCTTAACTGAACACTCTGACCCTTGACAGATCAGTTCTTCCAAGCCCAGCTCAGTTCCTGACAGTCATAGCTAGTGAAAACATGAACATTAAAAGGGTAATAAAGGCATGCTATGAACCACTATATGCCCACAAATTTGATAACGTAGGTGAAATGGACCAATTCCTAAAAGGACAAAATCTACTAAAACTCACCAAGGAGAAATAATCTGAATAGGTCTAATTTTTTTAAAGATATTGACTAATTAGTAACCTTCCATAAAAGAAAATACTTGTGGTTTCACTGGTGAATTCCACCACACATTTAAGTAAGATATGGTACCAATTCTCCTTAATCTTTTCCAGAAAATATAGGCACAGGAGACATTTCCTACTTCATTTTCTGAGGCAAGGTTTACCCTAATACTAAAGCCAGATAAACACACTGTATATGGAAAATCTACAGACTAAAACCATTAAAAACATTACAAGAAAAGAAAGCTATAAACCAATAAATCTTATGAATGCAGACTCAAAAATCCTCTGCAAAATATTAGCAAATAGAAGTCAGCAGTGTACACTTGAGATGATGTGATGAGGATAGCACTTTACCCCTGTGGCCTTCCTCCTCAAAAGTCACAACAGCAGTATGATGAGAAAAACATCAGCTAAATCCTGACTTAGTGACCTGCTACCAACTGTATGGCCATTATTCCTCAAAACCATCAGAGTTACTAAAATCAAAGCAAATCTGAGTAATTGTCACATCCAAAAGAAACCTAAAGTTTCAAGGCTTCTTATGGTCTACCTTCTTAAGTCCCAAAATTTCACTTCCACCACATTTTACTGGTCAAGCCATTCATTAAGACAGGTCCAGATCCAAAAGGAAAGCCATTAAAAACTTTTGCTCTGTGAAAGACCCTTTTAAACATTTGAAGTGACAAGTTACTTACTGGGTGAAAATATTTATAAAGTACATAACTGACAACAGACTAGTATCTAGATACATAAAGAACTCTCACAACTCATTAGTTTAAAAAAATTCCGTTAGAAAACAATCAAAAGGCATAAATCTTTTCGTGGTTACCAGAGGTGGGGTGGGGGAGGGGGAATTGAATGAAGGCATTCAAAGGGTGCTACAAACTTCCAGGTATAAGATGAATAAGAACTAAAGATATAATGTGCAACATAAAAACATAATTAACAGTGCTGGATGTTTTACATGAAAGGTGTTGAGTAAATCCTGAGTTCTCATTACAAGGAAAAATATTTATTTTCTATTTCTTTAATTTTGTATCTATATGAGGATGGATGTTCACTAAACTTATTGTGATAATCATGTCATGATGTATGTAAGTGAAAACATTATGCTGTATACCAAACTTATACAGTGCTGTCAATTATATCTCAGTAAAATTGCAAGAAAACAAAAAGAAAACATAAAACAAAGAAGCTACACAGATGGCAAGTAAGCATATAAAAAGACATTCAACATTATTAGCCATTAGGGAAACATAAATTAAAACCATAATGAGATATCACTACAACACCTTTTAGAATGACTAGATCAAAAAATGGTGTCACAGACTTCCCTGGTGGCGCAGTGGTTGAGAGTCCCCCTGCCGATGCAGGGGACGTGGGTTTGTGCCCTGGTCTGGGAGGATCCCACATGCCACGGAGCGGCTGGGCCTGTGGGCCATGGCCGCTGAGCCTGCACATCCAGAGCCTGTGCTCTGCAGCGGAAGAGGCCACAACAGTGAGAGGTCCGCAAATAAAAAAAAAAAAAAAAGAAATGATGTCACCACCCACATGCTGGCAAGGATGCAGAGGAGTCAGATCATTCATACATTGCTGGTGGGAATGTAAAATGGAACAGTCACTCTGGAAACATTTTGGCAGTTTCTTTAAAAACTAAACATCCGAGTACCAAATGATCCGAAATTGCACCCCTTGGCATTTATCACAGAGCAGTGAAAAGTTAGGTTCACACAAAAATCTGCACATGAATATTTGCAGAGCTTCATTCATAAGAGCCAAAACCTGGAAACCACATAGACATCCTGCAACAGGTGAATGGTTAAATAAATTGTGGTGCATATGTCCGATGGAATACTACTTAGTAATAAAAAGAAAAAGAAACAAAGTATTAAGACCTGTAACAACTTGGATGAATCTCTAGAGAATTACACTGAGTAAATAAAAGCCAATGCAAAAAACTTACATCCCATTTCTATGAAATTTTTGAAATGACAAGTAGGCATGTCTGTAAAATGGAAACATGAGAGAGCCCTATAGGGATGCCAATATTCTGTATTTTTATTGTGTCAGTGTCAGTGCCCTGGATGTGCTATTATAGTATAGTTTTGCAGGTTGTTGCCACTGAGTGAAACTGGGTAAAGAGTGTATGGGCTCTCTCTGTATTTGTTCTTTCTTCCCTAGCTTTGCTGAGATATAATTAACAAATAAAAACTGTACATTCTAAAGTGTACAATGCAATGATTTGATATACCTATATATTGTGAAATGACTACCACAAAGTTAAATAACACATCTGTCACCCCATATAGCTACTGTGTGTGTGTGTTTGTATATGTGTGTGTTTGTGGTGAGAACACTTAAAATCTACTCTCAGTAAATTTCAAGTACACAATACAGTATTATTTATAGTTATTATGCTGCACATTAGATCCCCAGAACTTATACATCTTATAGCTGCCTATAAATTTACAATGATCTGGATTCAACAAGGTTTCTAAACTAAAGGTTATTAGCAACCAATAGAACTTATTACTTATTTCCTGAATCCCATAGCCTTATTGTTCCTTCTCCTCACTTTCAGTGATAGGCCACTCAAGACCCTTCTTTCTCTACAAGCATGTAGATGGCACTGATGGTTTATTGGTGGTTGTAGGTGCCTCTCTGCCTTCCAGAGCAGGTTGAAGAAGAATGTTCTGAAACACATTTTTCCAATATCTGATGGGTAAAATGAATGCTGAAATACCTGACACAATTTACATTCCACCCTGTACGTCTCCAGAGACAGCTGACTGGACACCAAGAATGGCTTCCTGATCCAAGGGCAGCATTCTTTTTCATGGCCTATAGTCCAGGATGAGAATTTTGCATGGAAAAAAATAATCTGGTAAATCTAATTCTGATTCTAAACACTCTGCATTGGGAAACATACAGAGAGTGTTGTGTTTAACAATGGGTACTGAAAATATAAGGTCATGATTCAGAGAAATATCTCTTGTGTAGCACATTTCAAATACTTATTAGTGCTTCAATAACAGAATACAACTCATTTAACATGATACTTTAGTCTCTGCCAAGACTCTTCCCTTATCTCCCTCCACCCTTTTCTATGTCACTGGTCATCTTTAATTTTTTTCAATATGCCCAATTAATTCCTGTTTCTGGAACTTTGCAAATTCTGCCAATTGAATGGTTTCCTTGGTGGACAAAGACCTCTTGAGTATCACTTCATACTACTCTGGGCGATGTCTCTCATTCCAGCCCTAGATTTGAGGAATAGCTGCATGAAGATTTAACACCCTTCAAGATGATAGTGATGCAACTCAACTTGCATCATTTACTTTCTGCCCTGGGCTTTTCCAATATGGTGGTGTGGGAAACAGTAGGTGGGAACCTGCTTGGCATAAATACAAGTACAACTAGGAAGTGATGGTCGTTAAAAATGTCTGAGTAAACCCTTGACAAATGGGGAAAGGAAGCTGATGAATCAATGGGTCTTCCTATGATATCTGAGATGGAATATTATAAAAGGTATCTTATACACTTCTCAGAAGTTTCTAGCAAAATTGAGCCTAAATGCTCATGGCAGAGACCAACTTCTCATTCTTTTATGATTCTCCCTGGTCCTTCAAAACTCTTGATCCTTGTAATAATCTCCCACACTCTCCAGTTTTGAGAAGAACCCAAGTTAATGCAATTAAGTAACTCTTACTGTTGCTTTCAATCTCAGCTTAAAGGTAAATTTCATCAGAGAAACCAACCTGACCTCTCCCTCAAAATTCAAACCAAATTCCTCCATAGGAGTCTTTCACAATATACCTTTTACTTTAGAGCTGAGGCATTTATCTAAAATTTTAATGACACTTTATTTTTTAAAAATTTGTTGGATTATGATATCCATGAGGGCAAAAAACATGCCCATTTGTCTATTGTATCCCCAACCTTACATTATCTTACATGCATATAGGACTCAATACATATACACAATGAACAAATAAGCTATATCCAACAGAAAGTATGACAGAATGGAAATTATAACAGAAGCAATTTATACCTGAAAAATTCAAAACTAATCTACAATGTTCTCAAAATAAAATGTTTAATTGAATAAAAATACATTTTATAAAAGGTTAAAAAGCACAGGGCATATTTTATAAAGCAATACAAAATAATTATGTTCAAGAATTTTATTTTAGAAATATTGAAAATATTGAAATTTTAGAAAAAGTGGCAAGGAAGTATAAAATATCTGAAACAAGAAACCTAAATTGGGAAAGATGGTTCATATCCATATTCCTTTGTGTGAATGAATAGTTACAGCTAAATGAGAAATCCAAAGTAGGAGGACATTTACTGTGTTAACTTTATTAACACAAGATAGAGCCATGTCCTAAGATGCCTAAACACAAATATGAAATAACAAGAAATAAATAAATACTAAGGAATGTCTTGAAATTAATAAGGGAATAAAGAAATCAATAAAAGAGAAAATATACAATGATGCATGTCAATTATTTCTCGGACAGTTGGAAAAAAGAGTATGAAAGATTTAAAAACAAATTAAATGAGAAAATAGGTACTGGTAAACTGCAGTATTGTATTAGAAATAAAAATATGGTGAGGTATTTATTTATAGTGTAGATTAAAACAAAAAAGATAAGAAAAATTGGAGCATGTTCCCAAGTAAATTAATGTTCAATGTTCCCAAAGGATTGTGTTTATATGCAACCTAAAAGCAAATATCACAGAAATTTTAAAAAATCCAATATGGATGAAAAATGATTTGTAAAAACTAATCAAGTATATGAGCAGCTCAGATATGAAGTACAAAATATTGGTAATGTGGAATTGCAAGAAAGAGACAAAGGGCACAGTGGTGAGAGCAGAGTACAAGGGAAAGCTAAAGTGAGAAATGAATGAAAAATATCACAGGAGGTCAAAATATTATAGAAAATGTGTTTCAAGCATAAAAAGGACCAGAGGTCACTCTGAAGAAGCCTACAGAGTAAAAATGATAAGAATAAATTATCGACCAATGAAATAGATATTGCTAAAATATTAAATTAATTCCTTGCTTCCTTGTCTCAGTTTTCACAAAGAAAATAAGGGACAAATGTTAAGAACAGACATTAATTTCCCTTGGGAGAGAAAAGAAATATTACAGGAAATTGTGATCATGCCAGAACAGGTAATCAAAAATAATGGTTGAAACCACACACATAAATAATATAAAACAATTCAATAGTCAATAGCCAGGTATGTCTCACTCTTTTTATTGGGGAAATCCTGAAGAAAAAGTAACAAAAAAAGCAAGAGGAAAAATGAAGGATAAAGTTCCTCTGCAGTCAGCCTTTTTCTAAAACCTAGTATTTAAGGGACACAACCCACCTATTTTTTTTTAATAGGAAAGATAAGAGATCAGTATAAGAAGCTACTTTCTCTTCTGAAACCCTCAATTCTACTCACATATCAAATCAGTCACAAGCAGTTATATAACTATTTATTATGCTACTTACAAATACATACCCCTGAATTTGGCATTATGCAGTCAGGGAAGGTTGCAGGGGTTGTCGGGGGTCGGGGGGGAGACATGGCCACGTATTTAATTCTAAACAAGTAAATCTATATTTATTACATGATAAATAAAATAAATAGGATCTTTCTTTCAAAAGTATAAAATAGCAAAATAAGAAAAGATTAAAATTGTTTATTTACTGCCTTTAAATGCAGTGTACAAAACAAGGAAATATGCATGACTTCACTTAAGGCAGAGGTCTTATACCCAGAAGTAATTTTGAAGCCAAGAGAAGACAGATGTGATGGTAGAGTATGAGGATGAAATGTAACCTGGATGCTGGGATTTGTAATGAGAGATGAAAATTTCTCTCCCTATCAAAACACAGAAATAAGTAATATTTGTGTTCAATTATATAAGAAATTGATCTCTGTACCCCACGGATACCTGGGTTCAAGATGAATTCAAGACAATTTTATATATTAATTCATTCATTAACTCACTCACTACCTCACTCAATGAATAAATATATGACCCACTGTGTATAACTAACTTGCCAATCTAGTGGACACAAGGACAAATAAGTAACAATCTCTATCTTTAAAAAGTTTATGCTTTTGGAGGGATTCATACTTGAAAGAAATATGGAATAATTTGTTATAGATGGTATGATAGAATCCTTTATGGGATGTGTGAGATACAAATGGGACATTTCCAATTTTCTTTAGAGCAAGGAGAGCATTGGGAAAGAGGTCATAATGTGGTA
This sequence comes from Neophocaena asiaeorientalis asiaeorientalis, assembly GCF_003031525.2. Classification (NCBI taxonomy): domain Eukaryota; kingdom Metazoa; phylum Chordata; class Mammalia; order Artiodactyla; family Phocoenidae; genus Neophocaena; species Neophocaena asiaeorientalis. The sequence continues at coordinate 5,699,749 of NW_020175536.1, read as the reverse complement.
TCAACTAATTTAAATTTATAAGAAGAAAAAGAGCTCTGTAGTTGGGGATAGAGCTGGTGGTGATTTGTAAAGAATATTCCAAGCAGTGTGAGAATTATGGTTAAAGCATATGGAGGTATGAATCAGCATGGTGCCTTCCAAAAACTGAAAGTATGTCAAGTTAAGTAGAAAAAGCAGAGAACAGGTGACAAGGAGACTGAGAAGTGAATGACAGGGATAATCCTAGAGGGAATCTTTTTTTCTCCACACTTTCACTTATCTATTGCTTTGTAATTTGATGCTAAAAATAAAAATAATGAATATTTTGTAATCATTTGCCCTTCATGAAAAATATACCATGCTATATTTATCCTAGAGGGCTCTCTGTGGTAAAAGCAAATATTTCTGATATAATTTCTGTTTTACTAAAACTGATTATTGTTTAGTAATATATCAATAATCCAGTCTGTAATTTTTCAATAAGTAGTCATATTAGTTAATGTAACCACCTTAAAGATACACTGTTTTTGAGATGAATAGAAAGATACTAATTATTTTCTTTCTTAAACATCTTTTTCAGAGAAAAGACTAAATAATGCATTCAGGGTCAATACTGAAGAAGAATTTTAGAAATAAAGGAGCTAACACTTAGGACATCTAGGATATAGGAAGTGTTTAGCAAAGTACATCATACTTATCAACATTATATTCGGTATCTGAATAGTGATGATTATGCAAAAACAGTTAGGCAACCCAAAAGGATATCCAGAACACCTGAAAATTAATACATTGGAATGAAACTAAAACATCAAAGAAAAAAAGAAAGAACAAATAAAAGAAAGAGAGAGAGAAAGAGGAAAAGAAAAAGAGGTTTTTAGTTGCTAATGTTCATACTTTCAGTATTAAAGGCCCTAAATATTCAAGAAACTTTTGAATGAAATGTTCAAGAAGCTGTTGAATGAAATGACAAGTTGATGGAAGCCTTTAAAAAAATCAGCAAATTGATAAATGTAGCTACACTGAAAAGAAAAGGGAGCAGATATAAATAATGAATATCAGGAAAGAGACAGTGTATTACATCACTAAAGATTCTATTGACCTTAAAGTGTAATACAGAAATGTTATGAACAATTTTATGCCCATAAATTCATCAACTGGGATGAAATGGACAAATTCCTTAAAAGACACAAAATTCCAAAGCTCATTTAAGAAGACATTTATAACTTGGACAGTTATACATCTACTAAAGTAAAGGACTCCTTAGTGAACTTTCTTCAACAAAGAAACTGAGTAGCTCAAGTGGGGATCTTCTGACAAATTCTACCGAATACTTAAGGACCAGACACCACTAACTACATGCAAAACTTCTTAGAAGACACCATAGGAGAGAACACTCTCTAACTTATCTTACAAGGCTACCATTATCCTGATACAGAAGATACTACAGAACAAACCTGTTACAAGAAAAAGAGATATAGACCAATATCATTCACTGATATGGACACAAAAGTCCCCATTAAAGTATTTGCAAATCTAATCCAGTAATAAATTAAAAGAGTAATACACTACATCCAAGAGAGGATAAGGGTAGTTATCCAAGCAATGCAAGGCTGGTTAAACATTTTATTTCTTTCTTTATTTTTTAACATCTTTATTGGAGTATAATTGCTTTACAAAGGTGTGTTAGTTTCTGCTGTATAACAAAGTGAATCAGCTATACATATACATGTATCCCCATATCTCTTCCCTCTTGCATCTCCGTCCCTCCCCCGCTCCCTATCCCCCACCCCGCTAGGTGGTCACGAAGCACAGAGCTGATCTCCCTGTGCTGTGCAGCTGCTTCCCACTAGCTATCGATTTTACATTTGGTAGTGTATATATATATCCAATCAGTCAGTGTAACTCACCATATCAACAGACTAAAGAAGAAAAAGCACATGACCATCTAAAATACACAGAAAAAGGATTTGACAAAATATAACATCCATTCATGATGAAAATTCAGAGCAAACTAAGAATAGAGGTGAACTTCCTAATCCTAATAAAGAATGTCTACACCAAAATTACATTGTTAGTATTATATTTGATGGTTTAAAAATTGCTAACTTTCCTTTTAAAATTGGGAATAAGGAAAGCTTGGGCACTCTAACAGTTCTGTTCAACATCATATTAGATGTCCTAGCCAGTGCAAAAAGAAAATAAAAATGAGTAGATGTTATATAGACTGGAGTGGAAGTAATTATATGACTTCATTATCTACATAGATTTTCCCAAAGAGTTTATAAAAATGAAAGTTAATAGAACTAAAAAGTGAATTTAGCGAGAATGCAAGATACAACATCAACATACAAAAATCAATCATATTTTATATGCACTCAATGTGCAACTGGAGATCATTTTTCAAAGTAAAATTTGAAATAGCACCAAAACCATGGGATGTACATACATCCTCAAAAATATATGCAAGTTTGTATGCAGTAAAGTATAAAATATTATTGAGAGAAAAACTTAAGAGAAGGTAAACAAATGCAGATTCAATACTCTAGTAATCAAGGTCTATACATTCAGCAAAATTCCAACCCAAATTCCAGCAGGGTTTTTGGTAGAAATGGAAAAGCTACTTTTAAAAGCTATGTGGAGATTCAAAGTAATAAGAATTCTAAAGCATTTTGGAATAAGAGCAAAGTTGCAAGATTTATATTACCTGATTTGAACACTTATTATAAAGCTATAACAATCAAGAAACTGTTGTGTCAGTGAAAGAATAGGCCCATAGATCAATAAAACAGAATAGAGAGCCCAGAAGTAGATTCCCCCACAAAATATCATCAAATAATTTTCAGTAAAATTGTCAAGGTAATTAATGAAAAATGGTAGTCTTTTAAAAAAATAATGGAAAAAAATGAAAAACCATATGCAAAAAATATATATTAATGCTTACCTTGTGCCATATACAAAAATTAACTAAAAATGAATTGAAATTATGTGCAAATATCCAGAAAAAAATTTAGAAGGAAATATGTCCTTTGGTAAGGCAAATATTTTGTAATAGGACACGATGAAGTACAAATCATAAAAGAAAAAGTATAGTGTAATTCATCAAAATTAAAAAAAGTTTCCTTGTGCAAATACACTATTAAGAAAATTAAAACACAGCTATATACTGGGAGAAGATATTTGCAAAACACATATCTAATAAAGAAATCATTTAGAACATGTAAAGCCTTTCAAAACTCAATAATAAGGAAACAAACTACTAACAAAAAAATACGCAAAGATCTGAGGAGATATTTTTCTAGAGATTTATGGATGACAAACATATAAAATGATACTCCACATCATCAGTCATTAGGGAAATGCAAATGAAAATCACAATGAGTATTGCACAACTATAATGTGGGATATAACTAAACACCTGTCAATGTCAAGAGCTAGTGAGAATATAGAGCAATTGAATCTCTCATATATTGCTAGCAATAATGCAAAATGATACAGATACTTTGGAAAATATGTAGGCAATTTCTTATAAAGTTACCATATGATCCAGAAATACCACTTCTAGATGTTTATTCAGGATAAGTGAAAACATAGGTCCACACAAAATCCTGTTCACAAACATTTATAGCAGATTATATTATAGAATTTAAATTCATAATCTCCAGAAACTCAAAAAAATTAAGATTTCTACAATTGGTGAGTAGATAGAATATGGTGCATCTATACAATGAAATTTACTCAGCGATACAGCAACACGGATGAATCACAAATATGCTAAAGGAAATAAATCATATTATAATGGCTACATTCTTGATTGTTCCATTTATATGGTATTCAGAAAAAGGCAAAATTAAGGGACAAAAACCAGATCAGTGGTTGCCAAGGTTTCTGCTGGGGAGAAAGGAATGATTATGATTATAAAGAGACATGAGGGAGCTTTCAGAATGATAGAAATGTTCTTTGCCTTAATTTTAGTAGTGTTCATTTGACTGTGTGTTAGAGTATGTAGAACTGTACATCTAAAAAGAAGGGAGAAATGTATGGTTATAAAATTATAACTCAACCAGATTTTGTTAAAAAGATAAATGCTCAGTAAATATTGTAGAATAGAGATTACTGGCAATACTGGGGCCTGAGAGCAGACTAGTTAGCCTGTTTTTAAGTAACAGCCAAGCTATTTGTTTTATAGTCGTTAATTATGATGCTGGAAAGTTCAAACTGTTATTTTTGAAACTACTTTCTAAATGGAGCTTATAATTCAGTAAAACTACAAAATCAAGTCAAAAGTTACAAGACCAAAATCTGATGGAATGTACCAGTTCCCAGCTTCAGGAAAATGATGGTCACAACAATTCCTTTCACTTTTACTAGAACACTTTGTTATAGTCTTGGGAACTTTCACCTCCCATAGCAAACACTTCAGGCTCCAGCCTGTCAGCAGTTATGTGTAAGTGGCTCACTGCTTTTCACCAGTGTATTGAACAAAGTGTGGTTGTGAAAAGTTGTATAAGATTATAAAATTTTGAATTGAAGAATCTATAAAGTCAAAATGATAAAAAAAATAACCAATCATCTCTGGATCTCAATATTGCCTTCCAATAGAGACACTCCCCATAGCAATGGTACAGTGATTAATCAAAGATAGTCATGCAATAGCAAATGCCACAGGACAAGAAGCAACTTGTTTATGGATATCTTGAATGTTACATAATGAAATATTAGCTTTAGTTTAATTGATTAGATTTCAAATGCAAAACACCATGGGAAAGATAAATAATTAGTTTAAATTCACACTTACATGTAAGTTACTTGTCATATTTTTTCCTGAGAATATGCTTTAAGATAGAATGACTGTAAAGCAGAAGTCTATTGGGAGTTGCTAAGGAATCTGGTCATGATGAAGGTATAAGTCTCAGCTACCAGGATCTTAAACTTTTCTAATGATACCCTACTCATTTTAATACTGTGCCTAGAATAATCTCTTAAAAAATAACATACAATTATGAATTGATACCTTAGTAAATGACAGGAAACATGTACACATTAAAAATTATCAGACTTAACTGGACTTCTTGACTTTACTCTCCCCCTCCATTAGATCTTACTCATTCCCTCTCCAGTAAGTGCTATTAAATCCAGATTGAATTATAATTCTTCATACATAATCCCCTACAGATCTATAGCAAACTCTGTAACAGAATGCAAAATTCTTCATAAATAGATATCAATGTAATTTCCCAGATGTGTTTCATACTTTTAGCCATTTCCACTTTGCTTTCCATCCCTCAACCACCCACATTGGTCCATATCTCATTGCCATGTTTCATTGCATGCCTGGGCATTATTTACTTGCTTATGTGTCCATAAGACAGCATGCAGAGTCTTCTTCTGGAATGCATATCTCCCTTTTTTTCGGAAGTGAAACTGATGCTTACATAAGCCACCGTTCAAAAGTTGCATTCTGGGGCTTCCCTGGTGGTGCAGTGGTTGAGAGTCCGCCTGCCGATGCAGGGGACACGGGTTCGTGACCTGGTCCGGGAGGATCCCACGTGCCGCGGAGCGGCTGCGCCTGTGAGCCATGGCCGCTGAGCCTGCGGGTCCGGAGCCTGTGCTCCGCAATGGGAGAGGCCGCAGCAGTGAGAGGTCTGCGTACTGCAAAAGTTGCCTTCTGGGTGAAAACTTTTATACACCATTTGGGCTTAAATTTCTCTGCTTTTACTACCTTAATTATTTGTTCATAATTCTGTTGTAATTCCTGTGACATTTTCATGCACTTAATGATTTATGTTTCCTCCTCCTCCTTCACCAACAACACATATTTGCTCAGCTAAGGGGAGAAGCTATGCCAAATGAATCTTTTAAATTTACTATCCAACATTGTGCAAGGAACATGGTAGATGCTATATACATTATTATTACATAAATTAAACTGAACAAACCATGTGTTGTCAGCACTTAGAGTAAATCTATTTTCTTTTTTTTTAACATCTTTATTGGAGTATAATTGCTTTACAATGGTGTGTTAGTTTCTGCTGTATAACAAAGTGCATCAGCTATATGTATACATATATCCCCATATCCCCTCGCTCTTGCGCCTCCCTCCCACCCTCCCTATCCCACCCCTATAGGTAGATACAAATCATCGAGCTGATCTCCCTGTGCTATGTGGCTTCTCCCACTAGCTATTTTACATTTGGTAGTGTATATATGTCAGTGCCACGCTCTCACTTCATCCCAGATTACACTTCCCCCTCTCTGTGTCCTCAAGTCCATTCTCTACATCTGCATCTTTATTCCTGTCTTTCCCCAAGGTTCTTAAGAACGTTTTTTTTTTTAGATTCCATATATATGTGTTAGCATACAGAATTTATTTTTCTCTTTCTGACTTACTTCACTCTGTGTGACAAACTCTAGGCCCATCCATCTCACAACAAATAACTCAATTTCATTTCTTTTTATGGCTGAGTAATATTCCATTGTATATATGTGCCACAGCTTCTTTATCCATTCATCCGATGATGGGCACTTAGGTTGCATCCATGTCCTGGCTATTGTTAATAATGTTGCAATGAACATTGTGGTACATGTCTCTTTTTGATTTATGGTTTTCTCAGGGTATATGCCCAGTAGTGGGATTGCTAAGTCATATGGTAGTTCTAATTTTAGTTTTTTAAGGAACCTCCATACTGTTCTACATAGTGGCTGTATCAAATTACTTTCCCACCAACAGTGCAAGAGGGTTCCCTTTGCTCCACACCCTCTCCAGCATTTATTGTTTGTAGATTTTTTAATGATGACCATTCTGACGGGCATGAGGTGATACCTCATTGGAGTTGTGATTTGCATTTCTCTAATGATTAATGATGTTGAGTATCCTTTCCTGTGTTTAGTGGCAATCTGTATATCTTCTTTGGAGAAATGTCTATTTAGGTCTTCTGTCCATTTTTAGATTGGGCTGTTTGTTTTTTTGACCTTGAGCTGCATGAACTGCTTGCATATTTTGGAGATTAACATTTGTCAGTTGCTTCATTTGCAAATATATTCTCCCATTGTGGAGGTTGTTTTTTCATCTTGTTTATGGTTTCCTTTGCTGTGCAAAAGGTTTTAAGTTTCATTAGGTACCATTTGTTTATTTTTTTCATTATTATTATTTTTTACATCTTTATTGGAGCATAATTGCTTTACAATGGTGTGTTAGTTTCTGCTTTATAACAAAGTGAATCAGTTATACATATACATATGTTCCCATATCTCTTCCCTCTTGTGTCTCCCTCCCTCCCACCCTCCCTATCCCACCCCTCCAGGAGGTCACAAAGCACTGAGCTGATCTCCCTGTGCTATGTGGCTGCTTCCCACTAGCTATCTACCTTACATTTGGTAGTGTGAAGGGTAAGCTGTGACAAAGCGAGAGAGAGGCGTGGCCATTTGTTTAGTTTTGTTTTTATTTCCATTTCCCTAGGAGGTGCGTCAAAGACATTCTTGCTGTGATTTATGTCATACAGTGTTCTCCCTATGTTTTCCTCTAAGCGCTTGATAGTGTCTGGCCTTACATTTAGGTCTTTAATCCATTTTGAGTTTACCTTTGTTTATGGTTTTAAGAAGTGTTCTAATTTCATTATTTTACACATGTAGCTGTCAAGTTTTCCCAGCACCACGTATTGAAGAGGCTTTCTTTTCTCCATTGTGTATTCTTGCCTCCTTTATCAAAGATAAGGTGACCATATGTGCGTGGGTTTATCTCTGGACTTTCTATCCTGTTCCATTGGCTTACACTTCTGTTTTTGTGCCAGTACCACACTGTCTTGATTACTGTAGCTTCGTAGCATAGTCTGCAGTCAGGGAGCCTGATTCCTTCAGCTTCAATTTTCTTTCTCAAGATTGCTTTGGCTACTCAGGGTCATTTTGTTTCCATAGAAATTATGAATTTTTTTGTTCTAGTTCTGTGAAAAGTGCCAATGGTAATTTGGTAGGGATTGCACTGAATCTGTAGATTGCTTTGGGTCATATAGCCATTTTCACAATTATGATGCTTCCAATCCAAGCACATGGTATATCTCTCCATCTGTTTGTCTCATCTTTAATTTCTTTCATCAGTGTCTTATAGTTTTCTGCATGCAGGTCTTTTGTCTCCTGAGGTAGGTTTATTCCTAGATATCTTACTGTTTTTGTTGCTGTCATAAATGTGTTTCCTTAACTTCTCTTTCAGATTTTTTATCATTAGTGCATAGGAATGCAAGAGATTTCTGTGCATTAATTTTGTATCCTGAACTTTACCAACTTCATTGATTAACTCTAGTAGTTTTCTGGTAGTATCTTTAGGATTCTCTATGTATAGTATCATATCATCTTAAAACAGTGACAGCTTTATTTCTTCTTTTTCTGATTTGGATCCTTTTATCTCTTTTTCTTCTCTGATTGTTGTGGCTAAATCTTCCAAAGCTATGTTGAATAATAGAGGTGTGAGTGGGCATTCTTGTCTTGCTCCTGATTTTAGTGGAAATGGTTTCAGTTTTTCACCATTGAGAATGATGTTGGCTGTGTGTTTGTTATATATGGCCTTTATTATGTTGAGGTAAGTTCCCTCTATGCCTAATTTCTGGAGAGTTTTTATTATAAATAGGTGTTGAACTTTGTGGAATGTTTTTCCTGCATCTATTGAGGTGATCATATGGTTTTTATCACTCAGTTTGTTAAGATGGTGTATCACATTGATTGATTTGCATATACTGAAGAATCCTTGCACTCTTGGGATAAACCCCACTTGATCATGGTGTATGATCCTTTTAATGTGCTGTTGGTTTCTGTTTGCTAGTATTTTGTTCAGGATTTTTACATCTATGTTCATCAGTGATATTGGCCTGTAGGTTTTTTTTGTGTGTGTGACATCTTGTCTGATTTGGCTATCAGGGTGATGGTGGCCTCGTAGTATGAGTTTGGGAGTGTTCCTCCCTCTGTTATATTTTGGAAGAGTTTGAGAAGGATAGGTGTTAGCTCTTCTCTAATTGTTCGATAGATTTTGCCTGTGAATTCATCTGGTGCTGGGCTTTTGTTTGTTGGAAGGTTTTTAATTATAGTTTCAATTTCAGTGCTTGTGATTGGTCTGTTTATATTTTCTATCTCTTCTTTGTTCAGTCTCAGAAGGTTGTGCTTTCCTAACAATTTTTCCACTTCTTCTAGGTTATCTATTTTGTTCACATATACATGCTTGTAGTAATCTCTCATGATTCTTTGTATTTTTGCAGTGTCAGTTGTCACTTTTCCTTTTTGATTCCTAATTCTGTTGATTTGAGTCTTCTCCCTTTTTTTCTTTGGGAGTCTGGCTAGTGTTTATCAAACTTGTTTATCTTCTCAAAGATGCTGCTTTTAGTTTTTACTGATCTCTGCTGTTGTTTCCTTCATTTCTTTTTCGTTTACTTCTGATCTGATCTTTATGATTTCTTTCCTTCTGCTAACTTTGGGGTTTTTTTGTTCTTCTTTCTCTAATTGCTTTAGGTGTAAGGCTAGGTTGTTTATTTGAGATGTTTCTTGTTTCTTGAGGTAGGATTGTTTTGCTATAAATTTCCCTCTTAGAACTGCTTTTGCTGCATCCCATATGTTTTGGGTCATCGTGTTTTCATTGTCATTTGTTTCTAGGTATTTTTTTATTTCCTCTTTGATTTCTTCAGTGATCTCTTATTTATTTAGTATTGTGTTTTTTAGCCTCTATGTGTTTGTATTTTTTAGTTTTTTCCTGTAATTGATATCTCATAGCATTGAGGTCAGAAGAGATACTTGATAGGATTTCAAGTTTCTTATATTTACCAATGCTTGATTTGTGACCCAAGATATGATCTACCCTGGAAAATGTTCCCTGAACATTTGATAAGAAAGTGTGTTCTCTTGTTTTTGGATAGAATGTACTATGAATATCAATTAAGTCCATCTTGCTTAATGTGTCAGTTAAACCTTGTGTGCTTTTATTTATTTTCATTTTGGATGATCTGTCCATTGGTGAAAGTGGGGTATTAAAGTCCCCTACTATGATGTGTTCCTTTTGATTTCCCCTTTTATGGCTGTTAGCATTTGCCTTATGTATTGAGTTGTGCCTATGTTTGGTGCATAAATACTTACAATTATTATATCTTCTTCTTGGATTGATCCCTTGATCAGTATGCAGTATCCTTCTTTGTGTCTTGTAATAGTCTTTATTTTAAAGTCTCTTTTGTCTAATATTAGAATTGCTACTCCAGCTTTTTTGATTTTCATTTGCATGGAATATCATTTTCCTACCCTTATTTTGAGTCTGTATGTGTCCCTAGGTCTGAGGTGATTCTATTATAGACAGCATATAAGCAGGGCTCATTTTTTATCCATTCAGCCAGTCTCTGTCTTTTGGTTGGAACATTTAATCCATTTACATTTAACTTAATTATCAATATGTATGTTTCTATTACCATTTTCTTAATTATTTTGGGTTTGTTTTGTAAGTATTTTCCTACTAGCATTTGCTGTAAATCTGGTTTGGTGGTGCTAAATTATCTTAAAGTTTGCTTGTCTGTAAACGTTTTAATTTCTCCTTTTAATCTGAATGAGATCCTTGCTGGGGAGAGTAATGTTGGTTGTAGGTTTTTCCCCATTTCATCACTTTAGATATGTCCTGCCATTCCCTTCTGGCTTTCAAAGTTTCTGCTAAAAGATCAGCTGTTAACCTGATGGGGATTTCCTTGTATGTTATTTGTTGTTTTTCCCTTGCTGCTTTTAATATGTTTTCTATGAATTTAGTTTTTGATAGTTTGATTAATATGTGTCTTGGTATGTTTCTCCTTGGATTTATCCTCTATGGGACTCTTTTCACTTCCTGGACTTGACTGAATATTTCTCTTCCAATGTTAGGTAAATTTTCAACTATAATCTCTTCAAATATTTTATCAGACCCTTTATTTTTGTCTTCTTCTTCTGGGACCCCTATAATTTGAATGTTGGTGCATTTAATTTTGTCCCAGAAGTCTCTGAGACTGTCCTCAATTGTTTCCATTCTTTTCTCTTTATTTTGCTCTCTGGTAGTTATTTCCACTACTTTATTTTCCAGTCACTTATCCATTCTTCTGCCTCAGTTATTCTGCTATTGGTTCCTTCTAGAGAATTTTAAATTTCATCTATTGTTTTTTTATCATTGTTTGTTTGCTCTTTAGTTCTTCTAACTCTGTGTTAAAGGTTTCTCATATTTTACCCATTCTATTTCCAGGATTTTGGATCATCCTTACTATCACTACTCTGTATTGTTTTTCAGGTAGACTACCTATTTCTTCTTCATTTGTTTCGTCTGGTGGGGTTTTAGCTTGCTCCTTCATCTGCTGTCTGTTTCATCTGTTTCTCTGTCTTCTCATTTTGCTTCATTTACTTTGTTTGCAGTCTCCTTTTTGAAGGCTGCAGTTTCATAGTTCCCGTTGTTTTTGTTGTCTGCCCCCAGTAGGTGAGGTTGTTTCAGTGGGTTGTGTAGGCTTTCTGGTGGAGGGTACTGGTGCTTGTGTTCTAGTGGGTGGGGCTGGATATTGTCTTTCTGGTGGGCAGAGCTGCATCCGGTTGTGTGTTTATGGGTGTCTATGAACTTATTATGATTTTAGGCATCCTCTCTGCTAATGGGTGGGGTTGTGTTCCTGTCTTGCTAGTTGTTTGTTATTGGGTGTCCAGCACTGGAACTTGCTGACCATTAGGTGGAGCTGGGTCTTAGCATTGAGATGGAGATCTCTCTGAGATGCCTCGCCAATTGATATTACGTGGGCCTGGGAGGTTTGTGTTGGTCCAATGGCCTGAACTTGGCTCTACCACCTCAGAGGCTCAGGCCTGCCACCTGGCCGGAGCACCAAGACCCTGTCAGCCACATGGCTCAGATGAAAAGGGAGAAAAAAAAAGAAAAATAAATAAATAAAAAATATAAGAAATGAAATAAAATAATTAAAATTATTTTTTAATTATTAAAATAAAAGAGTAATAAAAAAGGGAGAGCAACCAAACCAATAAACATATCAACCAATGATAATAAGTACTAAAGCCTATACTAAGATAAACATAAAAATCAGAAACAAGTTAGCTGCAGACAGCTAACCCCAAGTCTACAGTTGTTCCCAAAATCCACCACCTCAATTTTAGGATGATTCATTGTCTATTCAGGTATTCCACAGATGCAGGGTACCCCAAGTTGATTGTGGAGATTTAATCTGCTGCTCCTGAGGCTGCATGGAGAAATTTCCCTCTCCTTTGTTTGCACAGCTTCTGGGGTTCAAATTCGGTTTTGGCTCCACCTCTGTGTGTAGGTAGCCCTTAGGCATCTGTTCCTGCCCAAACATGACAGGGTTAAAACAGTCACTGATTAAGGGGCTCTGGCCCACTCATGCCGCAACGAGGGAGGGGTATGGTAGTTACAATTGGAATGCAGGATGAGCCTGCGCTGGCAGTCTGGCATGACATTGCCACAGCCTGAGGCATGTCATGTGTTCTTTCAGGGAAGTTGTCCCTGGATCACATGACCCTGGCAGTGGAGTACTGCACAGGCTTCTGGGTGGTGGTGGTGGTGGGGGGTGTATAGTGACCTGTGCTTGCACACAGGCTTCTTGGTGGTTGTAAGAGCAGCGTTAGTGTTGCATGCCTATCTCTGGTGTCCGAGCTGATAGCCACAGCTTGCTCCCGTCTCTGGAGCTCACGTCTGTGGGCTTCTGTGGGAAGACAGGGAAAGATTCCCCTCTCCTCACACACCTTGAAACAATGGTCTCTTGCTTCTTAGGCAGTTCCAGACATTTTCCTGGAATCTCTCCCAGCTAGCTGTGGCACACTAGCACCCTTCAGGCTGTGTTCATCCAGCCAACACCAGTCCTCTCCCTGGGATCTGAACTCCGAAGCCCAAGCCTCAGCTCCCAGCTCCCACCCACCCAGGTGGGTGAGCAGACAAGCTTTTTAGGCTGGTAAGTGCTGCCCAGCATCAATCCTCTGTGTGGGAATCTCTCTGCTTTGCTCTCTGCATCCCTGTTGCTGCGCTCTCCTCTGTGGCTCCGAAGCTTCTCCCCACCCGCCCCCTGTCTCCACCAGTGAAGGGGCTTCCTAGTGTGTGGAAACTGTCCTCCTTCACAACTCCCTCCCAGAGGTGCAAGACCAACCCTATTGTTTTGTCTCTGTTTTTTCTTTTGCCCTACCCAGTTACGTGGGGTGTTTCTTGCCTTTTGGGAAGTCTGAGGTCTTCTGACAGCATTCAGTATGTGTTCTGTAGGAGTTGTTCCACATGTAGATGTATTTCTGATGTATTTGTGGGGAGGAAGGTGATCTCCAGGTCTTACTCCTCTGCCATCTTGAATGTCTACCAGAATCTATTTTGAAATGGCAAGTAAGACTACATTTGGGGTCATCAGTCACTACTATGTACTATTAACTGGAAGCTCCTCTGTACAAAAGATGTGACAGTTATAACATATCTAGCATTAAATATTCATTAAATAACAGTGTTAGATCAGCTGTTCAGTTTGTATGTAACGCTAAAACCAAGAAGAATACCTTTATCATCAATTTTTAGTTCTAGACTTCATGCTTCCTGAGAGCAGGCACCAAAACCTATTCATATTTGTATTCTCATCACTTAGTGGTTCTTGCTGATAATAGACACAATTAAATGTTTTCATATTTTAAGTTAAAATAAATATAAATATAACACTTATTTTTAAGTAATAGTTTCTAAAGCTGAGTCAGCATAGACTTGAATGAATTCAAAGCCCATATTCTTACATGCTTTTCTAGTCCTAAGAGTATTCATATAATTGTTGATTTAATTTTTCTTAAAAATTGAAGACAAAGAAAAGTGATAATATACTATAATATGTATGGCTCATTCATATGCATTATGTATTAATTGACCCCAAAAAAAGAAAATATTCTACTGGCAATTATAGATTGTAATCTTGCATTGCAAGGAAAATTATGACAATGCATAAACCCAGATAAAGTGAAGACAGCACAAATGATAGATAATTTGATATAAACTTTCTGAAATTATTCAACCAATAAAACTAACAAACTTTAACAAGATAAACATTTAAATTATACTAGAAGTTGTCAGATTATAATTTTTAAAAGTAAAATCACCATTCTCATACAAATGTAAATATGTACTTGTCAAAAACGTTATTTGATTTCATTAATTAATGAGGGAACAAGTAACATGTTACAACTGGGACATAGGAGAATACGAAGCACAGGAACATATATAGGAATTCAGGAATACTAGAAGTAATTTACTTACTTGATTCAAAATTTGTTGTTATCCACAGGGCAATAATTAAATACTTGGGACAGTATTTAATTATTGTCCATGGGACAGTTTGTATTTCTATGAATAAACATCATTTGCTGTATTATCAGTTTTCTGTAACTTTCAATGTAATGTAGCACAAAGTCAATGATAAGTGGAGATAATCTGAAAGAATATGCTAGACAGAACACAGAGGAATCTTTTTTGTCATTTAAAAATTATTCACATATTTCCTTAACAAAAAGATCTATAAAGCCATTGAAAGTAATCCTACATTTTTTATCACACACATTTATTTTATGATTAAATAATGTATGTAAATTCCTGAAAGACCACATATTACATGGCCAAGTATACACAGATGTAGAGTTCAGGGACACTCAATTTAAGAAGTTTTCAGAACATTCAGTTTAAGACAAATTTTTGAGAGCTATTAGCAAAAGTTCCAAATTCTATGCCCTTATTGTGTTTTTTAAAAATGGAATATTTTACATTCAATGTGAAAACATTATATATAGAATTCTTGACGATTTGAAATCAATTTTTAAGAATTTTAAATTGGAAAACATCTTTAATGTTACTCAGGAAAAAATGAATTATTACTTTCATGAGATCCTACAATCTAATATTTGAGAAGTTCTTGTAAGTGCATTTAATGTTTTTTGCAATATATGTTGACAGGAGGCCTCCCTGTATGTGCTTAGAAATGTTTTCCTTGCTGTGTTTAAAAATAGAATTCGAGGGGCTTCCCTGGTGGCACAGTGGTTGAGAATCTGCCTGCCAATGCAGGGGACATGGGGTTGAGCCCTGGTCTGCGAAGATCCCACATGCCATGGAGCAACTGGGCCCGTGAGCCACAACTACTGAGCTTGCGTGTCTGGAGTCTGTGCTCCACAACAAGAGAGGCCGTGACAGTGAGAGACCCGCGCACCATGATGAAGAGTGGCCCCCACTTGCCACAACTAGAGAAAGCCCTCACATAGAAACAAAGAACCAACACAGCCAAAAATAAATAAATAAATAAAAAGAAAAATAGAATTCGAAAAGAAGTGGTTCAAGATAATGAATTTGTTATGAATAAAGTTTCATATCTTAACTATGAGCAGTTAACATATTTCCATCAATCTCAAGAGGAAAAAATCATGCCTACCACGAAAGGAAAATATAAGATTTGCCAAGAAGAATTGAAGAGTACTGATGTAATAGTTTGGGAAAAAGGGCCACTGAGTTGGAGAGCATTATTAAAAGAACTGTGGTGCTTGTATGGAAACCAGCCCAGTGGCCCAGCAGCTGCACATCTTGGACAATCTGTTGCTGATTATTAGTGATGGAGAGCCAGGTATAATCATTGGTGCACATTGTTATGAATGCAGGTATCCAAATTCCAACAGCTTTTTTATAATTTGACACAAAGTACACTATGGCTTTCTGAAACCACTCTTGATACTCATTAGAATTCAAAGAATCATGCAGCAATAAACTAAGGCTACATTTATACACATTATCTCCTGTTAAAAGACACAACAATATAATGCCTATGGAGGACTTTTGAGTTTTAACCAGCTTTGAAAAGATTTTCCAACATTTAAGAATTGGCTATTATTATACATTATATATAATAGAGTATCTTATTAAGCTGGAATAAAAACTGATAAAATGTATGGGTAGAATTAGAAAAAAAGTGATACACAGGGATGGAGATGGAAGGCTAAGGAATCTCTTGAGATCAGTTAAGGAGGAGGATTTCAACTCTAGTACCTGAGGTTCACACATATAACAACATATTGTATAGTAACCCTTACAAAAGTCAGATTGTATGGAGGGCTGACAATGCTTAGAGTAAGGAAAGAAAGAAACAGAGAAAAAGCTTATTTTTTGTGTGTGTCTGGGGGAACAACAGAGTAGATGGCCTCAGAATCCAGACAAACACACCATTTGTTATAGTACATACAGGTACTCTGTATACACTGTAGGAAAGAGAAAAAGCACATGATATAAATTGAGAACCACCTCACTACACTTTGTATCAGGATCATACCGAACAATTCTGCCATAGGACTCCTGATATCCATGTGTACACAGAGAGAAAAAAGAATACTGTCACAAATTATGACTGGCCAAAGTTGAAGCTGTGGGAAAGTCTAACTGTACTTGAGCAGGCATCAGGTCTGGGAAACATTTTTCCTAAAATTGGAGGTGGCCGTGTAGGAGTTGCAGCACACTTGCCAGTAAGGAGGGAGTAGTAAAAAGAACAAAGTTCTATCTTGGAAGTATCCTGAGGCAGCAGCACTGACTAGAGCTCAAGCAGAAGTAATGTAACTCATCTTAGAGGAAAGAGCTTTAAGTGTTTTGTGTTCCAAGCAACCAAAACTGTGACTTAATGGCTATTCAGCCTCAATCTCCTCTTGGAAATAAAACAGTAGGTATACCTTTA
Organism: Neophocaena asiaeorientalis asiaeorientalis; assembly: GCF_003031525.2. Classification (NCBI taxonomy): domain Eukaryota; kingdom Metazoa; phylum Chordata; class Mammalia; order Artiodactyla; family Phocoenidae; genus Neophocaena; species Neophocaena asiaeorientalis. The sequence continues at coordinate 5,683,067 of NW_020175536.1, read as the reverse complement.
TTATCAGAAGTAAAACAGAAGAGATTTCTATTGATGTAGAAATGAAATTTCATAAGGCTGTAGGAGAACAATGACCAGAAACAAATTGAAAACTAGTTTAAAACATCCCTTGGAGATTCCAGAAGTACATGGAGGAAGTTAAACATTCAAGAAACAAGATTTCTTAAATGAGTGGCAAGAGCATGAAACTACTAAGATTTATAAAGTTTAATATATATTTTAAAAATTCCCTCCATACAAAATATCTTGTTTGCTTATATGGGAAAGATTTTCTTATTTTTGCCATGAAATTGAGGAAAGACTCGATAAAATGTACATTGCCTTTTCTCAATTCTTAGAAAACGATGTTATTTTCCAGGGAGAGAGTAAGGACGTTGAAACCGCAGGAGCCACTGTGTGGCTGACAGAGTCTTGGTGCTCTGGTCAGGTGTCAGGGCTGTGCCTCTCAGATGGGAGAGCTGAGTTCAGGAAATTGGATCACCAGAGACCTCCCGACTCCATGTAATATTAAATGGTGAAAGCTCTCCCAGACACCTCCAGCTCTATGCTAAGACCCAGCTTGACTCAATGACCAGCAAGCTGCAGTGCTGGACACCCTATGCCAAACAACTAGCAAGACAGGAACACAAACCCTCCAGCAGCAGAGAGGCTGCCTAAAATCATAATAAGGTCAGAGATACCCCAAAACACACCAACAGGCACAGTCCTGCCCACAAGAAAGACAAGATCCAGCCTCATCCACCAGAACACTGCACCAGTACCCTCAACCAGGAAGCCTACACAATCCACTGAACCAACCTTACCCACTGTGGGCAGACACCAAAAACAACAGGAGGACAAACATGCAGCCTGCAAAGAGGGGACCCCAAACACAGTAAGTGACGCAAAATAAGAACACAGAGAAACACAAAGCAGATGAAGGAGCAAAGTAAAAATCCATCAGACCAAACAAATGAAGAGGAAATACATGGTCTACCTGAAAAAGAATTTAGAGTAATGATCGTAAAGATGATGCAAAGCCTTAGAAATAGAATGGAGAAAATAAAAGAAATGCTTAACAAGGACCTAGAAGAACTAAAGAGCAAACAAACAATTATGACCAACAAAATAAATGAAATTAAAAATTCTCTAGAAGAAATCAACAGCAGAATAACTGAGGCAGAAGAACAGATAAGTGACCTGGAAGATAAAAGAGTGGAAATAGCTACTGCAGAGCAAAATAAAGAAAAAGAATGAAAAGAACTGAGGACAGTCTCAGAGACCTCTGGGACAATATTAAATGCACCAACATTCAAATTATAGGGGTCCCAGAAGAAGAAAAGAAAAAGAAAGGGACTGAGACAATATTTGAAAAGATTAGAGTTGAAAATGTCCCTAATATGAGAAAGGAAAAAGCCAATCAAGTCCAGGAAGCCCAAAGAGTTCCATATAGGATAAATCCAAGGAAAAACATGCCAAGGCACATATTAATCAAACTATCAAAAATTAAATACAAAGAAAAAATATTAAAATCAGTAAGGGAAAAACAACAAATAACATACAAGGGAATCCCCATAAGGTTAACAGCTGATTTTTCAGCAGAAACTCTGCAAGCCAGAACGGAATGGTAGGACATATTTAAAGTGATGAAAGGGAAAAATCTACAAACAAGATTACTCTACCCCGCAGTCTTTCATTCAGATTCAAGAGAGAAATTAAAATCTTTACAGACAAGCAGAGGCTAAGAGGATTCAGTACCACAAAACCGAAACCACCTTTTCAACAAATGCTAAGGGAATTTCTCTAAGCAGGAAACACAAGAGAAGGAAAACACCTACAATAACAAACCCAAAACAATTAAGAAAATTGTAATAAAAACATACATATCAATAATTACCTTACATGTAAGTGGATTAAATTCTCCAACCCAAAGACATAGACTGGCTGAATGGATATTAAAACAATACCCTTATATGTGCTGCCTACAAGAGACCCACTTCAGAACTAGGGACACATACAGACTGAAAGTCAGGGGATGGAAAATAATATTCCATGCAAATGGAAATCAAAACAAAGCTGGAGTAGCAATTCTCATATCAGACAAAATAGACTTTAAAACAAAGACTATTACAATAGAAAAAGAATGACACTACATCATGATGAAGGGATAAATCCAAGAAGAAGATAAAACAATTGTAAATATTTATGCACCAAACATAGGAGCACCTCAATACATAAAGCAAATGCTAACAGCCATAAAAGGGGAAATCAACAGTAACATGATTATATTAGCAGATCTTAACACCCCACTTTCACCAATGGATAAAACATCCAAAATGAAAATAAATAAAGAAACACAAACTTTAAATGATGCATTAAACAAGATGGACTTAATCGATATTTATAGGATGTTCCATTCAAAAACAAGACCATGCACTTTCTTCTCAAGTGCTCATGGAATATTCTCCAGCATAGATCATATCTTGGGTCACAAATCAAGCCTTGGTAAATTTAAGAAAATTGAACTTGTATCAAGTATCTTTTCTGAAAACAACACTATGAGACTAGAAATCAATTACAGGAGAAAAAGTCTGTAAAAAATACAAACACAAGGAGGATAAAAAACACACTACTAAAGAACCAAGAGGTTACTGAAGAAATCAAAGGGGAAATCAAAAAATACCTAGAAACAAATGATGACGAAAACATGATGACCCAAAACCCATGGGATGTAGCAAAAGCAGTTCTAAGAGGGAAGGGTACAGCAATACAATCCTACCTCAAGAGACAAAAAACATCTCAAATAAACCACCTAACCTTACACCTCAAGCAATTAGGGAAAGAAGGACAAAAAAAAAAAAAAAAAAAAAAAAACCAAAGTTAGCAGAAGGAAATAAATCATAAAGATCAGATCAGAAATAAATGAAAAAGAAATGAAGGAAACAATAGCAAAGATCAATAAAACTAAAAGCTATGTCTTTGAGAAGATAAGCAAATTGATAAACCATTAGACAGACACATCAAGAGAAAAAGGGAGAAGATTCAAATCAATAGAATTAGAAATGAAAAAGGGGAAGTAACAACTGACACTGCAGAAATACAAAGGATCATGAGAGATTACTACAAGAAATTACATGCCAACAAATTGGACAACCTAGAAGAAATGGACAAATTCTTAGAAAAGTAAAACCTCTGAGACTGAACTAGGAAGATAGAAAGTATAAACAGACCAATCACAAGCACTGAAATTAAGACTGTCATTTAAAATCTTCCAACAAACAAAAGCCCAGGACCACTTGGCTTCACAGGCAAATTCTAACAAACATTTAGAGAAGAGCTAACACCTATCATTCTCAAACTCCTCCAAAATATAGCAGAGAGAGGAATGCTCCCAAACTCATTCTATGCAGCCACAATCACCCTGATACCAAAACCAGACAAAGATGTCACAAGAAAGCAAGCTACAGGCCAATATCACTGATGAACATAGATGCCAAAATCCTCAACAAAAGACTAGCAAACAGAATCCAACAGCACATTAAAAGGATCATACGCCATGACCAAGTGGGGTTTATCCCAGAAATGCAAGGATTCTTCAATATATGCAAATCAATCAACATGATACACCATATTAATAAAATGAAGGAGAAAAACCATATGATCATCTCAATGGATGCAGAAAAATCTTTCAACAAAATGCAACATCCATTTATGATGAAAAACCTCCAGAAAATAGGTATAGAGGGAAGTTTCCTTAACATAATAAAGGCCATATATGAAAACCCCACAGCGAACATCATTCTCAATGTGAAAAATTGAAACCATTGCCTCTAAGATAAGGAGCAAGACAAGGTTGTTCACTCTCACCACTATTATTCAACATAGTTTTGGAAGTTTTAGCCACAACAATGAGAGAAGAAAAAGAAATTAAAGGAATCTAAGTTGGAAAAGAAGAAATAAAGCTGTCACTGTTTGCAGCTGACATGATACTATACATAGAGAATCCTAAAGATGCTATCAGAAAACTACTGGAGCCAATCAATGAACTTGCTAAAGTAGTAGGATACAAAATTAATGCACAGAAATCTGTTGCATTCCTGTACAATAATGATGAAAAATCTAAAAGAGAAATTAAGGAAAGACTCCCATATACCATTGCAACAAAAAGAATAAAATAACTAGGAATAAACCTACCTAAAGAGACAAAAGTCCTGTATGCAGAAAACTATAAGACATTGATAAAAGAAATTAAAGATGAAACAAACAGATGGAGAGATATACCATGTTCTTGGAGTAGAAGAATCCACATTGTGAAAATGACTCTACTACTCAATGCAATCTACATATTCAATGCAATACGTATCAATCTACCAATGGCATTTTTCACAGAACTAGAACAAAATATTTCACAATTTGTATGGAAACACAAAAGTCCCCTAACAGCCAAAGCAACATGGTGAAAGGAGAACGGAGGTGAAAGAATCAGCCTCCCTGACTTCAGACTATACTACAAAGCTACAGTAATCAAGACAGTATGGTACTGGCACAAACACAGAAATATATATTAAAGGAATAGGCTAGAAAGCTCGGAGATAAACCCACGCACATATGGTCATCTTATGTTTGTTAAAGGAGGCAAGAATATACAATGGAGAAAATACAGCCTTTTCAATAAGTGGTGCTGGGAATACTGGACAGCTACATGTAAAACAAAGAAATTAGAACACTCTCTAACACCATACACAAAAATAAACTCAAAATCGATTAAAGACCTAAATGTAAGGCCAGATACTATCAAACTCTTAGAGAAAAACATAGGCAACACCCTCTATGACATAAATCACAGCAAGATCCTTTTTGCCCCACCTCCTAGAAAAACTGAAAGAAAAACAAAAATATACAAATGGGACCTAAGGAAACTTAAAAGCTGTTGCACAGGAAAGGAAAACATAAACAAGACCAAAAGACCACCCTCAGAATGTGAGAAAATATTTGTAAATGAGGCAACCTACAAAGGATTAATCTCCAAAATTTATAAGCAATTCATGCATCTCAATGACAAAAAAACAAACAACCCAATCCAAAAATGGGCAGAAGACCTAAATAGAGTTTTCTCGAAAGAAGTTATGCAGATTACCAACAAACACATGAAAGGATGCTCAACATCACTAATTATTAGAGAAATGGAAATCAAAACTACAATGAGGTATCACATCACACCAGTCAGAATGGCCATCATCAAATAATCTACAAGCAATAAATGCTGGATAGGGTGTGGAGAAAAAGGAACCCTCTTGCACTGTTGGTAGGAATGTAATTTGATACAGCCACTCTGGAGAACAGTATGGAAGTTCCTTAAAATCTAAAAATAGAACTACCATATGACCCAGCAATCCCACTATTGGGGATATACCCTTAGCAAACCATAATTCAAACAAGGCATGCACCACAATGTTCATTGCAGCTCTATTTGCAATAGCCAGGACATGGAAGCAACCTAAGTGTCCATTGACAGATGAATGGATAAAGAAGATGTGGCACATATATACAATGTAATATTACTCAGCCATAAAAAGAAATGAAATTAAGTTATTTGTAGTGAGGTGCATGGACCTAGGTTCTGTCATACAGAGTGAAGTAAATCAGAAAGAGAAATACAAATACCATATTTTCACACATATATATGGAATCTTAAAAAAATTTAGTTCTGAAGAACCAAGGGGCAGGACAGGAATAAAGACACAGACATAGAGAATTGACTTGAAGACACGGGGAGTGGGAAGGGTAAGCTGTGATGAAGTGAGAGAGTGGCATGGACATATATACACTACCAAATGTAAAATCAGTAGCTAGTGGGAAGCAGCCATGTAGCACAGGGAGATCAGCTTGGTGCTTTGTGACCACCTAGAGGGGTTGCATAGGGAAGGTGGGAGGGAGATGCAAGAGCAAGGAAATATGGGGATATATGTATTTGTATAGCTGGTTCACTTTGTTATAAAGCAGAAACTAACACACCATTGTAATGCAATTATACTCCAATAAAGATGTTAAAAAAAAAAAAGGAAAGATTCATTGCAGCACTATTTACAATAACAGAGATGTGGAAACAATCTAAATGTCCATCGACAGAGGAACGGATAAACAAGATGTGGTACATATATACAGTGGAATATTACTCAGCCACACAAGAATGAAATAATGCCTTTTACAGCAACATGGATACAACTAGAGATTATCATACTAAGTGAAGTCAGAAAGAGAAAGACAAATAATAAATATTGTCACTTACATGTGAAATCTAAAATATGACACAAATGAACTTATCTACAAAACAATAACAGACTCACAGACATAGAGATCAGACTTGTGGTTGCCAAGGAGGAGGGGGCTGGGGGAGAGATTGATTGGGAGTTTGGGATTAGTAGATGCAAACTATTATATATAGAATGGATAAACAACAAGGTCCTACTGTAAAGCACAGGGAACTATATTCAATATCCTGTGATAAACCATAATGGAAAATAATATGAAAAAGAATATATATATGTATAACTGAATCATATATATATATATATGTATAACTGTACTGCTGTACAGTAGAAATTAACACAAGATTGTAAATCAACTATACTTCAATAAAATAAATTTAAAAAATGTTTAATATAGATTTGTCTTGACTTATAGTCTCGTGAAGACTGAGAGATTCAGAGTATGTCTTAGTCACCTACTTATGAACATTTCAAAGAAAAACTATAGCTAAAATTCCAATCCAGCAATTATTTTTACCAAAATCTAAACCCCTCAAGACTAAGCTGTCCATTCCTTGAATGGACAAATAAATGACTTACATTAGAAAATGCAAGTGCATTCAGCTGATCAATCAGTAATAAATACAAAGTGCCCACTGAATGCAATGCTACAGTAAAAGAGAATATTTAAATGTTAGAACACTTATTTAGCATAACATATGAGGTGGGAAGTCACAGTATTTTATCAAAGGATGGGGCATTAATTGATAGTGGTTTGCCATCTTGCTGTAAGAAAATAGCAACCTGGAAAATATTTGGAAAAAAAAAAAACTTGTACAGGCACTGGGCAGCAATCATCACAGAACTTTCAGTCCTGAGAGAAGAGAAAAAAATGGGATGAACACTACAAATGCTTTGTTTTAGGCCATGATTCACTTTCTTGAGTGTGTTACAAGGAGGAGAAACACAAGAAGAGTACAGGGATCTTCCTGATTGGCATAGGGAAGTTGACAATGCTGGAATTTAGAGGACAAAATATTGGAATGGAGAGAATACAGAGAAAGATCATGGGCTATCTGCATAAAGGATGAGTCAGTCACATACTGAATTGTGAAGGTTTTGGGTAAAACACCAAGACACTGTAAAAAGAACTACTATTGAAATATTGCTGAGCAATTCAAAGAGCTCACAGAGGTTTGAAAATTGTTCAACTCTAACCAGTTAAAATGGAGAAACATCGCACATCCAAAAAATCCAGTAGTGGTTTTATAGTGTTATGAACTTAGTGATAGGGCTCAATTTGATAAAATAAAGGCAGTTGGAGACCTGACCTAACAAACTAAAAAATGAGCCACAAAAACATTCAAGCTAATCTGCAAGTAATAAACTGTCCCAATAAAATTCAATACTCTTCGAATGAAAGCAGCGAAATTCAGACTCTTAAAAATATAACTTTGACAATGTCTAAAATTCATAAATTTTACTATGTATAGGGAAAAAAAGCAAGAAAATGTGAGCTATAAATGGAAGGAATTCACATCAAAAGAAGGATATCCAGAAATGCCAGAGCTATTGGATTTAGAGGCAGAATCTTAAAAAAAAAGAAAAAAACTATGATAAACGTGATAATGGGTTTAAAGTAAAATATAAACCTAATGAGGAAATTGAAGATACAGAAAGGAAATAAATGAAACTCCAAGAACTGAAAAATTAAATATCCAAAGTGAAAAAAATACACTGGGAATGGCTTGTTAGAAAAGTGGATACTGAAGAAGAGAATACCAATGACCTCCAAGATATAGCAACAACTAAGCATATATAAACAAGCAACAGCAACAACAAAAATAAAGCTCTAAACAGAGGAAGGAAGAGGAAGCACAGAAGAAAACAGCATAAATGAACAGAGCTTTGTTTACAAGTAGTACAATATCAAGTGGTATAACCTATGTGTAGTTAGATTTCCAGAAAGTATAAACTCACAGAACCAGAAAGCTCTGCAAATTCTAGCAATGGTAAAGAGAAAGAAAACCATATTGAGCATAATATGGTTTATAATCAAGTTGATAAAATTCATTAAAGAGAGAAAATCATTAAAGAAGTTGGAGAAAAACAAGACATTACATCTTTACTTAAAGGAATACAAAGTTAAGAATTATCTCACATGTCTTGACAAAAACTATGTAAACTATAAGATCATGAAATAGCATCTCACAGTAGTATGAGGATTAGTTCCAGTAAATGGATCAGGAGAGACAGTAGACTTATTCTAGAAGACCTGTACATATTGTTATGGAGAAAACATGTCACTTTCTACAAATAAAATGACAAATATACACAGACATGTTCACCTGTATAGACAGGAGCAGAGTGTATATCATGGAAATAAAAATAAAATTTCCCATGCTTAATCCTGACTACAGCAAAATAAAGTCAAGGTGTGTCAAAGTATATGACTTTCTCAAAGTAAGGGTGCTCTGAGTCTTCTTTCAGTTCTTATTATTCAATTTTGTACCTTAAGAAGATACAAAAGAAATTAGAGCTGGAAAAATGTACAGTATTACATGTTCATTCCATGGAGTTTATCATTCTAGGAGGTAGGCCTTTCTACTAGGAAACTTTTCTACTGCGAAAAAGAGGCATATTCTTTTATTATTCTTACATCTTGTGTATCTATTTCAAATTTACTTTTGTCTTGGGAGTGTCACTTTTTGAAATTCACATTAAGACATCAAATATGCCAGTAATGACCTTGTTCAATATGGGTCAATTGTTGTTCGAATCCATTGTAAATATTGTTTTGACACTAAGTAGATGATTCTCTCTTTTAGTTTTGTTTACAAAGCTTGGAAACCTAGCAGTGCATATATTTTCAAAGAGGGTTTGTAACAGAGAGCTCATCTAACATCATGAATTTGATTAATACAGAATTGTTCAAGAGAAGTTTATTTTTCCCCACTCTACATCCCAGAGCAATAATCAGTTAAGAATCCCCCAAAGGGTATTTACAAATTTCAATAATTTAAAGACTTTTAAAAACTCAGGTCTGTATGCAGCAATAGGGGGAATTTTATAAGAATTCCTAAGCCTCACTATGCAAAGGGAATGCTACATAGAATCCTATATGGAAAAAAATATATACATATATATTGCAATTTGGTAATTAGTGAGGACTTAATGCTGCCTGAGGTACTATAAGAAGGAAATACCTGTAAGAATAATAAAAGAACATGCCTCTTCTTTCCAGTTGACAAAACTCACACCAGGGATTTCAGCTACAATTACCATCTTGATGGACTGCCCTTGTGCAGGGCATGGCCTGCATAACTGTTCGTGATGACCCTGTTCAAATACCTACAACGCTGCCTGGAATATACTAGGTGCTTAAAATGATTATTGAGTTATTAAATTTGCCTTCTAAGGATCCAACAGTTTAAGTATGGCAAAAAGAAGGACCATCTCTGTCCTACTATGTTCAAGGGAATTGCATTAGAACTACCATCCAGAGATCAGGGGGCTGCAGCTGCTCTCGCCGTGTGCTTCATGGTTGCCTTTTAAACCCATAAAGCTAGGAATGAAAACATGGAACATTAAGTCTAGGTGCCTCAATTGTCTCTAGACTACTTCATAAACCTTCTTGCTGGCAGAGATAGCTACTGGAAACCGCCTTCCCCCTTGCCTCCCTATTGCCTTCCAAATTTCATGTCAGTGCCTCCAATTGGTGGATATGATTTACATCCAGAAACAAAGCCCTAAAACAGTCTGGGAACCAGTGTTTTGTTTTTTAATCTTTCCAATCAGAAAGGAAGTGGAATGCTGATGATAAGGGCCAATCTACAGTAGTCTACCACATTTAGTATCCTGTATCAGGTTAGTTGAGGAGCTGTGTATAAAACAAACAAGGCTGCAAAAGAGGTTCTGATATATGTGTAATCAATGTTGCTAAATTAGTAGTTTTGACTTAGCTTGTGTCTCTTTCTATATTCATTCTCATATTCTTTTTATTAAACACAATTTGAATATAGGCTGTAATCAGCTGACTGCTTCTTGATCAGGACTGTCATTACTAACCACATTCTTCATTTGTCTATAGTATTATTTTGTCTAGCCCCAAATTTACTTTTATATTTATTAATAGATTTTTGCAGTATGCTTTTGTAACCTTCAATCTATTCTGCATGAGACTGTCTATTCTTTGGACAGAGACAGCACTGTGATCCTAACCACCTATGAAGTCTTCCTTTTCATGACCTTCTACAGTAAGATTACATGTTCTGCTTTTGATGACTGGGCATGGAGAAAAACAAGAATGGGCTTCCTAGAAAGGTTTGCTTTGAAAAACTCCCTAAGGATACCCAAAGTGGAGGCTTCCCTTATTTAATTTTGATCCAACTTACCACAAAATTCTTACTTTGCAGGTTTAATCTCCTAGAAACATAAAACACATACATTTAAAAATAATATTTCCTGTTAAAATATAACCCATATTTTCTCATCGAATCCTTTATAAAGGGAGTATTCTGATGAAGCAGGGTATTGCTAGATGAAACAGACCAAATATCCATAATGATGGAATTCTGAGAGAACCTGCTAAGAAGTACATTGCTAGATGGAAGAATGAAAAGCACTGGATTCAGAGGTGAGTCAGGTCTAGAACTTACCTGGAGGATGGCTTTCCTTTTTTTCCCATCATAGGTTAATAACTTCAAGGGCTCTCTGTTCAGGCAAATAATTATACATCTCTCTGCGTGAGGCTCCGTAATAATTATATCCATTCATTCCATCAGAGCACTATTTCTGCATTGCTTAGGGCAACCCTTCAAGTAGCAATATAAAGATTAAAAATGAAATGAAAGTACTCAGAATTTCAGAAATATATTTAGTGGGTAGTACTGTCCAACATTCTAAATATTTCTGAATACCCACAATACAAGAAACTATACTGTTAACTTCCTTCCCCTTATAAAACCTATTCTTTTCAATTTAGTTTTCTATAAGACAATTGCTATTTCATATTTAGTTCTAAGAGTTTATGCTGATAGGGAAGAATAAAGAGACAGGAATTTTATTCCATGAACTGATTTCAAAGGCAGCCTAATTTTTTCCTGCATAATTTCCTCAGCTAGCCAATGTGTGTGGGGTATGTGACTTGCAATTTTTATCCTTTTCTCTCTCTTTTTTGTTTTCCTTCCAGTACATCATCAAAGTTGTTTGTTGCCATTTTCCAACATCTAGACAACATGGTTCTGTGGAAATAGCTTTCAGAAAAAACAGACTTTTTTTTCAGTCAAACTACCTATGTTAAATTATATTTCTCACCCATTTCCACAGCTACAATGCTGAATCAGGTGGGGAGGTAGTTTCCGTATTATGAAAAATGTTCCTCTCACTTCATCACTGCCACTCAGAAAAATCCTGTGGATACAAGATAGCTTCATAAAGAGAACTATACTCTTAGTCTGAAAAGTTCTCCAACAATTCAGTGAAGTTAAAAAATATTGTTCTCTAGAATATAAGCTACATTGATGAGCTGAAAAGTGTTCAGTAAGCTAGATTATCAGAAATTTTTCTAGAAATAATTATTTACAAAGAAAATTAGGGCTACTTGTGTTTTGTTTACAATTGCAATGGAAGTGAGAAATTGCTATGTAGAACCTGCTCTTCGGTTTGCCTTATATGTTTAGATCCTCAAATTCTAAAGTAGTCCCAGGGAAATTACTTGTTTTAGATAAAGTATTCAAATTTCCAATTGTCTTAATTATGCCATTTATTGCAAAAGGAAAAGAAAAAGAAGAAAAAAAATCTGCTATAGAGTTGAATCCAGAATAATGCATTGTGCAACATTTTATTCTCTTTTAATCTAGAACCTTCCTTAGTATTTCCTTGTCTTTCATGACTTCAACATGTTTTTGCAAAAAAATATTTTTGTACCATTTTATATTTTCAAAAGTTATAAAGATAGGATAGAGATTTCTCATATACACTGTACTCAATTTTCTTTGTTCAGATCTTACATAAGTATGACACATTTGTCACAGCTAGTAAACCAATATTAATACATTATGATTACCTAGAAGTCCATACTTTATTAAGATAACCTTAATTTTTATTTAAGGTCCCTTTTCCATCCCAGGACACCTTACAAGATAAAATGTTACATTTAGTCATAATGTCTCCTTAAACTTCTCTAAATTATGACAGTTTTTCAGACTTACCATGTTAGTGATGACCTTGATAGTTTTGAAGATAATGGTCAGGTACTTTGCAGAGTCCTTCATTTTGAGTTTATCTTATTTTTTCTGATTACATTGGGGTTGTTTTATTTTATTTTATTTTTTGAGAAAGAACATGAAGTAAAGTACCATTACTACATAATATCAAGGGTACATATTACCAACATGAACTATCAGTGCTAATGTTAACCTTGATCATGTGGCTGAGACAGTGTTTGCCAGATCTCTCCACTCTAAAAGTGTAAAACTGTAAAGTTATTTCCAACACACACACACACACACACACACACACACAATTTCCATGTGACACATTTTGGAAAGAAGTCACTATGCACTGCCCAAACTTAAGGAGTAGAAAGTTATATTCCACCTCCTTGAGGAAACAGTATTTACATACATTATTTGGAGTTCTGCTATGGGGAGATTTGTCTATCCCTCCCCATTATTCATTTATATATTTATTCAATAATTTATTTTTATCAGTATGACCTTATGAATATTTATTTTTACTTTAGGTTATTATACAATGCTACATTATTCTTTCTGTTGCTCAATTGTTTCCACCTTTGGCTACTGGGAGCTTTTGCTTGGCACTTGTATTCCTCTGATATACCTTTATCATTATTAATTTGGGTTTTTTTTTTTTAGCACTTCCTTGCTTTCTGGCAGTAAAAGAAGCTCCAGACTTATCTTGAACATTTCCTGGTCCAGCACTAGAATCAACCATTTCTCCAAGGATCCCTGTTTTTGTTGTTGTTGTTGTTTTTTATTTGTGTGTTTTTATTGAAAGTGGTGAACCTTGATACTTTTGAATAGGCTACTCGTTTGGTAGAATAACCCTTAATTTTGTGATTATGCATTTTTGGCCAGAGTACCAACCACAGAAGTGATGTTGTGTTCTTCTCAAGCCATTATATCGGAAGGCACATCATGTGGTCTGTTCTATTAGTGTTAATGTTAACTCTGATCACTTGGTTAAGTTAGCCTGTGCCAGATTTCTCCATTAAGAGTCATTACTGTGGGAGACAGTTTGATCATGTAAAAATTCTATCTCTCATCAAACTTTTATTCCCTAATTTTAATATTTACTGATAATCCTTGCCTAAATGTATTATTACTATGTAAGCTGACTAATTGTGATTTTATAATTCCATTATTACTTTACATTTATTAGTTGGCTAGTTGACATTTGAGTATTTAAAAAAGTTATCCCCATTTATTAATCTATTTGCAAATACCAGCATAGACTCATGACCTTTTGTTTTATTCAATGGGTTATAATCATTGGCATCATTATATATGTGTGTTAAAACTGTCTTAGCTAATGAAAGTCCCTTCAATCTAGCATCTCTGTCCTTTTGACATTTCCTCCACATTCTTTGAGCATGATATCTTCCTATGGCACAGCAAGAAGTTCCAGCTTCATCTTATATTTTTCTACTTCATCCTTGGAATCATCCTTTCTTCAAGGAGTCCTGGTTACTTTTAGTGGAGAATGGTGTAGAGAAAACAAGATCTGAGTAGCAGGTGTGTTCATTGTTGCTATGATCCCTTGTTTCTAGGCTCTTTCAAAAGATGTAGAATATACAATCTATCTATATAGAATTGCCTTTTTTTGTATAGTCAGATGCCAATTAGCCAATAATAAACATAGAACAAATGATAGGATTAGGAAATCACCATTTTGTCAACCGCATAGTAATAATTGATTCAAGCAAGGAACAACAGTGGAAGTTAAATTTAGGGGATAAAATTTTGATGGCAAAAAGGATACATACATGTATATATGCACATATGTACTATGTAAGATACTGTATGCTCTGAATATGTGTATTTATATTTTAAATACCCACCTATTTATACTGAAAATCATGAAATCATATTAATTGTTTCAGCTTCATTTCAGTATCACAGGATTTATTGTAGCTTTTGTCTCTACATTTGTTCCTCTTTTCTCCAACTAGAAACATGATTCCTTTATCCACAGTATATTTATTTATTTACTCAGTCCTAGAATATACAGAGAGTATTTCAGAAAATTTAACCCATTGAGAACTTGAAAACATTAGGAACAACAAACTTGTTAACAAACTCCCCACAGCTACCATGCATGTAACAGGAAGTTTTGTAGCTAAATCCTGTGTTTGAATGTTACATAGTTTTTTTTTTTTAATTTCCTTCAGTGTAGTTACATTATTCATGTGAAATATAGTTAGGATCATTCATTTCTGTTTATATTCCAAGTTTAAATTTTTCCTTGTTAATTTTAATGTTTGTTTTGTGTCCAGATCTTTTTGAAAATGATGCTTATACTTATCATGTAATTTGAGTTTTAAGTGCTATTTTTAATCTAGCTTATAATTGTTATCATAGAGTCAAAAACTTTAAAATTGACTACAATTAGCTGGTTGTGCCAAATCTCAGGAAAAAAAAGAAGAAATGAGTAATAGTTATAGCAAACACCTCAATATCAAGTTCAAGTTGAATTAGAAATGAGATGTGTCCTACCTATTTACTTGCTACAATGATTAAGATTTTTCTTGTTTCATGGAGAAATGTTTAAACAAGGAATTGGAATTTCAGCTCTTAATTTAGATTTCCTCTAAGTTACATATTTTAAAAATTGTTAGAATATAAAAATGCTAATTTTATATCTGGAAAATGCAGAGTAATACATTGCTTTGCATAATTTCAAGTTTTAAGAGTAAGGTTTTGTAGAGATTCAATAGAAAAAATTATCACTGCTTTCTTAAAATTTAAAATTATCTTCCACTCAAGAAAATACTTTATTGACCAAAATAATTAAAGCTTATGCTCATTAATATATTTCCTTCCTAAATCCAAAATCCTGGATTCAGAATTACATACATTATTTTCTCCCTCAGTCTTTAATTTTAAAAGAAAAATAATCTGTCTTTTCTTTCCACTGAGAAAATAATATGAAGCCTTGACATAAATTGAAGCTTGTAGGATTGAAGTTAGACATAGTAGAAAATTTAATCAACTTCTAGAGAAAACTTATCATCCAGTCAATTGTTTTCATTTTAGAGATAAGGAAAACAAGGCTTGGAGAGTTTACATGGCTTAAAATACAAGATATATAAGAATAAATCTATTGCTTAGACACCATTATACTAACTTCCTATGTAGTGTTTGGGCCACTGTTCTGTGCATTTATTGACATATTGTTAAACACTTAAAGGAAGCACTGGAAGAGTTTAAGGAGTCCACTTATCTTGAAGTCACCACAATGAAACAACACACACAGAGGAACATTTTTAACAGGATTCACTTTAAAGACAGAAGAATGAGATGGGATACCTCAAGAAGACAAAGGTATATTTTATATTACCTTTTTATTTCTCCTTAGGATTGAACATAATGTAAAGTATAAACTAGAGTCTTACTACCTTTTCATGAGGGGATGATTACAAGAAAGTATTAAAATAGGTTATATTTACTCATATATAACTAATGGACCAATTCTTGTTTTTACAAAATGTGAGCAGAGATTGGGGAATGAATTGGTTTTCCTTTTTCTTTGAAATTCTTATACATTTTATTTGCTTTTATTCATGGTAACAGAATGAAAAGAACTATGGCCAATCAATACCACTGACTTTATGTACGTTTGGAAACCAACTATGTTCCTGAGCATTATGGGCATGTTTCTCCTCTGGGAAGTTGTGGGAGGTACATGTCACTCATCACCCAATTGCTTTCATCTCTACCAAGATAATGAGCACCACACCCATCAGGAAATGTGGCAATTCTTGTAGCCTTGGCATGATGAAGGCTTGTATTTATTTAGACAAGTAAACATTGGGTTTACTTGTCTAAACCTAAGACTGAAGAGAGCAAGGGCTTGCTGCTTTCAACTCTGTATCTCAACATTCAACTGTACAGGCAGACAAACAGTCAAAGAGTGCCCAAGAACATTTATGAAGTGAATAAATACAGAAAGCCTTTAGATAAAACCAGTAGCACAGCTTCAGTTTTATTTAGCAAGTTTGAAATTAATGCCTCTTTTATTCTATACTCTTAGTGGTCTTGAAAGCATTTTTACTTGTATCATAGTCTTTTTAAAAAATTTCTTTTACTGAAGTATAATTGATTTAAAATATTATGTTGAGGAGAGAACTTCAAGATGGTGGAAGAGTAAAATGTGGAGATCAACTTCCTCCCAACTATTATATTAGAAATACATCTACATGTGAAACAACTCCTACAGAACACCTACTGAACACTGACAGAAGACCTCAGACTTCTCAAAAGGCAAGAAACTCCTCACATGCCTGGGTAGAGCAAAGAAAAAAGAGACACAAAAGAATAGGGATGGGACCTGAACCTTGGGGAGGGAGCTGTGAAGGAGGAAAAGTTTCCACACAGTAGGAAGCCCCTTCACTGGCGGAGATGGGGGGTTGTGCGGGGAAGCTTCGGAGCCGTGGAGGAGAGAGTAGCAATAAGGTTACAGAGAACAAAGTGGAGAGATTCGTGTACAGAGGATTGGGTGCCAACCAGCATGCACCAGTCCAAAAGGCTTGTCTGCTCAGCCACCAGGGTGGGCAGGGTCTGGTAGCTGAGGCTCTGGCTTTGGATTTCAGACTGATGGAGAGGACTGGGATTGGCTGCATGAACACAGCCTGAAGGGGGCTAGTGTGCTATTAGTCCGGGAAAAAGTGTGGACCTGCCTAAGGAGCAAGAGACCATTGTTTCGGGGTGTGCAAGGAGACGGGATATAGAACACCGCCTAAAGAAGCTCCAGAGCTGCGTGCGAGCCACGGCTATCAGCACGGACAACAGACACGGGCATGAAATGCTAAGGCTACTGCTGCAGCCACCAAGAAGCCTGTGTGCAAGCACAGTTCACTATCCACACTTCCCCTCCCTGGAGACTGTGAAGCCCGCCCTGCCAGTGTCCCATGATCCAAAGACAACTTCCCTGGGAAAACACACGGCATACCTCAGGCTGTTGCAACGTCACGTTGGCCTCTGCCGCTGCAGGCTCACTCCACATTCCGTACCCCTGCCTCCCCTGCCTGAGTGAGCCAGAGTCCTCTAATCAGCTGCTACTTTAACCCCATCCTGAGTGAAGAAAAGACATCCTCTGGTGACCTACAGGCAGAGTTAGGGCCAAATCCAAAGCTGAACCCCAGGATCTGTATGAACAAAGAAGAGAAAGGGAAATCTCCTCCAGCAGGCTCAGGAGCAGAGGATTAAAACTCCACAATCAACTTGATGTACCTGAATCTGTAGAATACCTGAATAGACAATGAATCACCCCAAAATTGAAGTGGTGGACTTTGAGAGCAATGATATATATATTTATTTCCTTTTTCTCCTTTTGTGAGTGTGTATGTGTATGCTTCTTTGTGTGACTTTTTCTGTATAGTTTTGTTTTACCATTTGTCCTAGGGTTCTGTCTGTCTGGCTTTTTTTGCTTTTTTTTTGTATACTTTTTAGTGCTTGTTATAATAGGTGGATTTGTTTATTGGTTTGGTTGCTCTCTTCTTTCTTTTCTTTTTTTATTACTTTTAAACTTTTATTTTTAATAATTATTTTTCATTTTAATAACTTTATTATTTTTTTCTTTCTTTCTTTCATTTTCTCTCCCTTTTATTCTGAGCCATGTGGCTGACAGGGTCTTGGGTGCTCCTGCCAGGTATCAGGCCTGTGTCTCTGAGGTGGGAGAGCTGAGTTTAGGGCATTTGTCCACCAGAGACCTCACAGCTCCATGTAATATCAAATGGCAAAAGCTCTCCCAGAGATCTCCCTCTCAATGCTAAGACCCAGCTCCACTCAACGACCAGCAAGCTTCAGTATTGGACACCCTATACCAAACAACTAGCAAAACAGGAACACAACCCCAACCATTAGCAGAGAGGCTGCCTAAAATCATAATAAGGTCACAGACACCCCAAAACACACCACCAGATACACATCACAGATATGAACAAGCCCAACAGAAAGACAAGACCCAGACTCATCACCAGAACACAGACAAGAGTACCCTCAACCAGGAAGCCTACATAACCCACTGAAAAAAACTTAGCTACTGGGGGCACACACCAAAAACAGTGGGAGATACGAACCTGCAGCCTGCGAAAAGGAGATCCCAAACCCAGTAAGTTAAGCAAAATGAGAAGACAGAGAAACACACACCAGATGAAGGAGGCAGGTAAAAACCAGTAAACATCCACCACACCAAACAAATGAAGAAGAAAAAGGCAGTCAACCTGAAAAGCAATACAGAGTAATAAAAGTAAGGATGATCTAAAATCTTGGAAATAGACTTGAGAAAATACAAGAAACATTTGACAAGTACCTAAAAGAACTAAAGAGCAAACAAACAACCATGAGCAACACAATAAATGAAGTTAAAACTTCTCTAGAAGGAAACAATAACAGAATAACTGAGGGAGAAGAATGGATAAGTGACCTGGAAGATTAAATAGTGGAAATAACTAACACAGAACAAAATAAAGAAAAAAGAATGAAAAGGATTGAGCACAGTCTCAGAGACCACTGGGACAACATTTAATGCACCAACATTCGAATTAAGGGGTCCCAAAGAAGAAGAAGAAAAGAAAGGGACTGAAAAAATATTTGAAGAGATTATAGTTGAAAACTTCCCTAATATGGGAAAGGAAATAGTCAAACAAGTCCAGGAAGCACAGAGAGTCCCATATAGGATAAATCCAAAGAGAAACACAGCAAGACATATATTAATAAAACTATTAAAAATTGAATACAAAGAAAAAATATTAAAAAGAGCAAGGGTAATGCAACAAATAACATACAAGGGAATCCTAATAAGGTTAACAGCTGATCTTTCAGCAGAAACTCTGCTAGCCATAGGGAAAGGCAGGATATATTTAAAGTAATGAAGGAGAAAAACCTACAACCAAGATTACTCTACGCAGCAAGGATCTCATTCAGATTCAAAGGAGAAATTAAAATCTTTACAGAAAAGCAAAAGTTAAGAGAATTCAGCACCAAAAGACCAGCTTTACAACAATTGCTAAAGGAACTACTCTAGGCAGGAAACACAAGAGAAGGAAAAGACGCACAATAACAAACTCCAAACAAGAGCATGGTAATAAGAACATACACATCAATAATTACCTTAAATGTAAATGCATTAAATACTCCAACCTAAAGGCATAGACTAGTTGAATGAATATAAAAACAAGACCCTTATCTATGCTGTCTATAAGGGACCCACTTCAGATCTAGGGACACATACAGACTGAAAGTGAGGAGATGGAAAAAGATATTCCATGCAAATCAAAAGAAAGCTGGAGTAGCAATTCTCATATCAGACAAAATGGATTTTAAAATAAAGACTATTACAAGAGACAAGCAAGGACACTACCTATTGATCAAGGGATAAATCCAAGAAGATATGACAATTATAAACATTAATGCACCCAACAAAGGAGCACTTCAATACATAAGGCAAACAATAACAGCCATGAAAGGGGAAATTGACAATAACACAATCATAGTAGGGATTTTAACACGTCACTTTCAACAATGAACAGATCATCCAAAATGAAAATAAATAAGGAAACACAAGCTTTAAATGATACATTAAACAAGATGAACTTAATTGATATTTAAATGGCATTCCATCCAAAAACAACAGAATACACATTCTTCACAAGTGCGCATGGAACATTCTCCAGGATAGATCATATCTTGGGTCACAAATCAAGCCTTGATAAATTGAAGAAAATTAAAATCATATCAATTATCTTTTCTGACCACAACACTATGAGACTAGATATCAATTACTGGAAAAAATCTGTAAAAAATAGAAACACATGGAGGATAAACTATACACTATTGAAAAACCAAGAGAACACTGAAGAAATCAAAAAGGAAGTCAAAAAACACCTAGAAACAAATGACAATGAAAACACGACGACCCAAGACATATGGGATGTAGCAAAAGGAGTTCTAAGAGGGAAGTTTATAGCAATACAATCTTACCTTAAGAAACAAGAAACATCTCAAATAAACAACCTAACCTTACACCTAAAGCAAGAGAAAGAAGACGAAAAAAACCAAAGTTAGCAGAAGGAAAGAAATCTTGATGTTCAGATCAGAAATAAATGAAAAAGAAATGAAGGAAACGATAGTCAAGATCAATAAAACTAAAACCTGGTTATTTGAGAAGATAAACAAAATTGATAAACCATTAGCCAGACTCATCAAGAAAAAAACAGAGAAGACTCAAATCAATAAAATTAGAAATGAAAAGGGAGAAATAACAACTGACACTTCAGAAATATAAAGGATCAGGAGAGATTACTACAAGCAAAAATATGCCAATAAAATGGACAACCTGGAAGAAATGGACAAATTCTTAGAAATGCAGAACCTGCTGAGACTGAACCAGGAAGAAATAGAAAATATAAACAGACCAATTACAAGCACTGAAATTGAAACAGTGATAAAAAAATTTTGCAGCAAACAAAAGCCCAGGACCAGATGGCTTCATAGGCTAATTCTATCAAATATTTAGAGAAGAGCTAACACCTATCCTTCTCAAATTCTTCCAAAACTTAGCAGAGGGGGGAACACTTCCAAACTCATTCTACGAGGCCACCATCACGCTGATACCAAAACCAGACAAAGATGTCACAAAGAAAGAAAACTGCAGGCCCATATCTCCTATGAACATAGATGCAAAATTCCTCAACTAAATACTAGCACAGATTCAAACAGCACATTAAAAGGATCATACACCATGATCAAGTGGGGTTTACATCAGGAATGCAAAGATTCTTCAATATAAGAAAATCAATCAATGTTATACACCATTTTAACAAATTGAAGGAGAAAAAAACATATGATAATCTCAATAGATGCAGTGAAAGCTTATGACAAAATTCAACACCCATTTATGATAAAAGCCCTCCATAAAGTAGGCATAGAGAACTTTCCTCAACATAATAAAGGCCATATATGACAAACACACTGCCAACATCATCTTCAATTGTGAAAAACTGAAACTATTTCTTAAAATATCAGGAACAAGACAAGGTTGCCCACTCTCACCACTCTTATTCAACAGAGTTTTGGAAGTTTTAGCCACAGCAATCAGAGACCAAAAAGAAATAAAATGAATCCAAATCAGAAAAGAAGTAAAGCTGTCACTGTTTGCAGATGACATGATACTATACACAGAGAATCCTGAAGATGCTATCAGAAAACTACTAGTGCTAATCAATGAAATTTGGTAAAATAGAAGGATACAAAATTAATGCACAGAAATCTCTTACATTCCTATACACTAAGTATGAAAAATCTGCAAGTTAAATTAATGAAACACTTGCATTTACCACTGCAACAAAAAGAATAAAATATCTAGGAATAAACCTACCTAAGGAGAAAAAAGACCTATATGCAGAAAATTATGACACTGATGAAAGCAATTAAAGGTGATACAAATAGATGGAGAGGTATACCATGCTCTTGAATTGAAAGATCAACATTGTGAAAATAACTATACTTCCCAAAGCAATCTACAGATTCAATGCAGTCCCTATCAAACTACCACTGGCAGTTTTCACAGAACTAGAACAAAAAATATCACAATTTTTATGGAAACACAAAAGACCCCAAATAGCCAAAACAATCTTGAGAAAGAAAAATGGAGCCTGGGGAATCAGGCTCCCTGACTTCAGAGTATACTACAAAACTATAGTAATCAAGAGAGTATGGTACTGCCACAAAAACAGAAATATAGATCAGTGGAACAGGATAGAAAACCCAGAGATAAACCCACGCACATATAGTCACCTTAGTTTTGATAAATGATGGAAGAATATACAATGGAGAAAAGACAGCCTCTTCAATAAGTGCTGCTGGGAAAACTGGACAGCTACATGTAAAAGAACAAAACTAGAACACTCCCTAACACCATACAAAAATATAAACTCAAAATGGATTAATGACCTAAATGTAAGGCCAGAAACTATCAAACTCTTAGAGGAAAACATAGGCAGAACACTCTATGACATAAATCACAGCGAGATCTTTTTTGACCCACCTCCTAGAGAAATGGAAAGAGAATCCAAAATAAATAAATGGGACCTAATGAAACTTAAAAGCTTTTGCACAGCAAAGGAAACCATAAACACGAGGAAATGAGAACCCTTAGAATGTGAGAAAATATTTGCAAATGAAGCAACTGACAGAAGATTAATCTCTGAAATTTACAAGCAGCTCATGCAGCTCAATTTCAAAAAAGCAAACAACCCAATCCAAAAATAAGCAGAAGACCTAAATAGACATTTCTCCAAAGAAGATATCAGATTGCCAACAAACACATGAAAGAATGCTCAACTTCACTAAGCATTAGTGAAATGTAAATGAAAACTACAATGAGTTATCGCCTCACACTAGTCAGAATGGTCATCATCAAAAAATCTACAAACAATGAATGCTGGAGAGGGTGTGGAGAAAATGAAACCCTCTTGCACTGTTGGTGGGGATGTAAATTGAACAGCCACTATGGAGAACAGTATGGAGGTTCCTTAAAAAACTAAAAATAGAAGTACGGTATGACCCAGCAATCCCACTACTGAGCATACACCCTGAGAAAACCATAATTCAAAATAATCATGTACCATAATATTCATTGAGGCTCTATTTACAATAGCCAGGACATGGAAATAACCTAAGTGTCCATCGCCAGTTGAATGGATAAAGAAGATGTGGTACATATATTCAATGGAATATACACATTAAAAGAAATGAAACTGAGTTATTTGTATTGAGGCGGATGGACCTAGAATCTGCATATGGAGTGAAGTAAGTCAGAAAGAGAAAAATAAATTCTGTATGCTAACACATATATATGGAATCTACAAAAAAAGAAAAAATGGTTATGAAGAACCTAGGGACAAGATAGGAATAAAGATGCAGACATAAAGAATGGGCCTGAGGACACGGGGAGGAGGAAAGGTAAGCTGGGACGAAGTGAGAGAGTTGCATGGACTTATATATATATGTATTCTTTTTCTTGTTCTTTTCCTTTATGGTTTTTCACAGGATATTAAATATAGTTCCCTGTGCTATACAGTAGGACTTTCTTTATCCATTCTATATATAATAGTTTGCATCTGCTTATCCTAAGCTCCCAATCTATCCCTCCCCCAACCCCCACCCTCTTGGCAAACACAAGTCTGTTTTCTATGTCTGTTTTTTAGATAAGTTCATTTGTGTCATATTTTAAATTTCACCTATAAGTGATATCATATGTTATTTGTCTTTTTCTTTCTGACTTACTTCACTTAGTATAATAATATCTAGGTCCACCCATGTTGCTGCAAATGGCATTTTTAAATTCTTTTTTATAGTTGTTAGTATTGCATTGTATGTATGACACATCTTTTTTATCCATTCATCTGTCGATGAACGTTTGTTTTTTTCCCATGTCTTGGCTATTGTGCATAGTGCTGCTATGAACATAGGGGTGAATGTATCTTTTTGAGTTATAGTTTTTTCTGGATACATGCCCAGAAATGGGATTGCTGTATCATATGACAACCCTTTTAGTTTTTTGAGAAGGTTCCATACTGTTTTCCATAGTGGCTGTGCCTCTCAGAATCTTAATATGATCATTTTCTTTATCTCGCCCCTACTCACTTCAGAATTCGGATTCTCTTTCATTTAAAAACTAACTTGATCCTTAACAGATAATTCATTATTGCCTAATCTTCCCATGCCTCCATTTCATCATCTGTAAAATAGTGTTGCTGTAAAGATAAATTAAAATATATACATAGGTAACTTTTTCAGTCTAGCATCCACAATATTGTCAGAGCTTATGAAATTGTGTCTTCTATCTCCCTACCCATCCTGTGGACATTTATATAAAGAGCACAGTGCTTTAATGCTCAGTCCTAAATATTCAGTTGTGAGGAAGGGAAGGCTCCTGAGATCTTCTAGATAGAATGTATTGACAAATGTGTAAAATATCAAACCAAGGAGTAAATAAGGTCAATACTACATTCATCTTTATAAAAGAAGGAGAAAATGATAACTTTGGAAGTTACAGACTTACCAACTTAGCTTTGCTATTAGAAACTATAGCAAACTTCACAATTTGTAGGAAATGTAACAGGACCTCTGAGAGAATAATAGGATGTTGTTAGTTTAAATGAAGATTCAAAAGTAAGATCCGGGCTTCCCTGGTGGCGCAGTGGTTGAGAGTCTGCCTGCCGATGCAGGGTACATGGGATCGTGCTCTGGTCTGGGAAGATCCCACATGCCGCGTTAATGAAAAAAAAAAAAAAAAAAAAAGTAAGATCCATGAAGAAATTCCAGTTATTACTTTAATGATCCTGGGAATTTATGTTGGTTGGTCCATTGTAACAGCTTAATAAATATTATAAAGAAAGGAGAGAGGGAATGAAAATAGTCGGTGGAAGGATGTCGACAAGGGAGAGAAAAAAGGCCAGCAGGCAGGAAGGAAGAATGGAGAATTATGACATGGCTTAGCAAGCTTTTAACTGTAAGGAACAATGGTTATTTAAGTCACAGTCAAAGCCAGGGGAATGCAACAAGGGAAGAAACAGCAATTTATTGAATATTTCTTATCAGCCACTACTCCAAGCATGAACTCACTCAGTGTTACCCATTTAGGCTTCGTGCCACATCAATAGAACATCACTGCTGCAACCAAAGACATTTGAGGAGAAATTTAAATCTTTATGGCAGTTTCTGAAGAAAAAAAATATAATATTTTTACCATTACACTGCAGAGCTCAGAAATACATACCCCTTCTCTTGTCTTCGATGTAGTTTGCAAACACAACAGCTAATCAAAAACACTCCCCCTAAATCCCAGATCCCTTCAACTTGCTCACAAACTCAGTCCACATAGACATTTTCTTTTCCTTCTAGATCAGTCTTTATTATACAAGCCAACTTGGCTTCCTTGTGGGATTATTTCATTAAAGCCTGGATTCCCCCCATCTGTCAGCTCAACAAAAGGAATCCCTTCAAAATACATTTAAAAACCCATTTATCTAATTTATGTGTTAACTTGTTTCTTTTGTGTCTCCTGGATATGATGGATATCCCAATAGAGTATTCATCTTTTCCTTGCTTTATCTCCAAAGTCTAGCACATTGTCTACTGTGATTCAAAAGATATTTGTCAAATGAAAAACTCAGTTATCCTCTCTACCTTACTTTTTTGGTTTCTACAGCAGCAAAGAAGGAAATGAGGATTCTGGGACATACCTAGAAATGAAATTTATTTTTCTTGGAAGAGGTTCTATGACAGAAAGAAGTAAAGGCAAGTCCCCAAGAAAACTGTAGACATCTCTTTTATCAAAGAAATATATAAATAGGCATTGATTAAATTAGTGTTTTCTAATTAGTGATTATCACTGTCTATATCTCAGCACCCTTGGGAGATTATGATAGTTTATGAGAGGCAAGATATGCATATGTCACATTTTCTTATAAACATGAAAAAATATAAATGGAAGAGCAATTTGAGTTACTAGATTTCACAAGACGGTTTGTGTCAATGTCAAATGAGCTATACACTCACCAAAGGCTACGGATGCTCACAGGTGGAGATTATTATAGGCTAGAGCAGTCAGGGAAGCCAAATGGGGCAAGTGATTATTATCACTATTTCATGCCAAACTCTACTCTGATGATGTTACTGAAAATATTTTATATCTGTAGCATGTTATTTAAAGCACTCTCTCCTATCACCATTGTTCTCTATATCATATGCAAACTGATACTTGTTATTTAAAGCTAATGACTGATAATAATGATGAAACATATGCAAGCTCAATTCATTTATTCATCATTTAACAATTATGTATTGGGAAGTTACAATATACAAGCCACTGTTCAAATACTTATTTCAAAGCAGCAATGAAAATAGAAATAACCCCTATCCTCATGAAGATCACATTCTATTGGGTGAGATATTTCACACAAAAAAGTAAAAAAAGAAAAACAAAACACACATGAGATCATTACTTCTTATACCATTTTATGTAGGAAATAAACTGGTTAACAAGAAACAGAGTACTTTGGCATAGTTACTTTAGCAACACTAATGTGTGACACCACTCTTAAAAGAATTACATTGGTTGATATCTGAAAATGAGGATGGATTAGCCTGCTGAGTTGCTATGGGAGGAAATTTCTAAGTAAAAGAAGGACAAATACAAACTCCTGGACATAGGAAAATGCTTAGTTTCCTAAGGGAAGGAAAAGAAGCTGATATAGTCAGAGAGAAATGATCCAGTTTTAAAATGTGATAAGTACAGAGAAGTAAGGAGAAACTGGATCACAATGGGCCTTTGTAAGTCATGGAGAAAATATTAGTTTTTATTCAAAGAGCAATGTAATGCAGTTGTAGAATTTTGTGTCTAAATGAAACAGAAGTAGCATAGTATGATTAGTACTTTTGAAGATCATCCGGGCTGCTGGAGAATAGATTCTAGTAAGGACAGAGGGGAAACAGGGAACACAGTTAGGAGATAACTGATTGTAAGAGACCAGACAGGAGATGACAGTTACCTGGGCTAAGGTGGGACATTGGAGAGAAGGCAATAGTGATGGCTTACAACTCTCAGGGCTCACCTATGGTCAACGTGACCCAATAAGTTTGGTTGCTACACAATGAGATGGGGGAGAGTGTATCAAGAGGAAAAACCACCATGTCCACTATAGCATAAATAAAAATATTTTCACACGAAGGAAAGGAAAATGTGTAAGTTACTCCAAAACACAAAACAATGATTATTAGTGGAAGGTAGAGGGATTTTGAATCAATATTAGTGAATAGGAATTTATAATGAATTCTGAACATTCAACCACATAATGGCCTGCTTTATAAAGTAAGAACACCTACCAGTATCTTATCAGATACTAGTGTTCAATGAAGCACAGTTATAGAGAGTAACAATAATTCCGAGGTACAGTAAACAAATGGGTTTGATTTCCTTTCCAAATCTAAGATGCTGTAAAGACAATGTGGAATATCAATAGTTTTCCACCACGAATGCAGTCATTCTGCATGTCTGTGAAACCAGGTAGTAAAGAAACTTTAGACATTTAATTAATAGTTGTCTAGATATTTATTTTACATACCCGACAATATAGTCTTTGTTAATTTATTGAATATGGTGTATGATTTTCACTTATTTTTTTCTCATCAGTTAAGTCTATCAGTTAAGTCTACATGTACTTGCTATTGGTGAAATTTCTGCTATTGAGTCTTAAGGAGTTAGTTGTTGCCACAAATTCTGTACAGGAAGTACATTTGTAAGTTTCTTTCAGATTACGTCTCACCTGAATATACAAAATATCTTTGCCAGTAGTCAAGATTGATGATCTAGGTTAGAAGACACTGAATCCATACCGTTCCTCCCACTCTACTCTGTTTAATGACCTTAGACTACATAATTCCTGTCCTGTCTTTCAAGTTCATGTCAATGATTACAGAGAGTGTAGAGGAAATATCAGAAATCCAGCACTACAAAATCACCTCATGATTCTTGTCTCCCAACTAGTGAGCCATCAGAGTCATTTTAAAATAAAAGAACATTTCATTGTTTTATCACGAAGCCATGTACTTCCCATACATCCTTGACATTCTGCCAATGTTCCAGAGTAATTAAACCAGAGATTTGAAGCTAAGCCTCATCACAAATTATAATTAACATGTACTCAGTGCATTAAAGTTTCCATTCATTTTTTTCAGGTGTTCAGCATCAAACCTGTAAAGCAATAAGGATCTATTTTGCAATTTTTGAGGACACAAAAAATAATGAATTTTCCGTGAGCCAAAGAAGAGTTCCATTTCCCCCAAAAGAAACTCTTGTGCTCCCAAAAGGTGATTGCTGCCTGAATCTAATACAAACTATAAATACAATATTAGGTATGGAATATGAATATTTATCAATGAGAAAAAATCAAAACAATTTTTAAAATTAAAAGATTGACAAATACCACAGTGACAACAAAATATAGAATAGTACCATAATATTTTCAGTAATCACTGTTTGACACACTTCTCTAATACTTTTTTTCTGCTTATTATTTGATCACTTGTCCATATGGCAAAGATTTCAAAGTTGCTCAGGAGTCAATTGAAACATCATTCACTCTTTCCTTCAGCATTTTGGCCACAGTGACTTACTGATATTTAGATGTTTATTTGCCAAGGCAGAAGGGAAATACTTTGTCTCTTAGCATCTCAGAAGTCTGGTAGGAGGTAGGCATCATGAAGTTGGCAAAAAGGGGAATAAGAATGAACATGTAACATGGTTTAAATTTACAAAAATTAAAAAATTAAAACTATACACACAAACACACAGTGGACAAAATCACATACATTATGACAACTTAGCCTCACAGGCTGGAAGGAGTTACTATTTTCTTTATTTGAAAAATCAGGAAACTGTAGCTTAGAAATGTCAATTTGCAAAAATCCACAAGATTACTATATGGAGAATTTTGTCTATGTTTCCTGACTAAAATTCTCATGCTCATCTACTATACCATTCTGTTGCTTCTTGATGTGGAATAATTAAAAGGAAGGGGAGGGACATTTATTTGGAAAGGAATGGAATGAAGCACCCCATTTCTCATATTCAAATATTTATCTTTCTTTACATCTCACAGCTTATACTTTTGTGCAGCAATGAGGGTAAGACATTCCCTTCATGACATTACTGGGCCATGCATATCCTCTTCTGTAGGCAAGAACTGATAATTCCTGTACTATTTTGGCTACTGTTAGTCCTTTTTCTCATATTCCATCATGTGGATTTTTCCTGCAGTGACTTTTATATTTGACAGAAAGAACAAGCATATATTCTGCATTCTCAAAAGACCCAGAGTCACATTCCTGGGGAATTTGCAGTTTCCCAAAAGGATCACTTTGATAGAAATGTAGCCCATTTAAAATTCCTCTTTCATGTTTACTAATTGGTCACAGCCAGGGCTGTGCTAAATAACAACCATATTGCTTGAATACAAAAAGAAATCCATTTTCTCTTGGTGAGATAGAAGTCCCTATGAACATGAGATAAGTGTATAATAAACTCACAGAGGAGGAAAATAATTTTTCAAAGAAGTAAACTCTAAAACTGTTTGTGTACTTTTAGATAATTATAAATATATAATTTCTCAAATCATTGTATTTACCTAATCCTGTTTTCTTAAAATACTTTTAGCGTTTGTGAAGAAAAACTTTGAAGTATCCTTTACAAAATGCCTACATTTTCTATTTTATTATGTTTTAGCCTTTCTCATTTTCTGATATACTCTTGCATTCATAATCAGTATTTTCTACAGCAATATCATTTAAAGCAGAAATTCTCTCTAGAGAATTATCTTCACTGACTATGGAAGAGTCTCAACTATTATGTAAATTATTTTTCTATCATTATTGAATAGCCCTAAAAAGTCTGAATGTTTTAGAACTACTGAAATTTTAAGAATTATGTCTGACTTTAACAAGTAAAGGGAAAATGGTTTAAGGAAAAGCATAGCTGTTATTTAAATCAATATAGTGTACCATGAGTACAAGTTCAAAAAATTAAAACTTGGCCAAAAAAAATGATTAAAAATATCATGTGAGCAGATGGAAGAAAAGGTTATTTGCCATTAAATATTTTATTCTATTGGCAATAAATAGTCGTGGAACTTTGTTGAGTAAAGGGGTTACCCTGTCAAAACTCTTATGCAGGAATTCAGTTGGAAGGACATTGTAGCAAGATAAGAACTGGGAGGGAATTTGGGAAACCAGCATGAAGCTTACATGTGATATGATGAAGACAAAAAACTTAACCAGATGAAATGAAACATGCACGTGCTCTCAGTTTCCTCAGGTTCTTAAATCAATAAATTTATGTCTTACACTAACATTTGGGTAATATTATACCATTGTTTCTTCAATTATTTTTTAAACCCCATTCTATCTCTTCTCCTATTCTGAGGTACAAATTACACATATATGAGACCTTTGATTTGATATTGTCACATAGGTTTTGAGTCTAGGTTTCTTTATTTTTGATCTGTCTTGAAGCACATTGATTCATTTCTCTGCCATATTTATTATGTTGTTAGTCCCATCCATTGAACATTTTATTATAGATACTATTTAGTTGCAGAATTTTAATTTTGTTATTTTTAATAATTACTATTATCTATTGCACTTTCTTATTTTCTCATACATTGAAAGCACATTTTGCTTTATAACATTGATGATGGTTATTTTGGTTACTTAAAAATACTTGCAGCTAATTCCAACGTCTGGGCCACCTCAGGTCACAGTTTCCTTATTCTTCATATTGAGTAATTTGGATTGAGTATTTTCGCTGCTTAAAAATACTTGCAGCTAATTCTGACATATGGGTCACCTCAGGTCACATTTTCCTTATTCTTCATATTGAGTGATTCAGATTGAGTATTTTGGCTGCTTAAAAATATTTGCAGCTAATTCTAACATCTGGGTCACCTCAGGTCACATTTTCCTTATTCTTCATATTGAGTAACTGTATTCTTCATATTGAGTAATTTGGATTGTACATTGTGAATGTCACATAATGAAAATTCTAGATTCTTTTATATTCTACTAGAGTCTGATTTTTTTGTCATTTGTTTGGCATAAAATCAAGTTGTTTGAACTCAAATTATAAGCTCTTACTTGGATAGCTGCTCAAATCTCAGTTCATTTCTTTTACTCTCATCTGGGCTGCAGTTTGTCTATCTCATGCATACATAATTTATGGCAATCCTAAAATGGGGAAAGCCTATGTAAACCTTAGGATAAGAGATAGAGTGACTCTCCCTTCTTTCTCACTTTCTAGCCATTGTGGGTATTCCAAGTTCTGAAGACTTCAGTTTTTCCATCAGGAATTTAAGAGTTCCATACAGTTCTGACTATAGTTTGCAAAAAAAAAAAATATTCAAGAAACATTGCTTGCCTCATTTCTCTTCTAAGTCAACTCCTCTTTGAATAAGCCTGCTTTTATTCACACTTCATACCTTCAGGAAAATGAAAAAAAAAAAATATATAAAAATATATATATATATATATATATTATGTATATGTATTTACATTTCTTCATCAAAAGAGTGGAATTTTTATAATTTTATTTGGTATTCTTGATTTTCTATAGTGATTTTATTAGCTATGTGGAGACGTTAGGATTTAGGTGACTACCATTACCTCAGGCTCTTGGAATTCTGAAGACAGATGCTTGTTTTCCCACCACTAACACTAGATTGCAGCCAAACATGTCTGTGTGTTTGCTGCTTGGCTACCAAAATCATGCTGACATTTTGTACTCTCTGTGTTGCATAAGCAATCAGAAATAATTCTGATTCCTTTAATTCGAAAGAAAAATGTAATATAAATAACATGGCTTTTATTAACACACCTGGTTTGGAAAATTGGCCCTAGTGCTGACTGGCTATACTTTCCCAGTCACATGAACTTTCTAAGCTTTATTCCTCACAATTATGAAGTAGGAGCAGTCATACTTTTCTCATAAAAACATATAATGTCTGTACAATAGTACTGGATATATGAACTACCTTCTCCTTAATTATATATATATAATGAAACTGAATTTCAAGGTCACCCATTAGGCTGAAACCTAATTCCTAATTCCATATGATCCTTTTCAGAGTTTCGAGCTCTTTTTAAAAAATATTTAGACTTTTTTCAATTCTGGAAAGAACCAATACTTTTAATTTTAACAGTATTTGACATACTATTATGATTTGTAAGTTAAAAAATTCTGTGATTCTCAATGACAACATTAGTAAAGGTCAAATCATGTCTCAGTGTTATGGGAATAGTAACTAAATTTAATGCATATAAAGTGTCTGGTATATTACTGGTATATAACAATGTTAGCTTACTTTCTTGAATTTTGTATAAGTCCTTATAAACATTTGCAAAGTATTTTCATTGTCCTGTACTTCATTGGATATTTATTTTTACTGTGTTGTCATTAATATCATGTGATTCTCCAACCAGGGTTGTATATACTACACTATATTCTATTTGTCTGTAAGGCCCAAATATTTCCCAATTTTGTGAACGACTGGGTTCTGCAGCAAATAGGTGAGAAACACCCTGGGATTTTTTCTTGTACAGATATTCTCTTCTCTCTGCCAGATAAAGTGTGTAACAGTGCTATTACAACATACTTAAATTTGACCTGACCCTGCTTAAAACCAGCATATACAAATATGTCCTCCCTCTGACAGAGTAATATCTTTTAAAAGCAGAGACAAGAATGGCTGAGGCATATCTCTTTCTGTGTTCTGTAAACAGGAGACAGGTATAGCTTTCGAAAGATGTAAATGTATCCCCAGGGGCAATCTTCTTCAAGGTAAAAGTTGTGTTTTCTTAACTTCCTTAAAAGTTTTCTCTTTTGCCCTGCCATCTAAAGAACAATTTACATTGAGGTCAGGTTGATGCTGTGAGACAAGTCACAGAGTGATCTGAGATTTTCATTTCAGGCTGCTCCTCTGATTTAAACTCCAAGCATTACAGCCAGAGCTTCAGGTATAATCTACTGTTTTTTCATTTGAGAGTATGTAGTGAGGTGGTTGGAACTAGAGTCTGTCATACAGAGTGAAGTAGGTCAGAAAGAGAAAAACAAATACCGTATGCTAACAGATATATATGGAATCTAAGGGAAAAAAATGGTCATGAAGAACCTAGGGGTAAGACAGGAATAAAGACACAGACCTACTAGAGAATGGACTTGAGGATATGGGGAGGGTGAAGGGTAAGCTGTGACAAAGTGAGAGAATGGCATGGACATATATACACTACCAAACGTAAAATAGATAGCTAGTGGGAAGCAGCCGCATAGCACAGGGAGATCAGCTTCATGCTTTGTGACCACCTAGAGGTGTGTGATAGGAAGGGTGGGAGGGAGGGAGATGCAAGAAGGAAGAGGTATGGGAACATATGTATATGTATAACTGATTCACTTTGTTATAAAGGAGAAACTAACACACCATTGTAAAGAAATTATACTCCAATAAATATGTTAAAAAATAAAATTAAATTAAAAAAATACAAA
Source organism: Neophocaena asiaeorientalis asiaeorientalis (assembly GCF_003031525.2). Classification (NCBI taxonomy): domain Eukaryota; kingdom Metazoa; phylum Chordata; class Mammalia; order Artiodactyla; family Phocoenidae; genus Neophocaena; species Neophocaena asiaeorientalis. Next base: position 5,649,501 of record NW_020175536.1, on the reverse strand, counting down.
GACCTTATATTTGTTTTCCTTATTTTAAAAGAAGAAAATTTCAAATGTAGATATTAGCTTTCCTCTGTAAGTAGAAAACCTTCATATTTAAACTACCAATTTGAAAATAACAGTCTTCTGTATTTTATTGAATTCAAATATTCAGTGTAAGAATATTTAATCCCCAAACATAGCTGGGCCACTTTTAAGCACTGTTATGACATAACTTTGAATATGCCAAAGATAAAACCAATCAAGCTGAATAATGATGGTAGTGGTGATGATGTTGGTAGAGATGACACATGATGACTTAATCTGGTGCCTATTGAAAGCATATGGAGAGATACTGAGAAATTCAGGCTTTTCCTTAAGAAACAAATTTAAAATATACATACGAATCGCTGTGAGATATATAAAACACAATAATTTAATTATGTAATTATACACAATTATACATTATGTATAATTATACATAATTATACATATATAATTATACATAATACAGAAAAGTCTGAAGTTGAAACAGAAATTTTCAGAAGGTAGACAGCATGCAAATAAATGGAGAAAGCAGGATTGTATAACTAGATATCTTTGAGTTCAAAAGCAACCCTAACCATGTGTTGCTCTTTGCAAATTTAAGTAAGGAAATAATTTCTCTGCGGATAATGTGACTCAAGAAAAAGAGGAGGAAAAAGAAAAGGAGGAGGAGAGGGAGGAGAAGGAGAAGGAGAAGAAGAAGAAGAAAAAGGGGGAGGGGAGGGAGAGAGGGAGCAGGAGAAGGGGAAGGAGAAGGGGAAGAAGAAGGAGAAAAAAAAAACAATCCTTAACTTGAATGGTTGTTTTGAAATGTGATCTTTTAATGAAGCTTCATGGCATAATATCTAGTACATAGAGATTAAACAATATTTGCCACTGTATGTGGGTTAAGGAAATTGTACAAAGAAGATGGCATATGAACTAAACTTTGTATGGTGAGTAGGATTTTGTTAGGAGGATTGAAATGGAAGAAGTCTTGTTCAGGCTTCAGAGGCGATATTAGGCCTGTAACCAATTGGTGACCTTGCCTGGACTACGTGCCTGCTTGTGAGCTGCCGCCAGCAAGTCTGGCGGCACTTAAGAAGAAGAACGGAGTGGATCGTGGAATTTCTTGAGCCTCGGGGACCTGGCCAGTTCCCGGAGGTCTAAAATTTCTTACAATACACAAATTGCGATAAACAGCATTGTTGAAGAAACCCAGAGCTGCATATTTGCATGCAAATTGATGATATCAGTTAGCAATCTGCTATTATAAGTGGGATTCCCCTAAAGTGTAATTTGAAGTCTCACTCGCGGACTGGACGCACTGCCTGGGACCTTTCCCAATTGGGGCCCAGATTGCTGTTTTCAGGATTTCCCAGCGCTGTCTGAGTCTGGATGTAGGTGTTGGTCCAATTTGGTGATGTGCATGCTTTTACTTTTCTTTCCCTTTTCATTTCTATTTCTTTCTTTTTAATGATTTTCTATTAAAGTTAAGTTTAAATTGTCTATTTGTGTGACGAATGGTGTCTTTTTGTTAACTAATCCTTCGAGCCTAAAATGAAAGTAAAACTTTCTGCGAAACAGACTTATACATATAAAAATAGAAAAAGATGCTATAAGCAGACAGAAACAAGATAGTCAATGTTATAAAAAGGGTAAAGAAGTGAGCAATTTTATTGTACCATTTCATGAAAAGATTGGTGATGTGTTAAATCTGTAAAGGCATATTGAGGTATAAGTGTTTATAACTTGACAATGAGGCTAAGAGTTATAAAACATGTTTTATATTAAAAAATGGTGATACAAAAATCTTCAACAAAATATTAGCAAATGAAATTCAACAATACCTTAAAGAAATCATATACCATGATTAAGTGAGACTTAGTTCAGGGGTTCAGGGATGGTTCAATATCCACATATCAATCAACATGATCCGTCATATTAACAAAATATATAATAAATTACATGATAATTTCAGATGCAGAAACAGCATTTGACAAAACCCAATATCCATTTATGAAAAAAGCATTCAACAAAGTGTGTATAGAGGGAATATATGTCAACATAATAAAGGTTGTATATGACAAACCCACAGCTAACATCATTCTCAATGGAAAAAAGCTGAAAGATTTTCCTTTAAGATCAGGAACAAGACAAGGATGCTCACTCTTGCCACTTTTGTTCAAAATAGTATTGGAAGTCCTACCCATGGCAATCAGACATGAGAAAGAAATAAATGGCATCAAAATTGGAAAGTAAGAAGAAAACTGTCACTATTTGCAGACATCATACTATATACAGAAAACTGTAAAAACTCCGCCAAAAGTGATTAGAACTAATAAATGAATTCAGTAAAGCTTCAGGATACAAAATTAATATACAGAAACCTGTTGCATTTCTATATACTAACAGCAAACTATCAGTTAGAGAAATTAAGATAACAGCCCCATTTAACATTGCATCAAAATGAATAAAATGATAAATTTAACCAAGGAGGTAAAAAGATCTGTACTCTGAAAGTTATAAGATATTGTTGAAAAAAATTGAAGACAACACAAATAAATGGAAAGATATACTATGCACATAGATTGGAAGAATTAATATTGTTAAAATTTCCATACTACCCAAAGCAATCTACATATTCAATTCCAGCCTTATCAAAATAGCCATGGCATTTTTTTCCCACAAAAGTAAAGCGTATAATCCTAAAATTTATATGGAACCACAAAAGACCTTGGATATCTGAAGCAACCTTGAGAAAGAAGAACAAAGCTAGAGGTATCATGTTTCTGGAAATCAAACTACACTACAAATCTATAGTAATCAAAACTGTATGGTACTAGCACAAAAACAGGCTCATAGATCAATGGAACACAATAGAGAGCCAAGAATAAAACACAGGCTTATATGGTCAATGTGTCTATGACAAAGGACACAATGGGGAAAAGACATTCTCTTCAATAAATGGTGTTAAGAAAACTGGACAGCTACACGCAAAAGAATGAAACTAGACCACTTTCTTCCACCACACACAAAAATACAGAAAAACATATCTCCAACATCTACCATCCACCTCAATTTATCAAGTAGGCTATGAGCCATACCCACCTGCATCTAGTGTTTATAACTTTCCATCTGATTTCAGATAATCTTCCTTCCACCACCTCACAATGACTCACTGTGACAATTCTAATGTCTCAAGTGTTTTTCAAATTAAAGTACCATATTTATTGTTGTACATATTTTTAAGCACTTAACATATGTAAAATTTTGCTATTGTTTTTCCCCTATATTTTGATATATCACTGATGATATTTTACAGTGTTTTTCTCCTAAACCCATTTTCCTCACAGCCCTTTGGTTTTACTGAGTGATTTTGCACAGAAGAGAGACTTTTAGAAATAAATATGTTGTTTTATAGCTTAAAAGACTTTATAAGAAAGATTTTAATTTCACCAAATTCTGATTATTTCTGTTTATTTAATGCAATTCTAATTAAAATATCAGCAGGGTTGTGTGCACATGATTGTGTGTGTGTGTGTCTCTGTAAATGGGCAAGCTGTTATAAATTTATATAAAAATACAAAGTTTCAATGCCATGCTGAAAAAGAAAAGTTGGGAAGCCCACTGTGCCTGGTATCAAGAATTGTTATAAATCCAAAGAAATTATTTTCTAGAGATAGACAAAAAGGTCAATATATCAGAATACAGGATCAAAAAATTAACCCAGGGCTTCCCTGGTGGCATAGTGGTTGAGAGTCCGCCTGCTGATGCAGGGGACACGGGTTCATGCCCCAGTCTGGGAAGATCCCACATACCATAGGGTGGCTGGACCTGTGAGCCACGGCCACAGAGCCTGTGCATCCGGAGCCTGTGCTCCACAATGGGAGAGGCCACAACAGTGAGAGGCCCACGCACCATAAAAGAAAGAAAAACATTAACCCACACATATATCAACATTTGACATATGAGAGATACGCTTTTTTTAGATGAATGGGAAACAATAGGATTTTCAATAAGTGATGATAGAAAATTAAATATCCATTTGGGATAAAATAAAATTTAACCTTTATCTTACACTATATAGAAAAGTAATTCCTTGATGATGAAAGTTTGAAATATTAAGGACAAATACATTAAGTTTCTTGATAACTTAGTAAAATATCATTATATTGTCACATATGGAATATATTCCTTAAAAATATGGAAAGTACTAACCGTATTTAAGCAGTTCATTCAACTACACTTACATTAAGAACTTTTGCTCATTAAAAAAAACTATACATAGAGTAAAAAAATGCATATAGTAAGAGGTATGATTTGGAATGCCTATAATTGACAAAAAAATTAGTCACCAGAAGAACTTTTACAAATCAATAATTTAGAGACAAACAACCCATTAGAAAAATGTGAGAAATTTTTAAACAGATATTTCACCAAAAACTATATTCATAACTGATATTAATAAGAACTCAAGTTTTTCAGTAATCAAGGAAAGACCAACTGAAACAGCAATGAAATATCATTCCATCACTAATTCATTGGAAAAATTAAGAATCTGATCAGTTCCAATTATTGGAGAGGTTTATATTTTTAATTAATTAATTTATTTATTTATTTGGCAGCACAGCACTACATGTGGGATCTTAGTTCCCTGACCAAGGATTGAATCCGTTCCCCCTGCATTGGAAGTGCAGAGTCTTAAACACTGGACCTCCAGGGAAGTCCCTGGAGAGGTTTGTAAGTGATGGGACCTGTCATACATGACTGTTTGGAAATTAAGTTGTTACAACCACTTTTATGTACAATTTTTCATTACCTAGGAAATTTGAAGTTATTCACACGTTCAACACAACATTTCAATTAACAACAATATATCCCAGAGACTAGTAATAAAGGGGGACTATGTACAATAATTTTAAAAATATTATAATAAAGTTAATATATCTATAATTATGATGTTAGCACATGGATAGCCACATCTGTGCAACTGAATGGGAAGTCCTGATATAGGCTAAAATATATTACCAAATTAGTGTATGACAAAGATAATAAAACAGATAATTTGGTAAGACCCATATTCTTTAATAAAATGTTTAAACAACTTGGAAACTGTCTGAAAAATAGAGTAATTAATTTTAAAATACATAAAATAAATTCATAGTGGAACATATATTGAAACTTAGCAGGTTATTTATAACAGTATAAGAAAATAATGCTACAGAGTAATTGAATGATCTCAAGTTGAGAATGATCTGTTTAATGTGACATGACATGTGTTCTCAAAACAGCATATTGGAAGATTTGTAATTTGAGTTCATAATAATGAAAAAAGACATGATAAAAGACAACTTTAAAAATCCAAACACAAACAAACACGGGAAAAAACTGCAATTCCTTACATAGAAAAGCAGATACGTGTACCCATATGTGAGCAAATATCCATTAAAATATTCATAAATAATGAAATAACAAAAAGATAGGAAAAGTATATAAAGATAATTAACAAAAAAATAAATTTAAAGGGCCCTTAAACAATTGGAAAGATGATCAACCCTTCTCGTAATAAAAGAAATCCAAATTTTAAACAATGACAAAATTTTTCTTAACTTATCTAATTGATCAAACAGTTCTTGAAACATTGTGAGGGCCATGTTAGGAGAAAGGTACTCTCATGAATTTCTGATGGGAATAAAAACTGGTACAAAATCTATAAAGGGAGATTTGACAACATTTATAAGTTACAAATGCATTCACTCTTTGAATTACCAATTCCAGTTATAGATATTTGTCCTTTAGTGGTAATCACATGTGTGAAATGACAATAGAATATTGTTGTAAAATAAAAAATTGGGAAACAATGAAAATGTCCATCAATAGGAAGCTGCTTAAATAATTTATGGCATAGTCATAGTGTACAATTGTACAGCTGTAAAAACAAATGTATAAGCCCATATGGGACAACCTTCAAAATGTATTTTAAGTGAATTTTAAGTGAATAAACAAAAGTGAAGAATGGTGAATTTAACATCCAGTAGTTATTTTTTTAATAAAAATGAGATGTGTGTGTGTGTGTGTGTGTGTGTGTGTGTGTGTGTGTCTAGAGAGAGAAAGAAAGATAATATGTGAGAAATTATTTTCTGAGTGGCTGATCCATGCAGTGAGGAGAATTTTCACAATGTGTTTTCTCATGCTTTCTGAATTTTTTAAACAAGTGAGTGTTTTGTTTATTAAATAACTAAATGATGTGTTTATCAAATGCATAAAGAAAATGTAAAAGAAGAAAGAAGAAAGAATGAAAAAGAGGAGTAACCTAGAGAAGGTGCTATTCATAACCTGTAAAGTTCACTGGGGGAGATCTAAAACTAGATCCCCTACGGAGAGGGCAAGGAGAGAGAGAAGAAAGAGGCAGATCACTCCAGACTGGTAGGTGGCCAATTTAATAAGCAAGGGAACTTACATGAAGCTTGTCTTGGGTGGCACTAAGATGAGTAGATATCTGTACAAGTTCCCCAGAATCTTATATGAGGCATTAACAAAGTTCAGTCACATATTCAGTCTTGATGGTTTCAACAACACATTGCTCTCGTAAGACTGTGTCCTTAAAGTAGTTCCTAGTTCGAGAACAGTGGGCAGGGGTACATTTCAAAGACAGGGAGTGGGTGAAGAGCCTCGGATTGCCTGGGTCCAGCTGCAGTCATGTCTTTTAGATAAACTCTTTCAACAGAGGGAAGAAAGGAGGGAGGAAAAAAAACATGCATTTATAACATCAATCCTATATTAGAAAACACCACGGCTGAAGCTAAATATTTAATCAGATTAATATAATATGACTCCAACTATCAATTCGGATAAATATAAATGATAGAGGGTTTAAAGAATTTCATCTTGCATTTGTAAAGCCAAATCCCAATCATTTTTTTGTAAACAGCTTTTTGGTTTACAAAACACTTGCATATTTGCTTATCTTTTCAAGTAGTTACTGTTTTCTTCCACTTTTAAAATGATTAATTAGAACCTCAAAAATTTCAAGTGACACACAATGAAGCACAGAAGTTAGTTATTAAATCAGTCTTCAGAGTTTACATCACATGCTGATTACAAATTACCCTATTATCCTAAATATAAAAACCCATGACTTATTTTTTTAAACACCTTTATTGGAGAATAATTGCTTTACAAGTTTCTGTTAGCTGCTGCTGTATAAAAACGTGAATCAGCTATATGTATAGATATATCCCCATATCCCCTCCCTCTTGCATCTCCCTCCCAAACTCCCTATCCCACCCCTCTAGGTGGTCACAAAGCACCAAGCTGATCACGCTGTGTGATGCAGGTGCTTCCCACTAGCTATCTATTTTACATTTGGTAGTGTATACATGTAAATGCCACTCTCTCACTTCATCCCAGCTTACACTTCCCCTTCCCTGTGTCCTCAAGTCCCTTCTCTACCTCTGAGTCTTTATTCCTGTCCTATCCCTATGCTCTTCAGAACCATTTTCTTTCTTTTCTTTTCTGTTTTTTTTTTCATATATATGTGTTAGCATATGGTATTTGTTTTTCTCTTTCTGACTTACTTCACTCAATAAGACAGACTCCAAGTCCATTCCCCTCACTACAAATAACTCAATTGTTTTTATGACTGAGTAATATTCCATTGTATATATGTGACACATCTTCTTAATCCATTCATCTGTCAATGGATACTTAGGTTGCTTCCATGTCCTGTCTATTGTAAATAGTGCTGCAATGAGCATTGTGGTACATGACATTTTTTGAATTATGATTTTCTCAAGGTATATGCCCAGGAGTGGGGTTGCTGATCATATGGTATTCTATTTTTAGTTTTTTAAGGAACTTCCATACTGTTCTCCAGAGTGGCTGTATCAATTTACATTCCCAACAACAGTGCAAGAGGGTTCCCTTTAATTCACACCCTCTCCAGCATTTATTGTTTGTAGATTTTTTGATGATGACTATTCTGACCAGCATGAGATGATACCTCATTGTGGTTTTGTTTTGCATTTCTCTAATGATTGGTGATGTTGAGCATCCTTTGATGTGTTTGTTGGCAATCTGTATATCTTCTTTGGAGAAATGTCCATTTAGATCTTCTGCCCAATTTTGGATTAGGGTGTTTGTTTTATTGGTATTGAGCAGTATGAGCTGCTTATATATTTTGAAGATTAATCTATGTCAGTTGTTTCGTTTGCAAATATTTTCTCACATTCTGAAGGTTGTCTTTTTGTCTTGTTTATGGTTTCCTTTTCTGTACAAAAGCTTTTAAGTTTCATTAGGCCCCATTTGTTTATTTATTTATTTTATTTCCATTACTCTAGGAGGTGGGTCAAAATGGATCTTGCTGTGATTTATGTCATAAAGTTTTCTGCTTATGTTTTCCTCTAAGAGTTTTATAGTATCTGGTCTTACATTTAGTTCTTTAATCCATTATGAGTTTATATTTATGTATGGTATAAGGGAGTGTTCTAAATTCATTCTTTTACATGTAGCTGTCCAGTTTTCCCAGAACCACTTATTGAAGAGGCTGTCTTTACTCCATTGTATATTCTTGCCTCCTTTATCAAACATAAGATGACCATATGTGTGTGGGTCTATCTTTGGGCTTTCTATCCTGTTCCATTGACCTATATTTCTGTTTTTGTGCCAGTACCACACTGTCTTGATTACTGTAGCTTTGAAGTATAGTCTAAACACAGGGCACCTCATTCTTCCAGCTCCATTTTTCTTTCTCAAGATTGTTTTGGCTATTTGGGGTCTTTTGTGTTTCTATACAAATTACGAATTTTTTTGTTCTAGTACTGTGAAAAATGCTATTTGCAATTTGATAGGGATTGCATTGAGTCTGTACATTGCTATGGGTACTATAGTCATTTTCAAAATGTTGATTCTTCCAACCCATGAACATCGTATATCTCTCCATCTGTTAATATCGTCTTTAACTTCTTTCATCAGTGTCTTAAGGTTTTCTGCATACAGGTCTTTTTTCTCCTTAGGTGGGTTTATTCCTAGGTATTTTATTCTTTTTGTTGCAATGGTAAATGAGAGTGTTTCCTTAATTTCACTTTCAGATTTTTCATCATTAGTGTATAGGAAGGCAAGAGATTTCTGTGCATTAATTTTGTATCCTGCTACTTTACCAAATTCATTGTTTAGCTCTAGTAGTTTTCTGGTAACACTAGGATTCTCTATGTATAGTATCATGTCATCTGCAAACAGTGACAGTTTTACTTCTTCTTTTCCAATTTGGATTCCTTTTATTTCTTTTCTGGTCTCTGATTGCTATGGTTAAAACTTCCAAAACTATGCTGAATTACAGTGGTGAGAATGGGCAACCTTGTCTTGTTCCTGATCTAAGTGGAAATGGTTTCAGTTTTTCACCATTGAGGATGATGTTGGCTGTGGGTTTGTCATATATGGCCGTTATTATGTTGAGGCAGTTCCCCTCTATGCCTACTTTCTGGAGAGTTCTTATCATAAATCAGTGTTGAATTTTGTCAAAAGCTTTTTCTGCATCTATTTAGGTGATCATATTGTTTTTATCCTTCAATTTGTTAATATGGTGTAGGTGTATCACACTGATTGATTTGCATATACTGAAGAATCCTTGCATTCCAGGGGTCAACCCCACTTGATCATGGTGTATGATCCTTTTAATGTGCTGTTGGATTCTGTTTGCTAATATTTTGTTGAGGATTTTTCCATCTATGTTCATCAGTGATATTGGCCTGTATTTTTCTTTTTTTGTGACATCTTTGACTGGTTTCAGTATCATGGAGATGGCGGCCTTGTAGGATGAGTTGGGGAGTATTCCTCCCTCTGCTATATTTTGGAAGAGTTTGCAAATGATAGGTGTTAGCTCGTCTCTAAATGTTTGATAGAATTCACCTGTGAAGCCATCTAGTCCTGGGCTTTTTCTGTTGGAAACTTTTTAATCACAGCTTCAATTTCAGCACTTCTGATTGACCTGTTAAATTTTCTATTTCTTCCTTGTTCAGTCTCAGAAGGTTGTGCTTTCTAAGAACTTGTCCAGTTCTTTCAGGTTGTCCTATTTGTTGGCATAGTTGTTTGTAGTAATCTCTCATGATCCTTTGTATTTCTGCAGTGTCAGTTGTTACTTCTCTTTTTCATTTCTAACTATGTTAATATGAGTCTTCTCCTTTTTTTTTTTTTTTTTTTGTTGAGTCTGGCTAATGGTTAATCAATTTTGCTTACCTTCTGAAAGAACCAGCTTTTAGTTTTATTGATCTTTGCTATTATTACCTTCATTTGTTTTTAATTTATTTCTGATCTGATCTTTATAATTACTTTCCTTCTGCTGAATTTGGGGGTTTTTGTTCTTCTTTCTCTAGTTGCCTTAGGTGTAAGATTAGGTTATATATTTGAGATGTTTCTTGTTTCTTGCAGTAGGATTGCATTGCTATAAATTTCCCTCTTAGAACTGCTTTTGCTGCATCCCATAGGTTTTGTGGCATTGTGCTTTCATTGACATTTTTTTCTAGGTGTTTTTTGATTTCCTCTATGATTTCTTCAGTGATATCTTGGTTATTAAGTAGCATGTTGTTTAGCTCCATGTGTTTGTATTTTTTACTGATTTTTTCCTGTAATTGATATCTATTCTCATAGCGTTGTGGTTGGAAAAGATACTTGATACGATTTCAACTTTTAAAAATTTACCAAGGCTTGATTTGTGACCCAAGATATGATCTATCCTGGAGAATGTTCCATGAGCACTTGAAAATAAAGTGTGTTCTCTTGTTTTGGATGGAATTTCTCATAAGTACCAGTTAAGTCCATCTTGTTTAATGTGTCATTTAAAACTTGTCGTTCCATATTTATTTTCATTTTGGATGGTCTGTCCATTGGTGAAAGTGGGGTGTTAAAGTCCCCTACTATGATTGTGTTACTGTCGATTTCCCCTTTTATGCCTGTTAGAATTTGCCTTAGGTATTGAGTTGCTCCTATATTGGGTGAATAAATATTTACAATCATTATATATTCTACTTGGATTGATCTCTTGATCATTATATAGTGTCCTTCTTTGTCTCTTGTAATAGTCCTTATTTTAAAGTCTATTTTGTGTGATAAGCAAATTGCTACTCCAGCTTTCTTTTGATTTCCATTTGCGTGGAATATCTTCTTCCATCCCATCACTTTCAGTCTGTATGTGTCCCTAGGTCTGAAGTGGGTCTCTTGTAGACAACACATAAAGGTTTTGTTTTTGTATCCATTCAGTCAGTCTATGTCTTTTGGTTGGAGCATTTAATCCATTTACATTTAAGGTAATTATTGATATGTATGTTCTTATTACCATGTTCTTAATTGTTTGGAGTTTGTTATTGTGGGTCTTTTCCTCTCTTGTGTTTCCTGCCTACAGAAGTTATTTTAGCAATTGTTGTAAACTAGTTTGTTTGTGCTGAATCCTCTTAGCTTTTGCTTGTCTGTAAAGATTTTAATTTCTCCTTTGAATCTGAATGAGATCCTTGCTGGCTATGGTAATCTTGGTTGTAGGTTTTTCCCTTTTGTCACTTTAAATATATCCTGCCACTCCCTCTGGCTTGCAGAGTTTCTGCTGAAAGATGAGTTCTTAAACTTTTGGGGATTCCCTTGTATGATATTTGTTGCTTTTCCCTTGTTTCTTTTTTGTTTTATTTTGTTTTGGTTTTTTGGGGTATTTTCTTGTTTTACATCTTTATTGGAGTATAATTTCTTTACATTATTGTGTTAGTTTCTGCTGTATAACAAAGTGAATCAGCTCTATGTATACATATATCCCCATACCCTCCCTCTTGTGCCTCCTCCTACCCTCCCTATCCAACACATGTAAGTGGTCAGAAAACAAGTGTTGAACTCCGTGTGCTGTGTAACAGCTTCCCACTAGGTATCTTTTACATTTGGTAGTTTATATATGTATATTCCACTCTGTCACTTCGTCTCACCTTACGTTTCCTGCTCCTCATGTCTTCAAGTCAATTCTCTAAGTCTGCATCTTTATTCCTGTCCTGCCCCTTGGTTCTTTAGAACTATATATATATATATATATATATTTTTAGAGTACATATATATGTTTTTGCATACAGTATTTGTTTTTCTCTTTTTGACTTACTTCACTCTGTATGACAGAGTCTACGTCCAACCACCTCACTACAAATAACTCAATTTCATTTATTTTATCGCTGAGTAATATTCTATTGTACATATGTTCCACATCTTCTTTAGCCATTCATCTGGTGATGGACACTTAGGTTGTTCAAATTTCCTGGCTATTGTAAATAGTGCTGCAATGAACACTGTGATACATGACTCTTTTGGAATTATGATTTTCTCAGGGTATATGCTCAGTAGTGGGATTTCTGGGTTGTGTGGGAGTTCTATTTTTCATTTTGTAAGGAACCTCCATACTGTTCTCCATAGTAGCTGTATCAATTTACATTCTCACGAACAGTGCAAGAGTGTTCCCTTTTCTCCACACCCTCTCTAGCATTTATTGTTTGTAGTTTTTTTTTTGATATTGAGCTGTATGAGCTGCTTGTAAATTTCAGAGATTAATCTTTGTCAGTTGCTTCATTTGCAAATATTTTCTCCCATTCTAAGGGTTTTCTTTTTGTCTTGTTTATGGTTTCGTTTGCTGTGCAAAAGCTTTTAAGTTTCATTAGGTATCATTTGTTTATTTATTTATTTTTTTATTTATTTTATTTATTTATTTATTTTTGTGGTATGTGGGCCCCCACTTCTGTGGACTCTCCTGTTGTGGAGCACAGGCTCCAGATGCGCAGGCTCAGTGGTCATGGCACACGGGCCATCAGCAGGCGGACTCTCCACCACTGTGCCACCAGGGAAGCCCTCATTTGTTTATTTTTGTTTTTATTTCCATTTCCCTAGGAGGTGGGTCAAAAAGGATCTTGCTGTGATTTATGCCATAGAGTGTTCTACCTGTATTTTCCTCTAAGAGTTTTCTAGTGTCTGGACGTCCATTTAGGTCTTTAATCCACTTTGAATTTATTATTTTGTATGGTGTTAGGGAGTGTTCTAATTTCATTCTTTTCCATGTAGCTGTTTAGTTTTCCCAGCACCACTCATTGAAGAGGGTGTCTTTTCTCCATTGTATATTCTCACCTCCTTTATCAAAGATAAGATAAACATATGTGTGTGGGTTTATCTCTGGGCTTTCTATCCTGTTCCATTGATCCATATTTCTCTTTTTCTGCCAGTATCATACTGTCTTGATTACTGTAGCTCTCTAGCATAGTCTGATGTCTTGGAGCATGGTTCCTTCAGCTTTGTTTTTCTTTCTGAAGATTGCTTTGCTTTTCAGGGTCTTTTGTATTTCCATACAAACTGTGGACTTTTTTGTTCTAGTTTTGTGAAAAATGCCACTGGTAGCTTGATAGGGATTGCATTGAATCTGTAGATTGCTTTGGGTATTATAGTCACTTTCACAATGTTGATTCTTCCAACCCAAGAACATGGTATATCTCTCCGTCTGTTTGTGTCGTCTTTAATTTCTTTTATCAGTGTCTTATAGTTTTCTGCATACAGTTTTTTTCTCTTCTTAGGTAAGTTTATTCCTAAGAATTTTGTTCTTTGTGTTGCAATGATAAATTTGAATTTTTCCTTAATTTCTCTTTAAGATTTTTCAGCATTTGTTTATAGGAGTGCAAAAGATTTTTGTTTATTAATTTTGTATCCTGCTACTCTACCAACTTCATCCCTTGCTGCTTTTAATAGTTTTTCTTTGTATTTAATTTTTGATAGGTTGTTTACTATGTGTCTTGGCATGTTTTTGCTTGGATTTATTCTGTATGGGACTCTCTGCACTTCCTGGAATTGACTATTTCCTTTCCCATCTTAGTGAATTTTTCAACTATAATCTCTTCAAATATTTTTTTCATTCTTCTTTTCCTCTTCTTCTTCTGAGACCCCTGTATTTCAAATGTTGGTGTGTTTACTGGTGTCCCAGAGGTCTCTGAGACTGTCCACAATTCTTTTCATTCTATTTTTTGTTCTCCTTTGTGATAGTTTTTTCCACTATTTTATTTTCCAGGTCACTTATCCGTTCTGCCTCAGTTATTCTGCTATTGATTCCTTTTAGAGAATTTTTAATTTCATTTATTGTGTTTTTCATCATTGTTTGTGTGCTCTTTAGTTCTTCTAGGTCCTTTTTAAAGGTGTCTTGTACTTTCTCAAGTCTATTTCCAAGATTTTGGATCATCTTTACTATCATTACTCTGAATTCTTTTTCAGGTAGACTTCCTATTTCCTCTTCATTTGTTTGTTCTGATAGGTTTTTACCTTGCTCCTTCATCTGCTACGTAGTTCTCTGTCTTCTCATTTGCTTAACTTACTGTGTTTTGGGTCTCCTTTTTGCAGGCTGCAGATTCATATTTCCTTTTGTTTTTGGTGTTTGCCTCCAGTGGCTAAGGTTAGTTCAGTGGGTTGTGTAGGTTTCCTGGTGAAAGGGATTGGTGCCTGTGTTCTGGTGGATGAGGTTGTATTTTGTCTTTCTGGTGGGCAGGATCATGTCCGGTGGTGTGTTTTGAGGTGTCTGTGAACTTATTGTTATTTTAGGCAGCCTGTCTGCTAATGCATAGGTTTGTGTTCCTGTCTTGTTAGTTGTTTGGCATGGCATGTCCTACACTGTGTGTTGCTGGTTGTTGAGTGGAGCTGGGTCTTAAGCTTCGAAACGGAGATCTCTGGGAGAGCTCTCGCTGATTGATATTATGTAGGGCTGGGAGGTCTCTTATAGTCCAGTGTCCTGAACTCTGCTTTCCCACCTCAGAGGCTCAGCCCTGACACCTGGCCCAAGAACCAAGACCCTGTCAGACACACAGTTTGCTGTGTAGGAACTTAAACGTGGCTCACCAAGGTTACAGATCCTGAATTGCAACTCAGCTGATCCTGAATAAATCCATCTTTGTTGGAGAAATATCTGTCTACCTTAGGTAAATACAAGTTAGTGGCTGTAATCCAGGGAAGATGGAAAGGAATTGGTCCTTGATAAGAGGGGCACTATTTTCTCACCCAGGGCTTTTACCATTGATAACCACAGCCTATGCTTCCCCTGGTGCATTCAAGGGTCTTCCCTTTCAAGCTACTTGGTCTTGCTCAGTTGCATGCTTAGGTGTCATAGTCAACCCTTACCTTCTTTATCTCTCCCCGAACTCCCAAGCTGTAATAATTTGAAGCAAACATTAGGTTCTATCACTCAGTTAGAGAGTGAATAGCGAAAGAATACATGAAGGAAAAGACAAGTGTTAATTCAGGGGATTCCAAGAGAGAAAAATTTTAAATCACAAATTGTTAAATGTAGGAATAAATTTAAACTTAAAAGTAAGTCTTTGGGGAGTGGTGCAACCTTTCTAGGGGTCAACTAAGTCACTTCAAGTCTTAAAATATACGAACACATTAATCCAGCCATTTTACTTTTAGAGATTTTTCCTGAGAAAATAATGGAGCAAATGCACCTGCAATTATATTTAATACACATGTGTTACCAAATAAACTGCAAGAATATTTTAATTGAAGAGGTTTAAAATAGATTCAGTACCAAAATAAAATGTGTAAAGGGAAAAAAATTTTTTTCCTTCTTTCTTCTAAGCTAAACTTTCTTTCACATTCATTAAAATACCCATCAAGGTCTCCAACAAGTATATCTCTGGTTGGACTTCTTCAAAATGTGTGAGAGCTCCACATAAATGGTCTACTTATTCTTTTAGTCCCTCAAAGTTTAATGCATTTGAACATCAGTGTTTACTCAGAGCTGGGTGCAAAGCTTCCTTGGTAGCCCAAAGTTTTAATTAGAATCAGTCACTGTATTTGTCAAGCATCATGACTTTCTTTTTTGAGCCTTTTTGAGATCTAAGTGTCCCTGGCCCTGCTTTCAAGCTCAGTGCCTAAAGACCTCACTATCAATTAAAGGATTCTCACTCCAAACTCACTAGAGCCCTATACTGTGTTCCTGAAACATACATCTAAGTAGATTCCTAAGACTTACAAATTTAGTGTTCTAAAATAACCACTCTTTCTAGCAGAATCCTTTCCCCTCTGTCTCCACAGTAATTTGGAAAAAACTCCTCCTGATACTCAGAGTTATCAGAAACCTTAAAAAGAAAACCAACATTTTGGTGCAATATAGAATGTCCTGTAATTTTGATTCAAGCCTTTATGCTTTTAAGGTCTTTGTCATCATGCTCTGTGTTTCTCATTTTCCCTCCCTATCCTCTGTTCATAAATACAATTTTTCTAAAGTAAAATATCATATATTGTTTGGTGTCAGTACCCAGCAATGAAGACTACTTTTGGAGAGTAAACAAAGAAGCAGTTATAATGTGTATTCCTAAAACAAGAACAAAATAAGTACAAAATGTCAAATTCATGGTTGCAGATTACATACATTTACATATTTTTAAATGTCCCATAAAATATGTATTAAGATAAAGCTAACTAATATTTTTTGTTCTCATTTTTATTGTTATATGGTAGTCCAATTGGGGGTTCTTTTATGCTTATGTCACATGGGACTTTCAGATATAATAACAAACTCAACAGATTGTTAATTGAGAACTCAATTCAATAACTACAAGGAGCAATAACATGTGCAGCAAAATTTTTAAAAGCAGTTTCTCTTCTTAGGAATTGTGAGATGACTGAGCTCATTTGTTTCCATCTTTAGCATGTCTTACCTTGACAAATTACACTGGGAAAAACAGACACCATGTGATCAATGGGATCGAAGTGAGTGACATTCAATCACATCTTGCATCATTATATGCACATTTTAACAAGATGAATGATGGCCTTGCAGCACAAGCAAGACACAAGAAATCATTTTTTCCCCACAAATCGTAAATTTCTTGAAAACAGGGGGCATACTAAGGAGCTGAAGTACCAACTCTTTGCTCTACTTTGCTTACATAAAAGAGCCATTTCACCTAGCCTGTGATACAAAGTGGTGCCTTTAACCTTACCAACATTAAGTCCCACTGACAGAAGGCAAACTAATGGAGAAGAAACCCCATTTTCTCATAAACATTTCACTAATCTGAACCAACGTAAGTATATCATTGATATTTTTAATATTTATATAATTATTGGGTAGTTTTGAGTCCAAAAAACCTGTGAAACAGTTTCTCAATTGTAGATAGATCTATATCTATGTTTATATCTATATTTATATCTATGTCTATATTCATACCTCTATATATAGATATTGAGAGAGAGAGGAGAGAGAGAGAAAGAGGGAGATTTCACCATGTTTTACTTGGAAATAAAGAAATTTATGTCACGTTTTTAATGTTATATTTCTTTCATCATTAGTTAATACTTGACCTAAATGACTTACTCAGAATTTAAACAATTAAATGAGAATTTCAACTTCTAAACATTGCTTCAGTTTTCTTTCCTCAGAGCAGACACACATCAATAGTCAAAATGCCCTTGTTTCTTTTCTTCATTCCTCACAGTCACACAATGTATCAATCATATAATGTTGTTTTCAGTTTACTAAATTTTATAATGAAAGGAATTCATTTTTCCTGTGTAATGAGTATTAAAATGGAGTAACTGGGATTAAATATTTTATGACTTTCATCAGCTTGTGGTGACAAAATTTCTCATTCCAGATTTTAGTAACTTAAAACTCTTAGCATTATTTTTAACATTTTGATTGGAATATAATTGCTTTACAATGGTGTGTTAGTTTCTGCTTTATAACAAAGTGAATCAGTTATACATATACATATGTTACCATATCTCTTCCATATCACGTCTTCCTCCCATTGACCCAAAACCTATGGGATGCAGGAAAAGCATTTCTAAGAGGGAAGTTTATAGCAATACAATCCTACCTTAAGAAACAGGAAACATCTCAAATAAACTCTTAGTGTTAAAGCCATATATTTTACCTGTGAGAAATCATTCTCTTTCCCCAATTGCTCTGTTGGGATTTCGAAACCAAGTCTAACAAATAAACAAAGAAAAGCATGAAATAAATTTCCATTAATTAGGGAGAAATCAGTATGAAAAGACTGGAATTTATAAATGGGCAAGATGTGTGATCAAATTTATAGACAATGAAGATTACCTGCATATTGTGAGGAAACTTGTCGAGAGCTTAGAGTTCATGTCATTTTTGTTTTTATTTTTATATTTTCAAGTCCATTTCTCCAATGTTTATTTTGAAAGGCAAGGTCCTCTCACATAAATTAAACTTCAGAACTTTTGCATTTTATAATTTAATAATTTTTTAATATGTTATCTACAGAAAGATTACACTGGACACTATCATCACCTCGTGATCTGATGCTGTTTATGCTTCTTACACAGATTAATTTAGTTACAGCCACCATTTGCTTCTGAAAGCAGGAGTTTCTAGTTTAGCCTGTCATTGAACTAATCCATTAAGATTTGATAATGAATATGCTTTTGGAAGGATACTAGTACCACTAAGAATAGCCAAAAAGAAACTATTTTATGTAAAATATCTGGATAAAAAAATAGTTAAATATAATTAGCATAATTTTAAACAAATTAGTGTCAAAAAACAACCCAGGATTAGGAAAAAATTACTTTGACTAAGAAAGCCTTAATTTGAGCCCAGCCCTAAAGAGATGCAGCTAAATGGATATAGTTTCTAAATTTTTGAACTTTCTATCAATGCATATATAAATGAAAACTGAAAACTTGAGTCGAGTCCCCAAACTTTATATTATCAACTCTAAAGCCAGCATAAAATATAACAGAAGAAAGCTTTCTCTGCATCTATTGAGATGATCATATGGTTTTTCTCATTCAATTTGTTAATATGGTGTATCACGTTGATTGATTTGAGTATATTGAAGAATCCTTGCATTCCTGGAATAAACCCCACTTGACCATGGTGTATAATCCTTTTAACGTGCTGTTGGATTCTGTTTGCTAGTATTTTGTTGAGAATTTTTCCATCTATGTTCATCAGTGATATTGGTCTGTAGTTTTCTTTCTTTGTGACATCTTTGTGTGGTTTTGGTATCAGGTTGATGGTGGCCTCGTAGAATGAGTTTGGAAGGGTTCCTCCCTCTGCTATATTTTGGAAGCATTTGAGAAGGATAGGTGTTAGCTCTTCTCTAAATGTTTGATAGAATTCGCCTGTGAAGCCATCTGGTCCTGGGCTTTTGTTTTTGGAAGATTTTTAATCACTGTTAAAACTTCAGTGCTTTTGAAAAAATTCAACACCAATTTATGATAAAAACCCTGCAGAAGATAGGCATAGAGGGAGCATTCCTCAACATAATAAAGGCCATATATGACAAACCCACAGCCAACATCGTCCTCAATGGTGAAAAACTGAAACCATTTCCACTATGATCAGGAACAAGACAAGGGTGCCCACTCTCACCATTATTATTCAACATAGTTTTGGAAGTTTTTGCCACAGCAATCAGAGGAGAAAAAGAAACAAAAGGAATCCACATCGGAAAAGAAGAAATAAAGCTGTCACTGTTTGCAGAGGACATGATACTATACATAGAGGATCCTAAAGATGCTACCGGAAAACTGCTAGAGCTAATCAATGACTTTGGTAAAGTTAAAGGTACAAAATTAATGCTCAGAAATCTCTGGCATAACTATACATTAATGATGAAAAATCTGAAAGTGAAATTAAGTAAACACTCCAATTTACCATTGCAACAAAAAGAAAATATCTAAGAATAAACCTACCTAAGGAGACAAAAGAACTCTATGCAGAAACTTATAAGACACTGAAGAAAAAAATTAAAGATGACTCAAATAAATGGAGAGACATACCATGTTCTTGGATTCAAAGAAGCAACATTGTGAAAATGACTCTACTACCCAAAGCAATCTACAGATTCATTGCAATCTCTATCAAACTACAACTGGCATTTTCTCACAGAAGAAGAACAAAAAATTTCACAATTTGTGTGGAAGCACAAAAGACCCCGAATAGCCAAAGCAATTTTCAGAATAAAAAATGGAGCTGGAGAAATCAGGTTGCCTGACTTCAGACTATACTTTTTTTTGCAGTACGCGAGCCTGTCACTGTTGTGGACTCTCCCGTTGTGGAGCACAGGCTCCAGATATGCAGGCTCAGCTGTCACGGCTCATGAGCCCAGCCGCTCCATGGCATGTGGGATACTCCTGGGCCAGGGCACAAACCCATGTCCCCTGCATTGGCAGGTGGACTCTCAAACACTGCACCACCAGGGAAGCCCCAGTCACCTTACCTTTGATGAAGGAGGCAAGAATATATAGTGGAGAAAAGACAGCCTCTTCAATAAGGTGTGCTGGGAAAACTGGACAGGTACCTGTGAAAGTATGAAATTAGAATACTCCTTAACACCATACACAAAAATAAACTCAAAATGGATTAAAGACCTAAATGTAAGGTCAGACACTATCAAACTCTTAGAGGAAAACATAGGCACAACACTCTATGACATAAATCACAGCAAGATCCTTTTCGACCCACCTCCTAGAGAAATGGAAATAAAAACAAAAATAAACAAATGGGACCTAATAAAACTTCAAAGCTTTTGCACAGCAAAGGAAACAATAAACAAGACCAAAAGACAACACTCAGAATGGGAGAAAATATTTGCCAATGAAGCAACTGACAAAGGATTAATCTTCCAAATTTATAAGCAGCTCATGCAGCTCAATAACAAAAAAAAGCAAACAACCCAATCCAAAATGGACAGAAGACCTAAATAGACATTTGTCCAAAGAAGATAAACAGATTGCCAAGAAACACATGAAAGAATGCTCAACATCATTAATCATTAGAGAAATGCAAATCAAAACTACAATGAGATATCATCTCACACTGGTCAGAATGGCCACCATCAAAAAATCTAGAAACAATAAGTGCTGGAGAGGGTGTGGAGAAACGGGAACCCTCTTGGAATGTTGGTGGGAATGTAAATGGATATAGCCACTATGGAGAACAGTATGGAGGTTCCTTAAAAAACTAAAAATAGAATTACCATACGACCCAGCAATCCCACTACTGAGCATATACCCTGAGAAAGCCATAACTGAAAAAGAGTAATGTACCAAAATATTCATTGCAGCTCTGTTTACAATAGCCGGGACATGGAAGCAACCTAAGTGTCCATCGACAGACAAATGGATAAAGATGTGGCACATGTATACAATGTAATGTTACTCAGCCATAATAAAGGAACAAAATTGAGTTATTTGTAGTGAGATGGAAGGATCTAGAGTCTATCAGAAGAAATATAGTATTTAGTTAAAAATTTTGGCTCTAGAGGTGACTCCTTAAGGTTTATATCCTGGTTATACTACTTACTAAATATATATGAAGTGGAGAACATAATCTAAATTCATTTTGGCCAGGTTTCCTCAATTTTTAAAATGGATTATTTCAATCAGGCTCTTAGTTGCACACAGCACAACTCACTCTAGCTAACTAAAGGAGAAAGGTATTTATTAAAGCAGGGTTTAGAAACCTTTTTCTCCTTGACTTTAAGAGTAAATATTTTAGACTTGTGGGACAGATGGTCTCTATTGAATACACTCAAGACTGACGTTTAACAAAAATAGGAATAGACAATATATAAATAAATAGGTGTGCCTATGTTCCAATAAATCTTTATTTACAAAACCAGGCATTATCAACCTCTGTCTTCAGAAGACAGTGTATAACTCACCGAGTCTTGAAGATTTCAGAAGTATAGATGTAGAACCAGAGGGCTGACGCCAGTTTTAGTGGCAAAAACCACTGAATCACACTTTTCATAGGCAAGGCCACTGCTCACAGAAACCACAGCTTGCAGCATCAGACATGGAGCACAGACAAGACAATACTACTAGAACCCCATCTCTATTATGTGATCTAGTTATTGTGCTCTACCTCTTTGCCAGAAAAAAATAGATTCAACTGAACACTTACTTGTTTATATTATTCTCTTCTGTGATTGCATCTAATGGAGGAAAGTGGGTCATATGATGTAAAGGAGGTTGGGAAAGCAAATTTTTGTCTTCTACCTTGGGAAATCATAACTCACAAAGGAGAAATTACGAAAATTCAGGAATGGTGCTTCAAATATACTATGTCTAAAAAATGGTAAAGATCTGTTATATAGATAAGTATTGAAAGAATATATATCACGTAGCATTGTTGTGATAATTAAACATAATATAGAAATATTTCAAAACAATATCTGGCATTCTTTGATTTCAAACTGAAGAATTCCTATAGTATTTCTTGTAAGACAGGTCTAGTGGTAATTAACTCCCTAAGCTTCTGTTTGTCTGGGAAAGTTTTTATCTCTTCTTCATTTTTGAAGGACAGTTTTTCCAAGCATAGTGTTCTTCATTAGACATTTTTTGGTTTTTTGTTTGTTTGTTTTTCCAGCAATTTGGATGTATCACCCCACTTTTTTCTTGGCTGCAAGGTTTCTGCTGAAAAATCCACTAATATTCGTATGGGGGTTCCTTTGTATGTGACAATTTATTTTTCCCTTGCTACTTTCAAAATTCTATCTTTGTCTTTGACTTTTAGGGAAGAGAAATGAGAGTTGCCATCAGCTTAAGTAGACTGTTATAGATATAAGATATTTTATGAAATTCCCAAGGTAACCACGTACACACAAAACACCTATAGATGGTACACAAAAGAAACAAGGGAACCAATACAAAAAACTCAACAAAACACAAAGGAAGACATTAAGAGAGGAAGAGACAGACAAAAGAACTACATGACTAACAGAACAATTAACAAAATGACAATAGCAAACCATTCCCTACCAATAGTTACTTTACTTTAAATGTGAATGGTTTGAACTCTCCAATCAAAAGACATAGAGTGGCTGAGTGAATTAAAAAAATAAATATAATGATATACTTTCTGTAAAACATCACTTTAGGTTTAAGCATACACATAGGCTGAAAGTAAAGGGCTGTTAAATATTCCATGTAAATAACCAAAAGAAAGGAGGGGTGGTTATACTTATATCAGGAAAAATAAACTTTAAATCAAAAACTTTCACAAGAGATAAAGAAGGACATTATATAATGAAAAAATGGTCAACCCACCTGGAAGATATAATAATTATAAATATATATGCAGCCAACATTAGACACCTAAATATATAAAGCAAACATTATAAAAACTGAAGGGAGAACAATAATGGTAGGGTACTTCAATAACCAACATTCAATAGTGGGAAGAACATCTGGACAGAAATTTAATAAGTTAAAAGAGAACTTGAACAGCATTATATACAATTGGACATAAAGAACATATACAGAACATTTCTCCCAACAGCAGCATATACATTTTTCTCAATTGCACACAGATCTTTCCCAAGACTAGATCATATGTTATGTCACAAAACAAGTTGTAACAAAATAAAGAAGATGAAATCATACCAAGTAACTTTTACAACCACAATGGAATGAAACTAGAAATTGATAGAAGAAGGAAAACTGGAAAACTCACAAACATGTGGAAATTAAACAATACACACTTGAACAACTGTTGAGTCAAAGAAGAAATAAAAAAGGAAATTAGAAAATACATTGAGACAAATGAAAATGAGAACACAACATACCAAAATTTACGGAGTGTAATAAAAGCAGTACTAAGAGAGTAGTTCATAGCAATAAATCCCTACATTATAAAAGCAAAGCCCAAATAAGCAGCCTATGTTTACATCTCCAGGAGTTAAAAAAAGGAGAACAAACTAAGCATAAAAATAAAACAACAAAGATTAAAATAGAAATATATGCAATAGAAAATAGAGAACAATAGAAAATATAACTGAGTTGGTTTTTTGAAAATATTAACAAAATTGACAAATCATCAGTTAAACTAAGAAGAAAATAGAGAAGACTCAAATAAAATTATATACTAACGAAGAGACATTACACTGATGCCACAGAAATAAAAAGGATTACAAGAGGCTACGATGAACAATTGTATACCAGCATACTGCATAATCTAGAAGTAAAGGATAAATTCATAGAAGCATACAACCTAACAAGACTAAATTATGGAGAAATAGAAAGACTGAACAGACCTATAACTTCTATGGAGATTGAATCCTTAATAAAAAACTTCCCAACAAAGAAAACCTCAGGATGAGATGGCTTCACTTGTGAATTCTACCAAATATTTAAAGAAGAATTAATACCAATCCTTCCCAAACACTTGCAAGGAATTGAAAAGAAACAGTTCCAAACTATTTTTGTGAGGCCAGCATTATGCTGATACTAAAGCAAAGACATCACAAGAGAAAGAGACAAGCCAATAGCCAGATGAATATATATACACATATGCAAAAATCCTCAACAATCTAGCAAACTGAATCCAACAGAATATAAAAAGGATCATACATCATGACTAAATGGGATTTATGCCTGCAATGCAAGGCTGCTCTAATGTATGAAAATTAACAAATATGATACAACACATTAACAAAATAAAGAATAAAAAGCATATAAGCATCTCAATAGATGAAGAAAAAGCATTTTAAATAATTCAACATCCTTTCATGATAAAACTCTCAACAAACTAAGAAGTGAAGGAATGTACCTGAACACAATAAAGGTCATATATGAAAAGGCCACAGCAAATATTATACTTAATTGTGAAAAAATTAAAACTTTCCTTCTAAGATCAGGAACAAGGAGGCCCACTCTTGCTGATTCTATTCAACAGATTATTGAAAGTCCTAGCCAGAAAAATCAGGAAAGAAAAAGAAATAAAAGTTATCCACATCAAAAAGAAAAAAGGAAATTTGTTCTTGTTTTTAGACAGTAGGATTTAATGCATAGGGAACAGTAAAGACACCATTAGGAAAAAAAAAAAGGAAAAAAATGCTGTTAGAACTAAGAGATGAGTTCAGTAAAGGTGCAGAATACAAAATTAAATACAAATTTAGTTTTGTTTATATACATCTTGAACTATTTGAAAAGGAAACTGGGAAAACAAATTCTATTTACAATAACACCAAAAATAATAAAATACTCTGAAATAAATTTAGCTAAGGAAGTGGAAGACTGGTATGCTGAAAATTATAAAACATTGGTGAAGACTGGACACTACAAAACTCTTAGAGGAAAACATAGGAAGAACATGCTTTGACATAAATCACTGCAAGATCTTTTTTGACCCACATCCTAGAGTAATGGAAATAAAAACAAAAATGAGACCTAATTAAACTTAAAAGCTTTTGCACAGCAAAGGATACCATAAACAAGATGAAAAGACAACCTTCAGAATGGGAGAAAATATTTGCAAATGAAGTAATCGACAAGGGATTAATCTCCAAAACATATAAACAGCTCATGTAGTTCAATATCAAAAGAACCAAACAAAGAATGAGTGGAAAACTTAAATAGACATTTCTCCAAAGAAGACATACAGATGGCCAAGAGTCACATGTAAAGATGCTCAACATCACTAATTATTAGAGAAATGCAGTCAAAACTACAATGAGGTATCACCTCACAATGGTCAGAATGGGCATCATCAGAAAATCTACAAATAATAAATGCTGGAGAGGGTGTGGAAAAAAGGGAACCCTCTTGCCCTGTTGGTGGGAATGTAAATTGATGCAGCCACTATGGAGGACAGTATGGAGGTTCCTTAAAAAATTAAAAATAAAATTACCATATGACCCAGAAATCCCACTACTGGGCATATACCCTGAGAAAACCATAATTCAAAAGGACATATGCTTCCCAATGTTCATTGCAACACTATTTACAATAGCCAGGTCATGGAAGCAACCTATGTGCCCATTGAAAGATGAATGGGTAAAGACAATGTGGTATATATATACATTGGAATATTATTCAGCCATAAAAAGAACAAAATTTGGTCATTTGTAGAGAGAAGGATGTACCTAGAGACTGTCATACAGAGTGAAGTAAGCCAGGAAGAGAAAAACAAATATCGTATATTAACACATTTATGTGGAATCTAGAAAAATGGTACAGATGAGCAGGTTTGCAAGGCAGAAATAGAGACACAGATGTAGAGAACAAACATATGGACACCAAGGGGGGAAGGGGGAGGGTGGGGTGAATTGGGAGGTTGGGATTGACATATATACACTAATATGTATAAAATAGAAAACTAATGAGAACCTGCTGTACAGAATAGGAAACTCCACTTCACTGTACAGTAGAAACTAACACAACATTGAAAACAACTATACCGCTCCCCAAAAATAAAGATAAACAAATTGATGAAAGAAATTAAAGATACAAACAAATGGAAAGACAGACTGTGTTCATGGATAGAAAATTTAACATTGTCAAATTGTCCATACTACCCAGTGTGATTTACAGATTCAATGCAATCCCTAACCAAATCCTTATAGCATTTTTTACAGAAATAGAAAAAAATAACATGCAATTTATATGGAGCCACAAAAGACCAGGAAGAGACAAATCAATCCTGAGAAAGAGCAAAGCTTGAAGCTTCACACTTCCTGATTTCAAAATATATTACAAAGTTTCAGTAATCAAAGCTTTTCTTTTTTAAAAAAAATTAATTCTTAAACTCTAATCACTTTAATTTCTCTACACTCTCCCCTAAATAAAATGAAAACTCTACAAAGCTAGAGAGTTTTGCTTCATTCATTTTCTCTTGCATACCCTAGAAATGTGTCTGGCAATAGTAGAGTCTCAAAAAGTATTTTTGTAGGTATCAAAAATATTCATCATAAGCACAGGCCACGATGTTAAAATGTGGTAGCAATTCATTTTGCATCTACCAGTAGAAATTTAGCAAAATCATGATATTGTTACTTCCTTAACCTTACTTTCAAGTCCACTTAAATTAGTAAGCAATCTATTGAAGTAAGCAAGAGATGGCCTCCTTTGTATAAAAATCTTTTCACATTACACACAGGTAAAATTAATTTCCTTAGAATGTCAGTCCAAGATTGTTTTCCAGAATGCCATTTAGTTCCATCTACTTGC
Source organism: Neophocaena asiaeorientalis asiaeorientalis (assembly GCF_003031525.2). NCBI lineage: Eukaryota > Metazoa > Chordata > Mammalia > Artiodactyla > Phocoenidae > Neophocaena > Neophocaena asiaeorientalis. The sequence continues at coordinate 5,622,528 of NW_020175536.1, read as the reverse complement.
ACATTTGTCATAAAACACTTGAGAGCAATATTCAAAAATATATTAAAGACTCCCCCTGATTACCCTTCTTGTATTTCTCACATATGAACCCACAGACAGGAAGAAAATATTTTCCTTTCAATCACGGAAAACAGTACAATATTCTCTGAATATGTTCATTTGTTTCGACCTCCTTTGAAGAGAACATATCACTTTCAACATCATAGAAAAGATTCTTTAGGGAAGGACAGGCTGGAGGAGGGGGCAGGAAGGATGCAACTGAGTTTGTCTGCAGAGAGGAAAAAGAAAACAGAAAAAGTAATGAGAGTAAAAGGGTACTTGCTGATCACAACTTTCAACAGCTTCATTTTAAAACCTTTAGGGGAAGACTGATGATCAGATTTCCAAACACTTAAGGGGACCCAACAGGACTACCTCGTGAGTAGAAACATCATGTTATTTTTATTTATTTATTTATTTATTGCTCTTTAGTCTTGGAAATTTCTGTCATAACACTTCTTTTGATATAAATGACACAACTAGGGTATAACCCAGTAATTTCTATCACATATTATCCTCTGTGATTCCAAATGATTTGATTTTCCCTAAGCAGTAAATTTAAACGTTTTTAAAATTTAAATGCTGTTTGAAAGAAATAAAGTAACTTCAAATCTATTTTCACTTTTCCTAAAACAAGTTCAGATGAATTTCTGTACCCCAAAATGACAGACAGGCAATGTGAATTTCTCACTATATGTTCAGAAGTAATTGCAACAAAGACTATATGGAGCCCAAAGTGACAATTAAGATATGCAAAAGAGAGTCATACCTTGATTTTCATTTCCTGGTAAATTAAGGGGCCTGTCCATGCATGCACACAGCATTGTATTATCACTGCAAGTACTCACAATCTTATCTCATTTAGTTTGTCTACTGCTTTGTTTGCATTCTTATTCCTGTGGGCATCACAATCATGAGCTCTGATTTCTCTGAAACTCTGAAGATAGATCTTAAAATTCTAGTCTTTAATTTCCTCCTCTTCAAAACCCATGAACACTTTATCTAGAAAAGCTTTTATATACGCATTCATCTTCAATTCCATCTTTCAAAATTGTTAAAACTTTTTGCTGACTAATTATCTTCCTACTACAATATATTGACCTCTCTTCCAGAAGCATTACTTTATAAACACTGTTTAAAATGAAAATACATGTTTTTATGCAAGTACTTTTATTTCAAAATTGGAGGAATCAAAAGGACACTGAGCACAAAACTAGAAAACCTGGGTTTGAACGTAAGGTAGATAGCTAGTGGGAAGCAGCCACATAGCACAGGGAGATCAGCTGGGTGCTTTGTGATTGCCTGGAGGGGTGGGATAGGGAGGGTGGGAGGGAGGGTGATGCAAGCGGGAAGAGATATGGGAACATATGTATATATATAACTGATTCATTTTGTTGTGAAGCAGAAACTAATACACCATTGTAAAGCAATTATACTCCAATAAAGATATTAAAAAAAAAATGAAAACCTGGGTTTGAAGTCCAATTTTCCATTTACTGAGAGATTGGACTTAATTTTCAAAACTCTCTGAATTTCATCTTACCCATCTGAAACCTGGAATTGATAATAACTGTCCTCCCTGTGTGATTAGAATTCAATCAGAACCAAATGAGAAGTATGCAATAGTGGTAGTACGTTACAGTACAATAGTGGACAACAGAGTGGGAAAGAATCCCCTCTTCTTATGTCATTATATGAAATGAAGCTATTGAAATGATGGATTATTTTCATGTATATTTGTAAATTTTGATATTAAAATTACATACACACACACACACACATCTCTCTATCCATCATCTATCTGTATTTTTTTAAGAGAGAATAATTGTCAAGTATTTTCCCAGACGTACTTAATCAACACATCTTCATTTGCCAAGTCTTATTTCCAAAATTTTGGGAATGATTAGTCAAGACCTGATGGCATGGAAGCTTAAGCAGTCACTCCAGTGGATGTTTTAGAAATCTACTGTGCCTCAAAGTAAGACCTTGAAACCCTGGGCTGAGGGGCATCTGGGATACGACCTATAGAATTCTCTCAAGCCATACATGTCGAATTTCTCCTGTGTTAAGTTAAATCTAATAAGATATCTGGCAGCCGTATTTCCAACCTGCAAAAAATGTTTTCAAAATGAGATCTATGACATAATGCTTTACTGGTTATGACAAGTAACACATTTACTGCTCTAACTGAAATGGCAAATGAGAATATACAATGATTAAAAATATATAGGCCAGCCTTATGGAAAAGATAACTATGCTTAATAATTTGGGCAGAAAAAACCCTAATATTGAGAAGATTAGGGTATATGTGTTTTTGTTTTTTGGCTGTGCCACGTGGTCTGTGGAATCTTAATTCCCCAACCAGGGATCAAACCCTGGCCCTTGGCAGTGAAAGTGCTGAGTCCTAACCACTGGACCGTCAGGAAATTCCTAATATATATGTGCGCTTTGATGTTTGTACTTTGTCTCTGCAGAGTACTGAGGCACTGACTCTGATCAGTTTATTAATATAAAATGCATTTTCTCCAGCCCCTGTGATAGTGTTATTTCTGCAGCTTTTGGTCTTTTCTAAAGTCTGTACTGACTCCACATGACTTTATCCAAATATTTTCGTCACTATGAGAACATTGGGTTTTATGCATAGAGATATAACAAGGTTTTCCATGGGAGGAGGAAGTGAGGAAATAGAGCTGTATATTAAGAGTTAAACTGTAAAATCCAATGCTGAATAGCTCACAGCAGATGTGCAAGATGACTTTCAAGGGACAGAATATTTCCCCAGGCATAAAATGATTCACTAACACATCTAACACAAATTTAAAGAAAAAAATGCATAACAAAAAGATTATTGGAAACAGAATAAAAGGGGAGGCATGGTCCATGCCTGCATACAGTTAGTGTCTAGGAGAGAAGCCACCTTAGTTAAAGGTCTTTAACTCTAATGATCCCACCACCCCATCCATCTCCACTGTGAGATTGCACAGGTTCATATTTAATACAGGCTAGGCATTGTCCTAAGTATTTCACATACTGCATCATACATAAGATAAGTTACTATTATCACTCTCATTTTACTAATGAGCATATTAAGATTTAGAGAAGTTAAATAGTTTGTCTAGTGCTTCACAGCTAGTAGTTGCTCAAGCTGAGATTTGATGGCTGATTTAGAGAGCCTTTGCAGTATACTATATTATTTAAATTTTGTCCAGTGCCACTTAATTTTCATTCAGTCTTCTCGTTCTCCTTCCATGTTCATAAAATGATTTTGTGGATAAATCTTGGTTTTTTAACATCTTTATTCTAGACATAAGTATTCCAGGTTTTGTTTGGGTTTTGTATCTAGTATAAATTAATAGAGTGGCATCCTCATTTTATGTATCAATCACATAGGCATGGTTACTAGGTGGCTTCTAGGGACAGATAGGTTTGTTCTCAGTATGGTTCTAAAAACCAGACAACCAGATGAAACTAGGTTTTTAGGCCTGCATATTTACCAAATATGATCTAGTCATTTAATTTGGTCAAGTGGTTTTCCAAGAGAGGAAAACTAAGTATAAAATTAAACTTAGAAATGAGTTAATTGCTCAGATTTGAGTCAGAAAGAAAGGATAAAGAGAAATATAGAGGGTTAACTCAACACAACATGGAAGAAAAACTTATCTGGAGACTGAAGAGTAACCAGTATAGGTCTTTCTTGTGACATACTCCTTTTGAATTTTTGTTTTGTTCATGCTATCTATCTCTGTAATATAAAGGAGAACATTTTGGTTGGTTCTCATTGAAATCCTATTAATTGACTTTACCCCTAAAATATAATAGCATGCTAGTAAGAGATAGGAAACTAGTAACTATTATTAAAGCCTTAAAGGTAACCCTGCAGACTCACAGCAGAACCAAATTGATTAGGAAGCACAATTTTCATTGCTGTTACTATGTCCTGGAATGTTTGGTGTGAGAGACAAGAAAAAACCTCTGAGGAAAGAGATGGAAGAGTCTTTCTATGTCTCTCAGCCAAGAAATAGATCCATTTTTCTGCTTTAGGCCATGAATGCATATATATCAACTCTCACTAGAACAGCAAGCCAGTTTAGGCTCTCACCAGTATATTCACAAGAATTCTCAAGCATTTTCCTTTCAGTTCTTGAATCTTATATTTTAGTAGATTGGCAATTAGAAACAAAAGGAAAAGTACTATGAACAACAAAAATAAACTTTACGAGTAATATAAACTTAGAAAACAGCGTCTTAGCACTTTTAGGATTGAATGCTTGATAGTTACAGGGAGAAGATGAGCTAGAGATGGTTAGAATTGGTTTGATACCAGTAAAGAAAAGAGAAAGGGGACATTTATGCTCCATTGGATGGAAATAAGATCACTGGGTAATGCTCTCACAATTAACAGAAAAATATGCTCTTCTTACTTTATCATGATAGACTACATTATTCATTATGGTAATCAGGTTATTATGAGGGGTTTGGGGAATAATGGACTAGGAAGGGAAATCTTTTATGCTGCTGTGAAGTGTGTTTGTGTTTGAGGGGGGGAAGGGAGGAATCTATATATTAAACAAGAGTTGATTTGTGTGACCTGCTTGGGATATCACATCACCTACACAAATGGCATACAGTCAACAGAGCACCACAGCATTAAACACTGTATAACAATGAACCATGGCATCAAAAGATAATTTAAGTTCCAATTCGGCTACTAATATGACATATGGCTTTGCATAAGTAACTACATCGTATTTTTTCCATGTGGAAAATATTACATTTCATAACAATGCGTAGGTGTAGAAGAAGCAAATGTCTCTTTCAGAAGCCATTATGGTAGGTACTGCAGGGAACTCCAAAGAAAAAACACCCACAAAACGAGGGCACAAAAATGATCTTAATTCTACAACTTTATAAGTATGAAAACTGCTGGTAGAAGATGTTTTTAGGGGGATATATGTGTGTGTTCATGTGTATATGTAGATGTATATATACATGCAGGGGGCCCTAAAGCGCTGCATTTAGAATGGATAATGTGAAAGATAAAGGACAAAAATTTTAGAAATCACTTGAGAAGATTTTATCTGTGTATTTATTCATTTTAGAAGAGGTTCAGTAATGTATTTTTGTTTCTATTGTTATTATTATATGGTAGTAGCATTAGTATTTTCAAGAAAGTAGAGTGAGCAAGCAGTTTAGAATGTAGCTGTATTCATTTTGTTCTGTTTCTTACATATAACAGATAATTAAAGCTTTTTTTTTTTTTTTTTTGTGGTACGCGGGCCTCTCACTGTTGTGGCCTCTCCTGTTGCGGAGCACAGGCTCCGGACACGCAGGCTCAGTGGCCATGGCTCACGGGCCCAGCCGCTCCGCCGCATGTGGGATCCTCCCAGACCGGGGCACGAATCCATGTCCCCTGCATTGGCAGGTGGACACTCAACCACTGCGCCACCAGGGAAGCCCATAAAGCTTCAGTTTTAATAGTGTGTTCACACCTGTCTTTTCCACATGCATAGGTTAGGCCCTACTGTAAGTACAGTACCAAACTGCAAGGCATATATCAGAAATTTTCAAAATGTAATAGGTACTGTAATATAGTTTTCACTTGCAAATAGGCTCTTTTGGAAAGTAATCAAGGCATGAACAACCCTGTTACCTTAAGGTGTAATTCACATGAGTTAAAAGAAGGATGAATAGAGCCCACTGCTTTATTACATTCCACTAGATACCTTTAAACATGATGAAAGGCTTTTACACACCATGAGTTCAAGTCTCAGTTTTCTGTTGAAAGAATAATTTATTTTTGATTATGCACTTACTAAAACAAATGCATTTGAAACACAGAGGAGATATGGATCAGCTCTCTGTAGTATCAGTGGAATGGATATTTACCAGACATTCTGATCATAAAAAAAAATCCATATTTCTTTGTTCTGAGTATGATAAGGGAAAGTTGATGTCAATTTTTCCAGCTGAAATCAGCAAGTAGCAGCTTAGATGAGAAACTAGCAAGTTACTTTCCAAATTTAATAATAAGCCAACAGCGCAGAGCCCTATAACCCAGACAGTTGTTTATCTTTAGACACGTTTTACACTTAACCTGGTATATGATTTCTGTCAGACTCTAAGTCTAATGGTCAGGCACATCACATATCTGAAAATGCATGTGGAAAACAGTTTTTAAAATGATTACCATGTCTTTTAATAGGATTAAAGTTGCAGAGAAGCAAGCCAAGTAAATGGAAGCTTCCAGCCTGGGCAAGTTGGTCTTACTCAATGAAATCAGTAGAGAAATTTATAATGCTACTGAGATTAATTTGGAGAAGTGTCCTGCCTCTCCCCCTTTACTTCCAGTATCTACATTATAAGATAGCTCTTCTTTATTAAGGAGACAACTTTTTTTTTTTTTTTTTTTTTT